>NW_016821745.1:938567-964976 GCF_001698545.2 Rhinopithecus bieti | reverse complement strand
GAAAAAAAGAAAATGTGGCACATATACACCATGGAATACTATGCAACCATAAAAAAGGATGAGTTCATATCCTTTGTAGGGACATGGATGCAGCTGCAAACCATCATTCTCAGCAAACTATCACAAGAACAGAAAACCAATTACCACATGTTCTCACTCATAGGTGGGAATTGAATAACGAGACCACTTGGACACAGGAAGGGGATCATCACACACTGGGTCCTATTGTTGGGGGTCGGGGGGAGGAATAGCATTAGGAGACATACCTAACGTAAATGACGAGTTAATGGGTGCAGCACACCAACATGGCACATGTATACATATGTAACAAACCAGAACGTTGTGCACATGTACCCTAGAACTTAAAGTATAATTTAAAAAAAAAGAAACGGGAAGCACAGCATAAAAGTTTGGAAAATTTACAGCCTGGCCATGTTGTAGAAAAGAAAAGCCCGTTTTTAGGGGAGGAATACAAGCAGGCTTCAGAAATTTGAATAGCTAAAAAGAAGGCAAGTGCTGATAGCCTAGACAATGGGGAAAAGACCTCTAAGGCATTTCAGAGACCTTCAAGTCAGCCCCTCTATATTCATCCATTTTCATGCTGCTGATAAAGTCAGAGAGACTTAGCAATTTACAAAAGAAACAGGTTTATTGGACTTACACAGTGCTATGCAGCTGAGGAGGCCTCACAATCATGACAGAAGGTGAAAGGCACATCTCACATGGCAGCGGCAAGAGAATGAGAGCCAAGAGAAACAGGTTTACCCTTATGAAACCATCAGATCTCATGAGACTTATTCACTACCATGAGAACAGTATGGGGGAAACTGCCCCCCAATTCAATTATCTACCACCAGGTCTTTCCCACAACATGTGCAAATTGTGGGAGTACAATTCAAGATGAGATCTGGTTGAGGACACAGAGCCAAACCTTCCCATCAGAGGCTTGAAGTGCTAGAAGGACTGAATGGTTTCCTGAACCAGGCCCAGCCCCTGCTGCCCTGCACAGCCTCTGGACACTGTTCCCTGCATCCCAGCCACTCCAGCTCCAGCCATGGCTAAAAGGGGTCCAGGTACAACTTGGGCCACTGTTTCAGAGGGTGCAAGCTGTAAGCCTTGGCAGCTTCCACATAATGTTAAGCCTGTGGATGCACAGAATGCAAGAGTTGAGGCTTGAAAGCCTCCACCTGGATGGATTGCAGAGGATGTATGGAAAACCCTGGATGTCCAGGCAGAAGCCTACTGCAGGTGCAGAGCCCTCTCAGAGAACCTCTACTTGGGCAGTACAGAGGGGAAATGTGGGGTTGGACCTCCATATAAAGTCCCCACTGGGACACTGCCTAGTGTAGCTGTGAGAAGAGGGCCACCATCCTCCAGACCCTGAAATGGTAGAGCCACAAACAGCTTGCACCATACACCTGGAAAAGCTGCACGCACTCAATCACAGCCTGTGAGAGAAGCTGCAGGGGCTGATCCCTGCAAAGTCAAAGGGGCACAGCTGTCCAAGGACCTGGGAGCCCACCTCACACTGGTGTGTCTTGAAATAGGGATATGGAGTCAAACAAGATTATTTTGGAGCTTTAAGGTTTAATAACTTCCTTCCTGGGTTTCAGACTTCAAGTGGGGCCTGTAGTCCCTTTCTTTTGGTGGATTCCTCCCTTTTGCAACAGGAGTATTTACCCAATGCCCATACTTGCATTGTACCTTGGAAGCAACTAACTTGTTTTTTTTATTTTACAGGCTCATAGGTGGAAGGGACTACCCTTGTCTCAGATGAGAAATTGGATTTTTGAGTTAATGCTGGAATGAGTTAAGACTTTGGGGGACTGCTGGGAAGGCACGGTTGTATTTTGCAATGTGAGAAGGACATAAAACTTGGAGAGGTCAGGGGTGGAATTACACGGTTTGGATCTGTGTTCCCACCCAAATCCCATGTTAAATTGTAATCCCCAGTGTTGGAGGTGAGGTCTGGTAGGAGGTGATTGGATCATGGGGCAGATTTCCCCTTGGTGTTTTCTCATGATAGTGAGTTCTTGCGAGATCGAGTTATTTAAAAGTGTGTGGTACCACCCCCACCCCAAAAACTCTTACCATTATTTTAAATTTACATAACAAGTCTTACCTTTAAGGTGCTTTTCTTGGCCATCTTGTCTTAACTGTGCCTTTATGTACCATCTTTTTCCTTTAAGCCTGAAGTATCAGCTCTGAGCTTTTGAGATATAAATTTTCTACCTTGTTTCACCTAACAGTCACCCCTAGAAATGCAAATTTAGGGCTGCCTAGCTAACAATTGCTTAGGGCAATGAAACGTAATTAGAAGATTAATAGTCTGAATAGGGAAATAAAAACTATTTGAAAGCTAGCAAATGAGAATTACTTGTAAAAGCTATAAGCTCTGCTTCTCCACGTGTCTGTATGTTGATATGTATTATGTGTATAATATTTGGCAAATAAAGCTAGCTTTAAAATTGTTGATAAAATAGAAATGGCTTCAGAATTGTCAGTTAAATATAATTCAGATATTTTTGGCTAGATCTACTGGTCAAACAGGTTTGTGCTATCTCTACTACATGTTTTTAAGGGCAAAAAACTGCTGCTTCTATAATACTTCATATACTTGTTTAATTTGTCTGTAATATTTTGTTCTTGGTTTTGAGCCTCTGGATTTTGGGGTCTGGATAGGTGGCCATGGTGAGGCCTGGGGACATGTTATCAGTGGCCAGACCACCAGTTACAAGGCAGAGTCAAGCCCAAGAGGAGCCCCTTCCTCCTTGGCCCAGCTTTGTCTCCCAGCCATGCTGAAAGGGTTTGGATCTCCCAGGCATCATCTTCACAGGTGTCTTCTGTCTTGAGCTCAACATTTGATATGTAAATTCAAGATCCAAATAGGCCCTGCCCTTCAAAGCCATCCTGGGTACCACATGACTGAGACTCGGAACAACTGGGGAAAATACTAGCAGGAGAGTACCTGTGTTATTAGTAGAGTTCCTACGTCATTAGCATGAGAGTACCTGTTTCAAAGTTCTTTTCCGTAATTTAAAATCTTAAAGTTATGCTATATTGAATTAAGCAATGAGCATAAATGTCTGAGTCATTTCTGAGTAAGTTAAAATACTAAAACATTAATTAGTAAACATAAATGTAAGTTTATATATTTTGGCATCTTATTTTTATATGGTATAGAAAAGCTACATATATTTACATATATTAATAAACAAAACTTGAGAAAACCTATCTAAAAGTTAAGAAATAGTTTTCATCTACAATTATTGATATAGAACAGTTCAAAATTACTTCCTAGGTTTTCACTAGAAATTAGGGTTACTAGTAGTTAAAATTGTAGTTAATATATGTAATTGAAACTAATAGACATCAGAAACAATTTTGTATATAGTGTCTAAAGAAAAGCAAAGTATTTTTTGGTGAGGAGAGTTGTAAGGCATGAAAATGTGTGTTGAGAAAAAAATAACTTTGTCTAGAAGCTGAAGATTGTTTCAAATTGAAGGAATAAAAAGGACAGATTAAACGAATGAAGTTGAAAAGAATGAAAAAATTGTAAGAGATTATAAAAAGTTTATGGAAATCTTCTGAGGTCAAAAGATGACAAATTGGACAGACTTGTTTATAAGGTTTTATTAGCTTAGTGTTGATAATACACTATGCAAAAGTAAAATTTGGTTTTCCCTTTTGAACAAGAATTTTCTTTTCTTTTCTTTTTTTTTTTTTTTTTCCTTTCCTGAGACAGAGTCTCACTCTGTAGCCCAGGCTGGAGTTGCAGTGGCATGATCTCGGCTCACTGCAACCTCTGCCACCCAGGTTCAAGCAATTCCCCTGCCTCAGCCTCCCAAATAGCTGAGATTACAGGTATCTGACACCACACCCAGCTAATTTTTGTATTTTTAGTAGAGGGGGTTTCACCACATTGGTCAGGCTGGTCTTGAACTCTCGACCTCATGATCCACCTGCCTCAGCCTCCCAAAGTGCTGGGATTACAGGCGTGAGCCACTGTGCCCGGCCTTGAACAAGAATTTTCATGTAGTATTAATAAGAGGTAGCAAAAGACGTTTGTTCACCTTTTGAGTAAACTGCAAGAGACAGAGAGAAGAGGAGGAGACAGATTCTGTCTCATGCTGTCTTTCTCAGATCTGTTGATTGGAAAACTGAGTCTCCTCTCTATCAAAGAAGAACAGTTCTTGCTTTCTAACCCCTTTTATCACTTTGGCTAAATGAGTATTATCTTACAATGCCTTGTGATCCTGTTTTGATTATTTTAAACCTTTGACATATTTGACAGGCTTCCCAAAATCAAATTTCAAATTGTCTTTTTTTGTTGTTACCTCAAACTAACTTTGGGATGCTACAGAGGACCCTCGCAGCATCCAAAAGACAGAGAAGCAGGATTATCTGCTACGTTAAGTTCATAAGCTAGTAAAATCCTAGAGTATCATGCCTTCGAGGAGATTCATGAAAAGGATGGAAAGGACTCTGATAAGCACTCTTGAATGCCAAGTTTCTGATAACTTTAGGATCATATCGTTTACACTGGGTATGAATTACCAGCACTCTAATGAACAGACTGACTGGTTTATGAAACTGATAATCCAATCAGGATAAAAATTAATTGAATACCAAGGAAATACTCTGCCAGATTTTCAAGCTAAGTCAGCCAGTACTGAAATGGTTTTGATATGTAGTTTAGATGAACTCCATGATCCAAGTAAAATTTACCTGTTATAACCCATCTAATAAACAGTGCTATGCACCTGAATTGGAGAAACAAAGCTGATATTTAAGAAGATATAAATCTTCCATTTTGCTGCTATCACTGAAGTGAGAATGGCCAAAATGAACTTCAATCCCTTTGCAACTTCTGACCGAAGCAAGAACCACAAAAGGCATTTCAATGCACCTTCCCACATTTACAGGAAGATTATGTCTTCTCCTCTTTCCAAAGAGCTGAGACAGAAGCACATGTGATCCATGCCCACCCAAAAGGATGATGAATTTCACATTGTATGAGGACACTATAAAGGTCAGCAAATTGGCAAAGTAGTCCATGTTTACAGGAAGAAATATGTCCTCCACGCTGAACGGGTGCAGCGGGAAAAGGCTAATGGCACAACTGTGCATGTAGGCATTCACCCCAGCAAGGTGGTTATCACTAGGCTAAAGCTGGACACAGACCACAAAAAGATTCTTGAACGGAAAGCCAAATCTCACCAAGTAGGAAAAGAAAAGGGCAACTACAAGGAAGAAACAACTGAGAAGATGCAGGAATAAAGTAATCTTACATATAAGCTTTAAAACTTGAAATGAAAAAAAGAAGATATAAATCTAATGTTAAGGATGGACTCATGGAGAGCCTGGACAGGTGCCTGGTCCTTCCTGAACCCTTAAAGCTTCTGTTATTAAAAGCTCTACACTCCACGGCCCATCATGGAAGATATAAGATGATCCAAATAGAATATTGGCATGGTTAGTGTTCTAAATTGCTAAAATGGTTTATGACCAATGTTTGCTTTGTCAAATCTATAATCCTGGGAAGGCAATCAAAACTTCATGTACATTTCTGCTACATGATAGGCCACTGAAACATTTTGAGGGATTTCATTCCATTGCCATTTTCAATGCATGTTTTCCGATTGTATAGAAGCTTTTCCATTCAAAAAGTCTCGTGCTGTAACAGTAGTCACAAGGTTATTAGGAAACATGTTTCTCTCATGGGATATACCTGGAAAGATTGCTAGTGATAGAGGTACTTGTTTCACCAGACAAGTTGTAAAACAATGAGATAAGGTATCATAGGTACAATCACATTAGTATAAGCTAACCGAATTGACTGGATTTCTTTGGTCTAAAGTACTGTGGATTGATGACAGATCCACTTCCACGTGGAAAACATAAGTTGATCCCTTATACAATAGTCACTGAAGGCCTATGCTCCTAATAATAGAACCTTACACATCTCCTCGCTCCGATATGGTGAAAATAACACTAAGGCATTATGCCCAAGTGTTATTTTCACCAGGTAAAGAAAGCTTTCCATGGTCTACTGAGGACAATCAAACCCTACATTATCCAAAGCCTAGAAACGGAGTCTTCTGGAAACATCATCAGGGAAAGACTGTCCCTGCCACTTACACTGCAGCAAAACTTCAGGACCTCGAGCCTTGGGTTTACAATCTCACAGCTGAAACGGGCCCCTCCAGACTCTTCAATCTATACACCTGTTGGAGACCTTAAGGTAAAGCTAACCATGAAAGTTTCTCCCCAAAAGCAGACAGCATCGTAGATGTGGACAGCTTTCCCAAGATCACAGATCAATACTGTTGTGCTATCATGAGACTCATCTCTCAATAGTTCCTTTGCTTGTGCCACTATGAATAAAACTGCAGAAGAGGTCTCTCCTGTGTACTTGTGGGGTATACTTTTATTTGTGGAGAGTTTCATAGTCAACATTAAACATGGGCAACCTTATTGTACATCAATTTTAACAAACAGAGCATACAAATGGCTAATAGGGGAAACTGTTGCAAGGAGAGGGAGCTCTCTGTATTATTTTTTAATTTATCTGTAAAATTTATTGAGAAAATAAACCTATTAATTATCTGGATGCGATCAGGAAACACCCTGTCTCTTGATATACTGAACATATTAGAGCATCAACTGATTCAATTTTTAGAGACATCCAGCTTTAGCCAAACTGGTTGAAACCAGTATATATGTTTATTTCCTAGGTTATTTTAGAGTTTCTACTAATAACTTGACATTTATGCTTTTACAAACCTGTCAAAACTTTCAGTTAAGGCAGAAAAATCACAAATGTCTGAAAGGAGTCCACATTACCCAAACACCTTTGATACAATCAGTATGCCTAATTTCTTTTGGCAACATTTTTAAAGTGGCTAGTATCTGGTGATCACAGTGTAGATAGCATGAATATCTTCATCATGTCAGATATGAAGGCATAGGACATTATTCTTTACCAAAGTGATAAATTACTTCTAAGTATATTGAATTCAACAACAAAGAATGAATTTGCTCCATTTTTTAAATTCAGAAAACAGTTTTTAAAGGCTCATTTGTTATGCCCATGACTTTAAATTATAGAGTAAGAATGAAAACAAGATTTCTCCTCTTTTCTCCAGTGTCAGAAGTGTTTTCATCAGTGTTTCTCTACTATTATTTTAATGTTGACAGGAATGATGTAATCATCTTATGTCTGTCACAGTATTTTTTTTAAATGCACTTTGTCAGAGGAGTGGAAACAACTCATCCTAAGCCCTTTTCATTATTAAAACAAAACAGAACTATAATATAATCTCAAGGAAAAAACACACTTCAGTAAATTCCCACTAGCATACCTGAGTCTTTACAGCAACTGCTGCTACAAAACACTAGGAGAGACTGGCAAATTTCCAAACAACTGCTGGTCCTCACATATAGAAAAAAAAAAAAACAGGAAGCGACTTAGAATTATTTGAAAAAATAATCTGGGTGGAAGCAAGTGTATTAGTCTGTTCTCATTCTGCTAATAAAGACACACCTGGGACTGCGTAATCTGTAAAGGAAAGAGGTTTAATTGACTCACAGTTCCACATGGCTGGGAGGCCTCAAAATCATGGTGGAAACGAGCGGGAAGCAAGACAGGTCTTACATGGCAGCAGGCAAGACAGAGCTTGTGCAGGGCCACTCCAACTTATAAAACCATCAGATCTTGTGATACTTATTCACTATCACAAGAACAGTATGGGGGAAACTGTCCCCATGATTCAATTCTCTCCACCTGGCCCTGCCCTTGACACATGCGGATTAATTACATTTCAAGGTGAGATTTGGGTGGGGACACAGCCAAACCACATCAGCAAGTTTAGGAATAGAAATTGGTAATAAATATACACGTATGAGTAGAAAGTTAAAGGTAATACTGAAGATTAAGAAAAATAAATGGAATGAGAGATGGTTTTGGTGAAGGTTAAAATTGAAAGCTAAATTAAAGATGAAACCCATGCCACCCATTTCTGCTCCTTAGGTTTGTTTTAGATGTCAAGGACTGTGTTAAGAAAGACAAGAATCAAATATGTACTGAGTAGGTTTTGAGAATATTTTGTAGATAACAAATGAGAAATGTGAGAGCATTAAGATATTAAAACGTGAGAAGGATATTGAATTAAGAACCATTCTGACCCTGCCTAGGCTTCCATTAGTGCAGTATTTAGAGACTAGGCAGGTGGGCAAACTCAAATCCTGCGGGTGTGATACGTTAAGAATCCACAGGCCGGGCACGGTGGTTCACGCCTGTAATCCCAGCACTTTGGGAGGCCGAGGCATGAGGATCACCACTGGTCAGAAGTTCAAGACCAGCCTGGCCAACATGGGGAAACCCCATCTCTACTAAAAAATACAAAAATTAGCCAAGCGTGGTGGCAGGCACCTGTAATCCCAGCTACTCAGGAGGCTGAGACAGGAGAATTGCTTGAACCTAGGAGGCAGAAGTTGCAGTCAGCCGGAGATGGCACCACTGCACTCCAGTCTGAGTGACAGAGAGAGACTCTGTCTCAAAAAAAAGAAAAAAAAGAAAAAAAGAAAAAAAAAAAAAATCCATACAGTGCCAGCACCAGTCTCCAATAACGTGTCTCTAGTGTCATCATGAAAAAAACCCCAACCTCCACAAGATGGACTCCAAATGCCTATTCTAGTATTTGAACACTTTCTCTGAATTGCCTTCTACACAAGCAAAATGTAAGATTTTCCCTTCATATCAATGTCTTCCACTTAAATAGTCCACTATTGCCATCCATCTTGGACTGCTCATGACTCTTTTTGTGACAATGTTTATACAACAGGTCTCTTACCACATGCAGCTTTCTTCTTAAGCATAGTGGAGTACAGAAGTGCATCTTAATCAGACAAGCACACTGGTGCCCTTCTCCTCGTGACTAAGCACAACCTCATCACCCTTACCATCATGTACCTCTAATTTTCTTTTCCGTCTCCACTATTCCTAGGACATTCAATTAATGATTTTGAAATTCTAAAATAATCATGTGGGTGGCTACACAAATGGCACTGAACAGCACCATAGGGAATGTACTCAATAGCAGTTTTCTGAAGATGCAAACATGCTTTGTATATATGCAGTTTCTTAGGCCCATCTCAAAAAAAATCTTTTTAAAACAAAGGCATAACGTTAAAATATAAATCACTGACAACATGGTATTGGGTACAAGACAGGTTGACTATATATTTTAAATAACCCTATCCAAGATGTTGCATTCTGATCATCTAACTCATTTAGACAGAACACACTATCTTGAAGAAGAATGAATGTATTATTCTTCAAATGTCAACTGTTAGCTTTGTTTTTGTCAAGAATTAGAAAGCAGTAAGGTTAAATTTTCAGTCAAGCCTACACTTAACACAAATCGATTGCACATTTCAAAATAGCTAGAATAACTTGAATGTTCCTAGTGTAAACAGACAATAAATATTTAAGGGGATGGGTATCTTAATTACCCTGACTTGATTATATGAATTTATCAAATTATCACATGTACTCCAAAACATGTTCTTCTAATATGTATCAATAAAAAATAAATTTAAAATATAAAATATTTGTAGCTAACTGAAGAATGACCAATTTATTTTGAATAGAAAACATGCAGATAGAAAAACTATCATGAAAATTTAAAACATGTGAACAGAGGGTAGGAATTTTAAAATGGTAATTTTCTTAGAACTTTATGAAGTTCAAGAAAATACCTTAAAACCAATATAAAGAATAACAGGCACTGGACTAAGCAGTTCACCCACAATATCATGTTTTAATCTCACCACAGCCATAAGGCGGTAATAGCATGCCTAGTTATCATTCCAATTCTTCCTGTTGCAAGTAACAGAAAACCAGACCCCACCTGGCTGAAGCCAGTAAGTGAAAAGACTAACACGAGGGCCAGCCTCTGGGTTCAAATACGTCACCAGGACTGGGTTGCGTCCCAGTCTTAGTTCTGCCAGTTCCTGTAGAATCCTCCTTCCAAGGTTCACGGGGTGGCTACCATAGCTTCAGGCCCTCACCTCATGATGACAAGACAGCAACACAGCCGCCATTTCATGTCTGTTCTCATTTCTACATTCAGTTAGAATTGAAGAAATTTTCCAGTAGCACCCACAAAAATACCGAGTCTACCTGGTTGGCCTAACTAGACATATCGCCAGCCCTGATTAAGTCGCTGTGGTCAGGGGCTTGGATTTTCTGGTTCGCTTAGGCTAGTCATACGTCCCATCCCAGGACTGAAGAAGCTCCAGGGCTGTTGCTGGAGAGTGGCTAATGTCCCCTTTACAAATAAGGAGCTCATGGTTTAGGAAGATGAGCTTGCCAGAAATCAGATACTTGTAAAATAAGTCAAAATTTGAACTTAAGTCTACTTATCTGAGCCCAAAGCCTTACAACCATTTATGGCTGTTATCCTAACACCTACGTCGCGGAATGCAAGAGTCCTAAGACTGCAAGGACCCTTCCTTTTCTTCCAGATCCACTCTAAGTTGGTTGGTGATTTCTTCAGACCTTGCTTTCAGGGAAGTTTTTAAAAAAATTACTTGCATTTGTATATTTTCTTTGTACTTTCAGCCAAATTTCTTCTAATTAAAGTACAACATAAATTGAACCACCACAATAAAGTAACTGTCATTTTAAGAAAAAACAAACTTCTACTGATTTCTGCTTCTGGTCATGGAGTGTGAGGGACCAGATTTAAGTTCTTAAACAACTACAAAATCAGACCAAAAAACACAATGGTTTCCAGGCAGTGGACGACAGGCAGTGCAGGGCTGTGATTCTTAAGAGAAGCAGCGAGCCAGGAGTTTCCAGGCCACAACCCAAAAGGAGGCCAAGAGAATAACAGCAGAGGATACAGAGAGAGGGCTCCAGGGGCCAAGACGCAGTCCGAGGGGAAGCCCTTCCGTGGAGAGCTGGAGTCCTGGAGCGGCCTTCTCGAGTCTTCCCGAGCAGGTCTGAGCAGCGAGGAAACATCCGAGGCTGGAGTGAGCCACGCGGAGAAAGAACAGCCTTGAGCTCACAGAGGCGGGCAAGAGTTCCAGCTCGCGACAGTCCCTGGGAGGAACAGCGCACTATTTGGGGCGTCGAGTAAAGCACCGGAAGGCTCCACTCAGGAGCGTGAACAGCACTGCCTGCTGCAAGCCTGGAAAGGAACGCGTTGCCTCAAGTCACTGCGATGTGTCACTCGCGGCTCAGTCACCCAGGGAGCAGGAAAGGGCCAGCGGGCCACGCAGGGATCATCGGGGCCTGCATCCAACGCAAACCGCCAGGCCCACGAAGCAGGAAACACAACCCGCAGCGAGAAGCAAAGGGATCCACAGAGAGGGGCCAGGAGTCACGGACGACGCCAGGCAGTCGGCGCCCGCGCTTCAGCGGGCCAGGACGCCCGAGAGGCACGGGGGAATCGGGGGATCCCCCAGAAAACTGCCCTCGACTAAAAGCGCAGCGAAGGGGCGGTGCGCTTGAGACCCTGGAACGGGAACGACCACAGACACCCAGGGAAACAACCAGGTCCCAGGCCCAGGTGGGCGGGCGTCTGAGGAGCGTGGCTGCACCCACAAAGCCGCCAGGGGCTGCGGACTACAGCGAACCCGGCGCGGGGCTCGGCCCTCACTACACGAGGCCTGGGCGGCTGCACGCCCCTGCGCGTCAGCCCGCGGCTCCCAAACACCCTGCCAGGCAATCCCCAAACACGCCCGCAAAACGAGCCTCGACTGCCACGCACCTGCTTCTCGACGCTGACGCCCGGCGCGGGGTGGAGGCCGGTGAGCATGCGCAATGTGGTGTGGACCGGGCGTGGCCGGCAAGCATGCGCAGTGTGGGCCGGGCGGGCTGGCGAGCATGCGCAGTATGGGGCAGGGCGGGGCTGGCAACCAAGCGCTAGGGGAGCGAGCGCCGAGGGGGGCGTTGCAACGGCAACGGCGGGCGGACCGGGGAGGTGCCAGAGGGAACGGGGGCAGGCATCCCTGGGTTCCGGTGTTCCCGACGGAGTCGAGGCACGGAGAGGCTTTGGGGCGAGGGCGGAAAGAAGGGCGGCCCGCCAGGGGGTCCGTGGACTCGCTTTGGCCTCCTCCGAGCCGGGCCGGCGATGGCCGCAGCTGTGAGGCGAGGTCCGGTCCCGTAGCGGCGCGCAACCTCCTCGGGGGACTCGGGGTCCTGGTTGGTTTCCACAGCTCTTCCTGAGGGTACGCATTTACGGCGGCCTGAAACCTTAGAACAGTGATCCCACGTCGGTCATTTCGGAACCCAGTAGGACCCGCTGTCATCAGGGGCCCCAGGCGCAGGGTGGTGTCGGCTTTCAGGGGAATTGGAGCCTCGTCACCGCGCGCCTCCGGCATGAGTAGAATCTCAGAAAACGGTCAGCGGGGTTCAGAAGGCAGGAGATAAACACCAAGACCCCACGTAGAATTGCATCTTGACGTCCTAGGCTTGGTCTCGCGTATTTTTATTGAGCGTGTTTAATGAGCTGAAATCACTTGCTTGGGCACCCAACGGTCGTTTTTGCCACCAAGCTCTGCCTCTTGAGCGTTTAATACTGGGGTTTACAAAGCAACGTGTTCCTGTTCATCTTAGCTTTCAGTACTGGGCAAGGGTTACGTTTCTAACCCTGCGAGTGCCACAGTCTCATTATATATTGAAGGACTCTCCTGGTGTTTGGTTTTTTTGTTTTTTTGTTTTTTTGAGACGGAGTCTTGCTCTGTCGCCCGGGCTGGGGTGAGTGGCCGGATCTCAGCTCACTGCAAGCTCCGCCTCCCGGGTTTACGCCATTCTCCTGCCTCAGCCTCCTGAGTAGCTGGGACTACAGGCGCCCGCCACCTCGCCCGGCTGGTTTTTTGTATTTTTTTAGTAGAGACGGGGTTTCACCGTGTTAATCAGGATGGTCTCGATCTCCTGACCTCGTGATCCGCCCGTCTCGGCCTCCCAAAGTGCTGGGATTACAGGCTTGAGCCACCGCGCCCGGCTGGTTTTCTCATTTATAAAGTGGAGCTGGACTAGATAATTGAAGCGTTTTCAATACCTTTAAATTCTAAATTTTAAACTCTAAAACTTAATGATACCGTAGGACTTTGAAAGAGTACAGGTTTCAAAAGCTCCTTACCTTGATGTTAGTGACAGTGGCCTGCCGTGGAGAAACGTGAGATTAAACTGCGGACTGCAGATATCACCGGACCGTTTTTAGTGTGATGCACACAATCTTCTGCAGCTTATAGGCTTTTTGGAAACAGGAACTGAGAAAATTCTGGCAGTGATCTTTCAGGATTTTAAATTCTTTCCACCATTTCTCCGAGTTCAGTTATCTTGATGAGATATGGGGTGGAACTTCTTTCAAACATCTCTTGATGCCAGAATTGAACGGGAACAGGAAAGGGTTGTAGTAAGAACCATCATCAAAGCCTCTGCAGGACTTGAGCAGCGACTGACGTTTTTACTCCTAACCCTGGATCTCTCAGAGATTTGGTTCCACTGTGCTTTTCTGTCTCTGCACTCACGCCTTAGTGAGTTTGTTCTTTCCGTTGGAGTAATTTAATACAAGTGTTAGTCCTTAGATTATGTTGGATTAATTTCTTTTGGATTAATTTCTTTCTACTTTTACAGTTAAGCCCTCCATACAGTAAGTCCTCACTTAACATCATCCATAGGTTCTTAGAAACTGGAGCTTTAAGCCATGCAGTGTACCAGGAAACCAGTTTCACCATAGGTTAATTGATACAAATAAGAGGTAAGTTCCCACAGCACATTCCTGGTCACAAAAACATCACCAAACTTCTAAATAAAGACCGAAGCACTTCTAATATGAAACGCTGAAATACATATAAGCTCTACATACATTTAAGAAAGATCATTACCCAATTTCTGGTGAATCCATGAGTGACCAGGTCATGGAGGGGCTGCGTTAAATCAAAGGTAATGTTGGCCAAGTCAAAACTCTGAAGTGCCTCCGCCTACTATGTAGTTTCAAAACAACAGCCAATTCTCAGCCCGCTGGGCCTTTTCTACTGCATCGGGTATTGTCCTGCATCTCTGTGTGATTACCATATGCTTTACAAATTTTTATTTTACAATAATTTGTATCCTTCCATTTTCCAACCTCCTTATTCCAGTTCAGGGTGGCAGGGGACTGAGCCCATCCAGGCAGCTCAGGACCAAGGTGGGCAACAGCCCTGGAGAGGACGGCATCCCATGGCAGGACACACTCACACTCACAGTCACTCAGACGGGGACACGCCAGTGAGCCTCACGTGCACAGCCTTGGGACGTGGGAGGAACCTGGGGTGCCTGGAGGAAACCCACAGTACGTGGGGAGAACATGCAAACTCCACACAGACAGTGGCCCCTGTCGGGGATCAATTTCTTTTCTCATCAATGTTATAAGGAAACGATGTTAGAAGAAATGTGTTCGAGGGCCTCCTGTGCCAGTTCCTAGATTACTTGAATAACTTTCTATTTCTCCTCATCACAGTATGTTTTGAATACATCTGTCTTCATAAAATACACCATGTCCAAAATCTAGAAGGGCCAATTCCAAACTATTCCGTCAGCTTTGAAGGGAATTGAAGCAAGAATAACAGCAGTAAGTTCTGTGTGAAAAGACCTACTTTAGACACTTCAAAGGTCTCATTAATCCTTGCGGCAACCCTGCAAAGCCAGCATTGTTATACCTGCTTTGTAGATGAGGATCATGGGGTTCAGCTGTGATCAGTATCTTGCGCAGCAAAGTGGTGGAATTCAGTTGGAACTCAAGTTGGTCTGTCCCCATATTCTGTACTTCTGTGTTCTGGAGAGACTGAAGTTAGCCAGTGTTCCCCTTGCGTTCCAGTTTCTTCATTGTTCCCTTTCTCCCCAAAATAAGCACATCATGCTGATTTCCAGCCTGCCAGCTCTTTCCTCCTACCTGTAGTGCGCCATGTTCATTTCCCTCTATGTATCTTTCAAATGCCAGTTTAGTTTTTCCGTTACAAGTCTCCAGTGTTAGCCTGAAATTTTGTAGTACTTATGTATCATGTTATATTTAGCAATGGATTAATTCATAGTAATTAACCATTTGTATTAATGTGTCCTCAGGAGCTCAGGGCTGAACTATTTGAGGACAGGGATGAGTCGAAGCGTAATTGACTTGAGATCACCCCCTTCCTCCAAAACCAGAATGTGTAACTTGGTGCCACCCTGTAGCAGGCATTCCTGCTGCTTCATGATCTATTAGACTCTTACAGATCGTCCTCACAAACTTCATAGGTTTTCATGTGCACTATAGCTTTGACTTTCTGTTGACCATGTCTTTGCAGCAGAAGAATAAAAGAAAGGTGATGTGATGTGATGATAGAATTTGTGATAGCCAGGCAACAACTTTTCCTGATTCAGCATGTTAAAAAATAAGGTACACTATTCTTTTCTTAAACATACATGTTATTTGACTCATGAAATGTATTTTAATTCAGCCATTTGAGAGTATAAAAACTAGTTTACAAACCCTGCTTCAACTAGGAATTGTCAGCAGGAATGGGCAATGCCAAGTGTGGCATGGGGCAGTGGACAGACTGATGGAAAAACAATCTCTGGTGATACTAACTGCAGGCATCTCTTAGCTGTTTGGTGATTTTTATTCTGCACAGGAAATTACCAAGTTTTCACAAAAAGGCATAAGCTGAAATGGCAAGAGTCTCCTTAGTACTTGCCTGGAGTCTAATTTAATTATAGTGAAGCAGCATGGGTTTGTTTAGGCATGCACAGGTTTATAGGTCATAATGAATTTATTCATATTATAATTAAGGCTTTAGTAATTAAATGAAAAGATATTCCTGTATTGTTAACATAAATGCTGAGATGAGGGTCTGCTCCTGCTTAGGCAACAATGAGTCAAGCGTTCCTTACTGTTTGATTTGTTCGTATGTGCCATCAAGGTTGAGTATTGAAGCCTCAGTTCTCTTTTAAATGATATATTACATAATATTCATCTAAATATGACTTTTTTCCTACTTTTTAGGGTCACTCATCTAAGAAAGAGAACTTGGCAGTCAATGCAGTTGCTTTACAAGATCACATTTTACACGATCTTCAACTTCGAAATCTTTCAGTTGCAGATCATTCTAAGACGCAAGTGCAAAAGAAAGAGAACACATCTCTACAAAGAGAGACAAAGGCAGTAATAGATACTGGACTTAAAAAAACTACGCAGTGCCCCAAACTAGAAGATTCAGAAAAAGAATATGTTCTTGATCCCAAACCGCCACCATTGACTTTGGGTAAGCTGATGTAGTCATTATCTTTTGGCTTATTAGGGCTCAAAAATCTATTGAGATTAATAGTATAATTTTTTATGTTACAGAAATAGTTTATTTATTATTATACAGAGAGGTATGTATGTATTGAAGGTGTGTATGTATTGAAGTTTAAAAATGATAGGGGACCTTTAGAGCAAGAAGGTAAAGATAGTAATGGTAAATAGGATAATAAGTAAAAATGGGAGAACAAAAGAAATATATGTTGATTCGCATTGATAAAAATAAATAAATGAGTAAATAAATGGTGGAAAAGAAAAATCCCTTATAGTAGAATGAATATAACTCATAGAGATAGTAGACAGGGGATAGAAAATCACCTTTGGCAAACACCACAGTAATGATCATCATTACTGAAATTAGGAATGAGAAAAATTATGTGCAGACACAGAATATTGAGGTGGTTTCTCCAGAGATGCAAGTACATGGCAGGGAGAAAAACAGTAACTTCACAGTTACTTCAGCTGTACAGTCGTAACACTTGGCAGGCAGCACCTGCACCAAGTAATCCTAGTTAGGTCAGCAGTAATGCACAGGCCAGCCTCACGTGACTCCTGCTGAAAGGTGCAACATCACTTCTGTGGCATTCTTACCAAAATGCATATTTGAATTTAATCATGAGGAAACCTCAGACCCACCCAAGTGAAAGACATTCCACACAGTTCCTTGCTAGTACTCTTCAGAAGTGTCAAGTCAACAGAAGCAATTGAAGACCTAGAAACTGTTCCAGATTATAGGAGACTCAGGACATAGCTGCAAGTGCAGTCTGTGATCCTGGATCAGATCCTAGTTCCGAAAAAAGACATGAGTGTGACGGAGAACCAGACCTGCAGAAGGCATGTAGGCTAATTGATAGATTATAGCAACATTAATTTCGTGGTTTTGATCTTTGTACTAGGGTTATATAAAAGGTTAACATTTGGGTTTAGGAACATATGATAATATTTTCTTTTTACAAGTGTGAATATTTAGAATAAGACCAAAACTTGCAACAAATTAGGAATTTCAAAAAACATGAAATATATCCTAAACAAAATCAATAAAATAGCAATAATATTTTGTATTAATTAGCTTCCTAAAATATCTCTATAATACTTTTCCATCTCTTTTGATTGCTGGATACTCTTTGATCATATTTTCATGTGACAATAATTCTGTAATGTCATTCTCTATAGAAATAAGTCAGCCTTACCTCCGTCATGACTGATTGAAATTCTTTCCTTATGATAGGTGGGATGCATATAGCATGCAACTTGACACACATTCTTACTGTGTGTAGTATTGCTACAAGTTTGTGCCTGTAAATAAAGGCATGCAGATCAATTCCATTTCTTCTAATTAATAAAAGAAAGGAGATGTATTATGCATTTATAATTGTAAATGCTGTTTTTAAGTATATTAGTTTCCCAGTGCTGCCGCAACAAATTAGTACAAACTGGGTGGGTTAAGTTTCTCTCAGTGTCCTGGAGGCCAGAAGTCTAAAGTGGCGCCATTGGCAGAGTTCTATGGGAGAATCCTAACTTACCTTTCCCTGGTGGTTCCTGGCATTGCTTAGCTTGTGGCAGCGTCACTCCAGTCTCTGTCTCTGACTTCAAACAATCTTCTTCTCCACGTGTGATTGTACCCTCCCTTTCCTCTTCTTATAAAGAGGATGTAGGATGTAGGGCCAACTTTAAACCAATATGACCTCATCTTAACTACATCTGCAAAGACCCTATTTCCAAATAATGTCAACATCCTGAGGTTCCAGGTGAACAAGAATTTTGAGATGATGCTATTCAACCCAGTGCATCAAGTATGTCCCTGATAGGGGAGAACTTCCATTTAGATTAGGCATCAATGAGAACAGAATCCTTCACTTACATTTGTTGTCTGGAAGACTTTTTCACAACATCAAGCTAAGTACTTTTCACACTTTTTTCCTTATCCACTACTCACATATATTACTATGTTGATAGGTGCCAGAGGCCTTTTGATAGCTCACAGTGGCTAGGCTATGGTTTGAATGTTTGTCCCCTCCAAAGCTCATGTTGAAATTTCATTTTGTTTTGTTTTATTGAGATGGAGTCTTGCTCTGTTGCCCAGGCTGGAGTGCAGTGGCACAATCTTGGCCCACTGCAACCTCTGCCTTCTGGGTTCAAGCGATTCTCGTGCCTCAACCTCCCAAGTAGCTGGAATTACAGGTGTGTGCCACCACACCCAGATAATTTTTGTATTTTTAGTAGAGACGGGGTTTTGCCATGTTGGCCAGGCTGGTCTCAAACTCCTGACCTCAGGTGATCCACCTGCCTCAGCCTCCCAAAGTGTTGGGATTACAGGTGTGAGCCACCACGCCTGGCCTGTTTTTTGATTTTTTTGTTTGTTTGCTTTTTGTGTTGTGTTTCTTCTTTTTTATTTTTATTTCAATAGCTTTTGTGGTACAAGTGGTTTTTGGTTACATGGATGAGTTATATAGTGGTGAATTCTGAGATGTTAGTGCACCCACCACCAGAGTAGTGTATTGTACCTAACGTGCAGTTTTTTTATCCCACACCCCTCCCACCCTCTGCCTTCTGAGTCTCCAGTGTTCATTATACCATTCTGTATGCCTTTGCATACCCATATGTTAGCTTCCACTTATAAGTGAGAACATACAACATGAGTTACTTCACTTGCAATAATGACCTCCAGCTCCATCCAAGCTGCTGCAAAAGACATTTTTTCATTCATTTTTATGGCTGAGTAGTGTTCTATGGTGTATATATACCAGATTTTCTTTATCTACTCATTGGTTCATGGGCACTTAGGTTGGTTCCATATCTTTGCAGTTGTGAATTGGGCTGCAATAAACATACGTATGCATGTAAGTCATTTTCATATAATGACTTCTTTTCCTTTGGGTAGACACCCAGTAGACACATCCTTTGTGGTGTTTGTTGGCCTTTATCTAATTTTAGGATTTCCCTTTTAGCAAGTTGCTAGAGGTTTTTTTTCTTGCTGATTTGTTTGAGCTCCTCGTAGATTCTGGATACTAGTCCTTTGAGAATTCTTCATAGTGTTTTTACAACCTTTTGTAAATCTGAAATTATTTTAAACTGAAAAGTTAGAAATGTGATTTTTAAATGGTGGGCGTGGAAAATAGGTTTGGTTGGGGACCGTGTGTCCTAGCGCCGGCCAGATGGATCTGGAGGTGCTGGAGTCGCACAAGGTGGAGGGGACCTCTTCCCACAGCAGTGCCAGGGGAGATGTTGGATGCTATGCTGTCTTCCTCTGAACTTCTGCTAACAAGCTTGTTTTCTAGAAAACAGCGTGGCTCATGACCATGTTGAGACTTGGAATAATGTCATACAGCAGTTTAGTGAAGATCTTCTCTTGTGCCTATGTGGTTTATGTAGATGACCAAATAGGTTCATCATAATCAATCTTAAGAGTTTTATCAGGAAAAATTTAAATTAGACATAAAGAGGAATGTCCCAATTTGGAAAATAAGTAAAGTTATTAAGGAAAATAAATGAGACCTTTTTTCAGGACCTCTTTATGGAAAAAATCTTGATTGTGCATATTAGTTACTAATGACATTGAACCACATGCTCTTTACTATCTATATGTAATATTCCACTTGGATTTCTGTCTTTTCTTGCTGATTTATTGGAGTTCTTTGCATATTCTACATAGTAATCTCTTGTTGATTTAGCCAGTGAAAATATCTTCTGTTCTTTTACCATCTTTTAAATTATATCTGTCATTTTATATTGAATACAATTTTCATTCTGATTAATGTTAAATCCATTGTTTTGTTTTGTTTTGTTTTCACTTTATTGCTGTTTGGGGAGACTTAAGATATTCTTCACCCTTCTGAGAGTGCAAGGATTTTCTACATTTTCTTATTTATTTATTTATTTATTTTTTGAGACGGAGTCTTGCTCTGTCACCCAGGCTGGAGTGCAGTGGCCGGATCTCAGCTCACTGCAAGCTCCACCTCCCGGGTTTGCGCCATTCTCCTGCCTCAGCCTCCCGAGTAGCTGGGACTACAGGCGCCCGCCACCTCGCCCGGCTAGTTTTTTTTTTTTTGTATTTTTTAGTAGAGACGGGGTTTCACAGTGTTAGCCAGGATGGTCTCGATCTCCTGACCTTGTGATCCGCCCGTCTTGGCCTCCCAAAGTGCTGGGATTACAGGCTTGAGCCACCGCGCCCGGCCTCTACATTTTCTTTATTTACCTTTAACCTTTTACATTTCATATTTAGATGTCGCCACAGTTTGTTTTGCTTATGATACTGGGAAAATCGTGGTTAAATGAGGTTAAAGTGTGTTCTGTTCTCTCCTTCCAAGGCTTCTGCTTCTATGTCAGTATTGCCCTGTTTTGATTAATAGAGTCTTGTAATATGTCTTAATAGCTGCTAGGAAAAGACCTTTCCTCTTTTTTTTCCTCTAAAACTGCCTCATTTTCTACATAAAATTCTGCTGGAGATGTTTTTCGAATTGGATTTGTAGATGGGGGAAATACCGTATTTACAATGCTATCATCTGATCCACAAATATTGTGGCATCTCACACCATTTAGATGTTTTTGTCTCCGACTCCTAGGGGTTTTCTGAGTAAGTCAGTTGATCTCTGCAGTGATTCTTATTGTCTGTGCCTTTCTACTTTTATGCCCCTTCTTCTTTTCCCCCACTTTGTTTTTAATCTGGACTGGATCTCCTGAGCTGTGGTGAATACATGTAGTAATACCTAGCATCTCTGTCTTGTTCCTGAACCTGACACATTTCATTTTCCTACTTATGTGATGTTTGCCCTTTGTTTATTGTTCTGTTTTGTCTTGTTTGTTGGCCTTTATCTAATTATAGGATTTCCCTTTTAGCAAGTTGCTAGAGGTTTTTAAACTCATTAATAGGTGTACTTTTTTAGATGCTTTTTTTCCTGCAACTTTTTAGATGAACATGTTTGTTGTGGGTTTTCTCCTTGAGTTCGTTTGTGCCGTAAATTACAGTGACGGACTCTGATATTGAATCTTCGTGCAAGCTTGAACAAACCCTACTTGCCCACGGTGTTTTCAAAGTCACTGTTGCATTCTGCTAACTAATTCTCGTTAGGATGTTTGACGTGTAACCATGGATTACCCTGGACTATGATTGTCCTTGTCTGGTTTTATTATCAAAGCCATATAAGCTTCACCAAATAAGGAGAAGTTGGGCAGTATTCCCTCTTGTTCAGTATTCTGGAATAACAGAAAATAGGGATGATATGTGCCTTAAAAGTTTGGGGTAACTCGATTGTAAAACCATCTGGGCCTAAGGCTCTTTTGTTTCTTTAAGTGCGGTGAGGAGAGGTGATGGGTTAGGATGCATTTGGCTGCAAGTATACGAACACCACACTGAAAGTGATGTCAGCCTTAACGGTGTGTGTCGTTGTTCACAGTAGTTCTGGTTTGGTGGCTTATTGATGTTTGCCGGGACCAGCCTCCTTCCGGTGCTGCCGTCGGGAGCTGCTGCCCCGTGCATGGACACAAGAGGGTGCACAGCCCTAGGGTCAGTCCTCAACAACAAGGGACGAGCTGGAAAGGCAGGGGAGAAAGCTCCCAACAGAACTTCCTTCCGCTTCACCTGAGATGTCACGTGCCCATTGATAGTCTAAAAATTGGCAAAGGGTAGCAAGACTTCCATGACGTGCTTAGATCCATCAGTAGACCTCCGTGAGGCTGAGCCCATTTCCACTGATGCACAGTGTGGTTCTGCAGGCAAGATGAGCGCTGGACGTGCTACTGATTTTCAACATTATTGCATTGTGGCCAGAGAACACAGCAGTTTGCTGAAATCTGTCAATACAATTATTTACCTTCCCTCCCGTTCTAAGGTCTTGATTAGTTTATAAATATAAGGCCAGGTTTGCAGGATGGGGAAATGTGGATGCTTGAAGTTGAAGCAGTTAGCATTGACCATAGCAGAGTCTGGAGTGTGCAGCAAGCGCCCACCCAGGTCTAAGAGGAGCAGTGGCGCTGGGGGCCCCGTCTCTCCCTGAAGAGGAGCAGTGGCCCCGGGGGCCCGTCTCTCCCTGAAGAGGAGGAGTGGCGCCGGGGGCCCTGTCTCTTCCTGCTCCCACACCTTGAGCCAAAGGCAAAGAGCTGGCCTGAGGCAGCGTCCCTCTTCTGCAACCTCAGTCTCAGCCTCTTCAGTCTTACTGTTTCCTTTGTTTCTCTGCAGGCCAAGTGCTCTCACTAATGGCCATCTGCACATCCTTTTCCTCCATCTAGAAAACCTCCCCCTTCACCGAACACTGCTGTTACTCTTTACCCTGTGGGTCTCCATTTAATGCCACTTTGGTCAGGTAACCTTCTCTGGGGCCACAGCTCCTCATCCAAGCCCTGCACACCATTCCCCATAGTGGGCATCACACTTGTAGCTGCTTGATTCTTATCAGAAGCTCCATGGGCATAGTTTCAGAAGTAAAATAGTTCTATGAGCATTATAACAGAAAGTGTAGCAGTCCCCTGACCCATTTTGAGCATTACTCTAAGGCAGTCATTTTCAAATCCTTTGGTTCCTTCTTCTGGTATTATTTGTAATATTTCTTTTTTTTTTTTTTTTTTGAGACGGAGTCTTGCTCTGTCACCCGGACTGGAGTGTAGTGGCGTGATCTCGGCTCACTGCAACCTCCGCCTCCCAGGTTCAAGCGATTCTCGTACCTCAGCCTCCCGAGTAGCTGGGATTACAGGTGTGCAGCACCACACCTGGCTAATTTTTGTATTTTTAGTAGAGACAGGGCATCACCATGTTGGCCAGGCTGGTCTCGAACTCCTGACTTCAGGTGATCGGCCCACCTCGGCCTCCCAAAGTGCTGGGATTACAGGTGTGGGCCGCCCGCCCGGCCCTATTTTTAACATTTCTAAATAACATGTCTACGCTGCTGTTTTGTTAATTTTCAGTTCTGGATATCTTTTCTTACTGTAGAAGATCAAGATTTAGCATAGTTTTCATAACTTGTGGTTAGACTAATAACATTCAGTGTTTACTCTGTTACAATTCCTTGACTTCACTCACAGCTGAGCAATGTGGTGTTCTATATTACAATTTCCTTCTCAGACATTTTTCTATTTTCCCTGAAGTTATGTCTTATTTTTTCACATTTTAGTTTCCTCTATCATCACTCATCACTGATTCATCCTTAAAATCTCCAGAAGTACATTCTCTCAATACATTAAAATATACCAGGGTACTTTATGGATGAGGACGTTGCTTCTGGAATCCTCTGTGGTTCTCTCCTCCGGCCCCTCCCCGGGCTCCCTCTTGAGCAGCATCCCAGGACCCCAGACTTTCCTTGGATTCTCTCTGCCTGGACGTCATGGTGGCCTCCTCCGTGGTTTCTTCCCTCGCGGTGGCGAAGCTCCTCTGTCAGTAGCTCGCTGGGGGAGTGCGGAGGAGACCCATACAGAAGCTCACGTGCATAGCAATGTCTTTGTTCTTTTCTCACATTTCATTGTAGCTAATAAGGAATCTTGATATGGAAATCTTTCCTGCCTCCGACTTTTGAAGGAATTGTCTTCTCCTGTCTGTAGTGCTGTGGATGAGTCTGATGCAGTTCTGATTCCTGATCCTTTTTTGAGGCCTGTTTTTTTTTTGAGTCTGCTTTCTGTCTCCGAGATGCTCACAGTAATGGGACTCGGTGTTCTGGGTACTTGCTGGGCCCTCTCAAACCAGAAGCTCATGTCCTTTGCTTCTGGGAGACGGTTTGGACTATTTTCTTTAAAATTTTTACTTCCCATTTTCCATGTTTTCTTTCTAGAATGCTAGTTTTTCAGATGTCACAACACCACCTAGACCAGTCCCTTGATTTTCTTATTTTCTGTCTCCTGATATATGTTTTTCTGTGAGATTACAGTCACGTGCCATATAGCAGTGTTTCAGTCAACAACAAACTACAGTGGTCCCATAAAATTATAATGGAGTTGAAAAATTTCTACCACTTTGTGACATCTTGATAACTCTGACCCTGTGTAGGTCTAGGCTAATATATGTGTTTGTGTCTTCATTTTTAACAAAAAAGTTAAAAAAAAAATTTGAGGCTGGGTGCGGTGGCTCAAGCCTGTAATCCCAGCACTTTGGAAGGCCGAGACGGGAGGATCATGAGGTCAGGAGATCGAGACCATCCTGGCTAACACGGTGAAACCCCGTCTCTACTAAAAAAATACAAAAAATTAGCCGGGCGAGGTGGCGGGATCCTGTAGTCCCAGCTACTCGGGAGGCTGAGGCAGGAGAATGGCGTAAACCCGGGAGGTGGAGCTTGCAGTGAGCCGAGATCCGACCACTGCACTCCAGCCTGGGCGACAGAGGGTGACTCCGTCTCAAAAAAAAAAAAAAAAATTGAAAATAGAAAAGCTTATAGGGTAAGGATATAAAGAAAGAAAATATTTTGTATAAACTAAAAAATTAGCTGAGCATGGTAGTGTGTGCCTTTGGTCCCAGCTACTCAGGAGGCTGAGGTGCGAGGATCGCTTGAGCCCAGGAGCAGTGCAGCCCAGGCTGCAGTGAGCTGTGACCACATCACTACATGCTAGCCTGGACAACATAGTGTTTTAAGCTAAATGTTATGCAAAAGAGTCAAAAGTTAAAAAACTTAAAAGTTTAGAGAGTGAAAAGTTATAGTAAGCTAACTTTATTATTGAAGAAAATACATGTTTATAAATTCAGTGTAGTGTAAGTATAGACTGTTTATGAAGTCTACAGTGGCGCATGGTCATGTCCTAGCCTTCACACTCACTCAACACTTACTCACTGACTCACCCAGAGCAACTTCCAGGCCTGCAAGCTCCATTCATGGTGAGTGCTCTACACATGCACCATTTTAATCTTTTATACATATTTTACTGTACCTTTGCTGTGTTTGGATGCACAGATCCTTACCATTGTGTTACAGTTACCTGCAGTATTCAGAACAGTAACATGCTGTGCAGGTGTGTAGTCTAATCAGCTGTACCACGTAGCTTTGATGTGTGGTGGGCTGTACCAGCTAAGCGTGTGTACATACGCTGTGATGTTAGCAAGACGACCAAGTCACCTAACAGCACATTTCTTAACAATCGCCTGTTGTTGCCGGGCGCGGTGGCTCAAGCCTGTAATCCCAGCACTTTGGAAGGCCGAGACGGGCGGATCACGAGATCAGGAGATCGAGACCATCCTGACTAACACGGTGAAACCCCGTCTCTACTAAAAAAAATACAAAAAACTAGCCAGGCGAGGTGGCGGCGCCTGTGGTCCCAGCTACTCCGGAGGCTGAGGCAGGAGAATGGCGTAAACCCGGGAGGCAGAGCTTGCAGTGAGCTGAGATCCGGCCACTGCACTCCAGCCTGGGCGACAGAGCGAGACTCCGTCAAAAAAAAAACAAAAAACAAACACACAGACTAGCTAATTGGATAAAGAGTCAAGACGCATCAGTGTCCTGTACTCAGGAGACTTATCTCACTTGCAGAGACACACATAGGCTTAAAATAAAGGGATGGAGGAAGATCTACCAAGCAAATGGAAAGGCGAAGAAAAGTAGGGGTTGCAATCCTAGTCTCTGATAAAACCGACTTTAAACCAACAAAGATCAAAAGAGACAAAGAAGGAGGCCATTATATAATGGTAAAGGGGTCAATTCAATAAGAAGAGCTAACTATCCTAAATATATATGCACCCAATACAGGAGGACCAAGATTCATAAAGCAAGTCCTTAGAGACCTACAAAGAGACTTAGACTCCCACACTATAATAATGGGAGACTTCAACACCCCACTGTCAACATTAGACAGATCAACGAGACAGAAGGTTAACAAGGATATCCAGGAATTGAACTCATCTCTGCACCAAGCGGACCTAATAGACATCTACAGAACTCTCCACCCCAAATCAACAGAATATACATTATTCTCAGCACCACATCACACTCATTCCAAAATTGACCACATAATTGGAAGAAAAGCACTCCTCAGCAAATGTAAAAGAACAGAAATCACAACAAACTGTCTCTCAGACCACAGTGCAATCAAATTAGAACTCAGGATTAAGAAACTCACTCAAAACTGCACAACTACATGGAAACTGAACAACCTGCTCCTGAATGACTAC
>NW_016821745.1:919959-936742 GCF_001698545.2 Rhinopithecus bieti | reverse complement strand
AAAAAAAAAAAAAAAATTGAAAAATAGAAAAAGCTTATAGGGTAAGGATATAAAGAAAGAAAATATTTTGTATAAACTAAAAAATTAGCTGAGCATGGTAGTGTGTGCCTTTGGTCCCAGCTACTCAGGAGGCTGAGGTGCGAGGATCGCTTGAGCCCAGGAGCAGTGCAGCCCAGGCTGCAGTGAGCTGTGACCACATCACTACATGCTAGCCTGGACAACATAGTGTTTTAAGCTAAATGTTATGCAAAAGAGTCAAAAAGTTAAAAAACTTAAAAGTTTAGAGAGTGAAAAAGTTATAGTAAGCTAACTTTATTATTGAAGAAAATACATGTTTATAAATTCAGTGTAGTGTAAGTATAGACTGTTTATGAAGTCTACAGTGGCGCATGGTCATGTCCTAGCCTTCACACTCACTCAACACTTACTCACTGACTCACCCAGAGCAACTTCCAGGCCTGCAAGCTCCATTCATGGTGAGTGCTCTACACATGCACCATTTTTAATCTTTTATACATATTTTTACTGTACCTTTGCTGTGTTTGGATGCACAGATCCTTACCATTGTGTTACAGTTACCTGCAGTATTCAGAACAGTAACATGCTGTGCAGGTGTGTAGTCTAATCAGCTGTACCACGTAGCTTTGATGTGTGGTGGGCTGTACCAGCTAAGCGTGTGTACATACGCTGTGATGTTAGCAAGACGACCAAGTCACCTAACAGCACATTTCTTAACAATCGCCTGTTGTTGCCGGGCGCGGTGGCTCAAGCCTGTAATCCCAGCACTTTGGGAGGCCGAGACGGGCGGATCACGAGATCAGGAGATCGAGACCATCCTGGCTAACACGGTGAAACCCCGTCTCTACTAAAAAAAATACAAAAAACTAGCCAGGCGAGGTGGCGGCGCCTGTGGTCCCAGCTACTCCGGAGGCTGAGGCAGGAGAATGGCGTAAACCCGGGAGGCAGAGCTTGCAGTGAGCTGAGATCCGGCCACTGCACTCCAGCCTGGGCGACAGAGCGAGACTCCGTCAAAAAAAAAACAAAAAAAAAAATCGCCTGTTGTTAAGCAACTCCGGACTGTATCTCAGCTTTCTCTTCCAGCCTTTCAGTGGACGTTCACATTTCTACTCTAAAAGCCCAAGAGCTCTTTCTGTGCTCAAAGTGTCCCTTCATAGCTTCCTGTCACGTTTTGTTAATGTAACATTTTGTCTTCTATTTCTGAAGATATCCTTGTAGGTCGATGCCTTTGTATGCACTGACCCTTCTTTGGGGTGCGGGGAGGTGGTAGAAGGTGACACTTCACTTCCTGTATTTTGCCTGAGGATATTGCGGTTGCTTTTCAAGGCGAGTGTTTCCCACCGCACTGTCAGCTCGATGCCAGTCAGCACATGCTGGGTACCCATGTGTTATTGAAATAAGAACTTTATTCTGACCATGATGATACGTCACATGAAGGTTTTAGCAGGGGAGGTGCAGAACTGATGTAGAGGCCACTGGTGGCAGAGCAAGGTGAACTGGGAGAGACAGTGCTGGGGGCTGAGGCAGGTGAGAACTGGGAGAACCTTGGGCCAATATGTGTGAACGATTAGTATTCCTCAGTTTTTCTTTCATAAAATTGGGTATCATTCTTGCTTGCCTTATTGAATTATGGGGAAATGAAATAAGGTATGGGAAATTCTTTGTAAATAAAAAATAAATGTATTGAAAACATAAGGTATTATTACCACTGACTTCTGTGCCCTCGTAGGAAAACAGCATCCTCTCTACAGTCTGCCATTTGTATCTGTGGGTTTGGCATTCACAGATTCAACCAGCCACACATCAAAATTTTAACAAAGGAGTAAAAAGTAACAATAGAACAATAAAAATAATACAAATTGAAAACAATACAGTATAACAGCTATTTACATAGCACTTACATTAGAAATTATTGGTAATGGAGATGATTGGCAGTATACAGGAGGATATGCATGGGTTGTATGCAAATACTCCACCATCTTCTGTCGGGGACTTGAGCATCCTTGGGATGTCCTGGAATACTTCCCTTGTGGATACCAAGGGACAGCTTCTATTGTGAAATAAAGTATGTGATCTATATGTAGTTCTTTAATAATTGTTTGCAAATGGTGTCATTAAAATTATAGGTGGGTGCCATATGCTAAAAGACATTCTAACTGCTATCCTGTGCTGTCTGCTGTCTTCCTTTAGCACAGAAGTTGGGCCTCATTGGGCCTCCACCACCTCCACTGTCATCTGATGACTGGGAGAAGGTGAAGCAGCGCTCCCTCCTGCAAGGGGACTCAGTGCAGCCCTGCCCCATCTGTAAAGAAGAATTCGAGCTTCGTCCTCAGGTGTTTAGCGTATGAGGGTGAGCTAGAGAGCTCCTGGGCTGTTTCCTAGGGATGAGGTCCAGAGCTGTAGCCTAAGATTCCAGGCTTCCTTTTCCCAGTTTCATCCTCCTGTGTGAGCCTCACACACTTCCATTTTCTTTTCCATTAATTAAAGTGTGTGAAGAGCTAAACATCCTCATTAAATGGTTTTGTTTGTTTACTGACTGGTATTCTCAAGTACTAACGTTTGTACAAAAGGAATGTTTCTGTTCAACAGGCCCCATGTGGCTGTGCAGACAACTGGGGGCTTCCCAGGAGCAGCTGTGTCCCAGCGCGGGAAGGATGAAAGCAGAGGAACTCTTAAGTTGTTTTGTGATTTGAGCCAGAAAAGGGGAAAAAACAAACAAACTGTGCTTGAATGTCTCCAAAGAATTTGTGAGAGAATCTTTAAGAAAAGCAAAATCTTTTAATGATTTTTATTCATGAAACTTTACCATAGTAAGATTGATGATACTACTCTGGGTTAACAGATAATACACACACACACACACACACACACACACACACACACACACAAAGAGAGAGAATGCATGTAGGGTTTTTTCTATACATATTTTGTCTGCCTAACTAAATCGTCTCTTGAAGTTGGGGACACTTAGATTTATCAGAAGTGTGTGTGTGTGTGTGTGGTTGCCCTGTAATGATTTCCCACAGAGTGTGACATGACGCTTCCTGCATAGCAGGCCCTCAGAGATTTGCTGAGAAAATACAGCAAATACAGTTAAAATCAGCCTTGGAGTTCGTAGCCTGGGAACCCAGGCTTATTACAATCTGGGCAAATGAACTCTGAGTCTTTGCTGAATTTGAGTAAGTTTCATCTGCAAGAAAGCTCACAACAGTTACACTTCTATTCACTAATTTGAATTCATAAGTTACTTTAGACATACTTATTCCATTTCTCTATCAGGACCTAATCTTACATATGTGAAAGGTGGGTATTTTGGACAGATTTGAGCCCCAAAACCACAAATTGTCTAGGAGAATTCAGTACTTTAGGTAGCAAAACTGAATAAAATCAGAGGGTTCTTTCTGGCTAAGCAAGCTCTTATACTAAACTATCGAGCCTGGAGTGAAAGTTAGTATCTTATGGGCATCAGGGTGTACCCTGCCCAACATTTCTTTCTGTTTTTTATAAATTTCTCCCTAAATTCTATTATTTTTATTTGGTTTTGATATAGGACCTATCCTGTATATTTGGCACTTCTAATGATCGTTTCCATGTTCAGATTTTTCCTTAGTTATAAACAATAGTTGGCATTTTTACAACATTTAATGATTTCAGAGGGCCTTCAGTTAATTTCATATAGTAGGCATTCTGCCCATTTAGCGGATGAGGAAATAAAAAATAATTCAAATGGTTCGTAGTAGGCCAGCTTAGAAAGTATGGAGTCCTGCTGGAATCCAGCCCTACCTTCTAGGCCATTTTTAGTATGTTTTCCACCACTTACTCCTTGATTTTTGTTACATCAGAGAATGTTTGCCAATAAGAAATATTTGTGGACATTTAAAAAGATAACACTTTAATATACTGGAATCTAATGTTGCTCGGTATAGATAGAATGTATGTTGAGGAAACACTGGAAAGTGTTCTACAAAGGATGAGTGAAGTATAGAAAAGATTGCTATTCAACGGTGGTAATAAAAAAGGACCCATATTACTGAGTTTATTCAATTCAGACTTAACTCTTGGCAATAAGTTTCAAGAAAAGGTTTTACAACTTTCTGGGTTCTACTTATTTCTGTGTTTCTTCCATTTAAGAAGAAAAGCATACATTGAGTGAAGGCAGGTGGGATTCACTTTAAAAACTGTTAAGTCTTCCCCACAGCAGGCATCCTGGGCCACCTGAGACTGAAACCTCACCCGGGAGTGCCCCAGACTGCAGTCACCCAAGTCAGATTCTTGACAAAAGGGAAAACCCTCCGCCTGCCCCCACCGCTTTGCTCAGTCTCACAAGTTCCCCCACTTTCCTCCCCATTGCTGAAAGCGGCCCCTCCCCAAGGGAAGCCTGGCCTTTGTGTGGCAGCCCGCAGGGCCTGGCGCTGGTGGGCTGGTGGCTCTGTCCCTTCTACTGAGTACCCACTGCCTTCTTCTTCATTTGGTCTAAGCTTCAGTGTTTTGTCACAGCCCAGAATATCACTGTTTAGTGGGGAATTTGGGCCACAGAAAGGTGAAGTTTTCTTGTGAGCACACTCCCTGCATTAAAAAAAAAAAAATGACTCCTATGTTTCCATGTGTTGCTATTTAAATTTAAGACTGTCAGAATTATATCTCAGGAGGGCTATGATTTCGCAAAACTTGGGGGGCATAACTGAGCTGAACAAAGACCTAAATGGTATTTACTTAGCATTTCCCTGGCCCCACTGGACGGGCCCCCTCCTCACCCCTCCAGTTTGCAGTCTTTGCCCGCATCTAAGGGAAACACTCATTTTGTCATTGTTTCGCTCTTAAGTATACACTCATTTTAATAGTTACATATCAAACTTCATGTGTTTATTTGATATTTCAGATCATTAATTTTTCTTGTTTAGAGTATATACTTGTGCTGTGCTAAACAAACAATAAATAGTATAAACATCAAAGTTATAAATTTGCCTCTTTAATTTTTAAAGAAATAATACAGCTTACCTTCTAAGCATTCAGGAGTTTAACTGTTGCATTCATGCTGCTTCTCTTTTGTAAACCTCAAGGTTGTTCTGTTTCCTCATGAACAGGTGCTGCTTTCATGCTCCCATGTGTTCCACAGAGTAAGTCCACCCCTCACGCCTGCCCAGGTGCCCCACACATCGCTCTTACAGTGCAGAGAAACCATAGTCATTTTCAAGGCTCCTGAGAAGAGCCATTTATTTTATTCATCACCACCATCTATAGTTAAAGAAACATGACTGTAGGCTACAGTACAATTCATCCTATTTTGAAAATCATGAGTTTTCTGACAAAAGAACCACAAATGTTTATGTAACAGATTGTTGTCAGTAATGCATGTCAGTGACAGCTAAATTCACATGATTGATCTGCATGTGGTCCCATAGACACGCATGACTCACCTTTGTGCTAGTGGATTTCAGAAGTTTTTGATGTCTTTGCATGTATATTCTTGTAAGAAATCACTTTTGGAACAGGTTTCCTGAGGAAGGTGGTAGCACCTGATGAAACTTCCTCACTTGATAACCTAAATTGGGCTAAGTTTCATAGTTACGGGAGAAAAGAACACTGTAATTAGAACACTAACATTGGAAGTAAAGACGTTGTTTATAAGTAATTGTAAAATTTTAAGTGAAATGTTTTTCCTCAGGCATGTCTTCAGGCTTTTGAAAAGTTCACAAATAAGAAAACCTGTCCTCTCTGTAGAAAGAACCAGTATCAAACCCGAGTGATACATGATGGGGCCCGCCTGTTCAGAATAAAGTGTGTGACCAGGTGAGGATGCCAGGCCCATTTGGCGCTAAGCAGACACTTACAGGTCAGGCTATGACAACTAACTGGCTTTTTGTTTGTTTTTTGTTTTTTGTTTTGAGACAGAGTCTGGCTCTGTCGCCCAGGCTGGCGTGCAGTGGCCGGATCTCAGCTCACTGCAAGCTCCACCTCCCAGGTTTACGCCATTCTCCTGCCTCAGCCTCCCGAGTAGCTGGGACTACAGGCGCCCGCCACCTCGCCCGGCTAGTTTTTTGTATTTTTTAGTAAAGACGGGGTTTCACCGTGTTAGCCAGGATGGTCTCGATCTCCTGACCTCGTGATCCGCCCGTCTCGGCCTCCCAAAGTGCTGGGATTACAGGCTTGAGCCACCGCTCCCGGCCTAACTTGTTTTTTAAATAGTGGGATTTTATCTCTCTTCTTGGCCACTATAATTTCCCCAGGGCCTTGTATAGCACAGGGCTTATAACAGCTACTGAAGTATAGTAGTTGGTTCAGAGTCATCATAAATTAGTCATTTTCAAATATCTGTGTTTTAGAATCCAAGCCTACTGGAGAGGATACGTTGTCAGAAAGTGGTACAGAAACCTGAGGAAAACAGTACCTCCCACAGACGCCAAGTTAAGAAAAAAATTCTTTGAAAAAAAGGTAGGTAGAGATCATGAATTCTCCAGATATGGTCTCTGTGTGGGTGATTCACTTGCGGTCAGGAAGGCTAACAGAGGTGATAAAACTTTGAGACTAACTTCACTTTGAGGGCCTTTTAAAATGGTTGAGATGCTGCTAAAATCCTATTTAACTTAAATTGACTTTCCAACCTAGACGGTAAAATACTTTTAGACTTTCTTTTCTAGTTAAATCATAAAATTAGGTGAAATCAGAACAACTTCTGTTTGGCCATTTTGTGCTAATTGTTTAAATAAACTTACCTCTTCAGACCTACAAGACTGGAAACCAGCTTAATTTTTCCCATCTCCTGGGCTATACGTAAATGAAGACATCTGCTGCACATCTCATAGTAATGAAAACGGAATCCACCTATAAAAGTAAAGCCCCAGGCCGGGCGCGGTGGCTCAAGCCTGTAATCCCAGCACTTTGGGAGGCCGAGACGGGCGGATCACGAGGTCAGGAGATCGAGACCATCCTGGCTAACACGGTGAAACCCCGTCTCTACTAAAAAAAAGTACAAAAAACTAGCCGGGCGAGGTGGCGGGCGCCTGTAGTCCCAGCTACTCGGGAGGCTGAGGCAGGAGAATGGCGTAAACCCGGGAGGCGGAGCTTGCAGTGAGCTGAGATCCGGCCACTGCACTCCAGACTGGGCGATAGAGCGAGACTCTGTCTCAAAAAAAAAAAAAAAAAAAAAAAAGGTAAAGCCCCCACATGCTCCCATTGTATTGAGTACCTCGTGGGGTCATCACAGTGAGCTTCAGAGCTAACTTCCATGTCTGCCCTTCCTCTTAACCACTATTTATGTTTCAGTTTTACTTTTGGGGGACTTATTTAATAATTCCCATTCCTTGTCCCCATACCTGCCCCATCAGCCTGTGGCTTCAGGCGAACAGCACCAGCCCCAAGACTGTCATATGAAAGCCTGAGAAGAGCTGTAGCATTTATAACGGCCCAGCACACAGTGGGTGCTGGAAATTCTGTATTTATTATTGCTATTAACTCATTTCCTAGAATATGGAGAGGAGTTACTGTGTGTTTGGCCAGTCTGTTCCTTCCGGAGAGCAGTGTCTCTCATCTTCAGAGATCGTTCATCTCGGGTGTTCCTTCTCAATTTGGTAAAGGACCGCCATGCACGATTGCGTCATCCTTTCTTTACATTCTTTCCAGTTTTTTATCTTCAGTCGCTGACAGTCAGTCTTGTTCTCTGGGCTACTCTTAGTAATTTCTAATATATCATAGTCGGTTGTCTCTTAGAAGTGATTTTTTTGTCACCTCTTATAAAATTTTAATTACAGATTTGATAGTCATTGTACCTTATATATATATTTTTCACGTGCACACATCATTTTATACGAACTCTTGAAGATAAAGGCCCACTGAAAGTGTTGGTGGTCTCAGCGCATTGCACTGGAGGAGAACTGGCCCAGCTTGCTGGAAACAAGTGAAGCAACCGTTACAATGTGCCTGGTGTTATCTTGTCAAGTAGCCAGTGAGGTTAAGTGTCAGCGTTCAGTGCTGAGGTGTTCAGATACCGCAGCCTTCAGCTTCATGGAAAAGGAAAATGAAAATAAAAGCAAGTGACCAAGAGCAATCAGGGCAGGGAGACCTAATCAAACAGGCTCCTCAGTTTCTAATTCAGTCTCTCCCACAGAGAGATGGAACTTTACAAAGCAGATCCATAGCTCTGTCCCACCGGACGTTGGGTCCGCGGCCCTATGGCCATCCTACCTCCCCACAAATCCTTTTTTTTTAAATCCCTGGTTCATCCTGTCTGCTGCCCCCTCATCCTGAGTCCTCATCGCTCTGCACACCCCGCTCTGATCCCCGCGTCTGCTCTTCTGAGCACACTCACGCCCGCACCCAACATGTCCTGCCTGTTCCTACCAATTCCCTCTGCCTTGCTTAAAATGTGCCAGTTTTTCAAAGCCTAGCTGAAATTTTCTTCCAATTTCTTTGGTCTTCTCTAAACCTCTATTGTGTGTTTAAACAATACCATCTAAGAGATCAAGAAGAACAGAAGCATGACTGATAGTCTAGCTTTTATATTACAAATGCGGTCTTTCCTTTGGGGCTTTTAAGATGATCTCAGAAGATTTCAATTATCTGGGAAGAAACTGACAAGGAAAACTGAGTTTTTATTTTTTGCGGGCGTGGTAGGGAGGTATATGTTAAGAACAAACTGTGTAAGTTGTTTTTTATTTTTATACATTTTTATACAGGGTTTTGTTATATTGCCCAGGCTGGCCTGAAATTCCTGGGCTTAAGTGAACCTCCCACCTCAGCCTCCCAGTTAGCTGGGATTACGGGCAAGAGCCACAGGCTAGGGCAGTGGCTTTCAGACTTTTCCTCAACCACAATAAGAAATATCTTCTAAACAATGTTAACAGAAAAACCTAACTCTGTAACGTATTTTAAAGAAGTTGATTCTGAGCTGATATGGGTGACTGCAGGCCAAGAAACCAACCCCCTCTCAAGGAGTCCTGAGAACGTGCACCCCGGGCGGTCGGATTACGGTTTGGTTTTATACTTTTTAAGGCAGGGGAGGGGGGAGTTACAGGCAAAGACATCAATCACTCCATGGAAGTTACACACTGGTTTGGCCAGAAAGGCGTGAAACTTGAAGTGGGGGCTTACAGATTCTAGGTGGATTCAGAGATTCTTTATTTGCAGTTGGTTGAAGGAGTAGGGCTCTAAGTGCTGGAGTCAGCAGCAGGGAATGTCTAAGTTGAGGATGCCGTGTAGCAAGACTGATGGCCTGCAGCGTGGCTGTCTCTTGCCGGGTATGGCCTTAGGTCTTGTTTGTAATTTGGTTTCTTACTGCCTCGAACTGTGTCGTCAGCCTTACCACCTCTTTTAACAGGATAGTGGTCGCTTGAGCTTAAACTCCGGCAAGGCGAGGGCATAATGAGGGGCGTCTCACCTTTCTTCCCATTGTGGCTGGAAGTTCCATTGTTAAGGTTGTCCTAGGGCCTCCTTGGCCAAGAGGGGGTTCATTCTGTTGCTGGGGCCTTAGGATTTTTTTTTCTGAGATGGAGTCTCCCTCAGCCGCCCAGGCTGGAGTGCAGTGGCACGATCTTCTCTCACTGCAACCTTCGTCTCCTGGGTTCAAGCGATTCTCCTGTCTCAACCTCTTGAGTAGCTGGGATTACGGGCACCTGCCATCATGCCCAGCTAATGTTTGTATTTTTTACTAGAGACAGGCTTTCCCCATGTTGGCCAGGCAGGTCTTGAACTCCCAATCTCAGGTAATCTGCCCGCCTTGGCCTCCCAAAGTGCTGGGATTACAGGTGTGAGCCACCATGGCCCGGCCAGGATTTTATTTTTAGCTTATAGCAATGACCCGCCACATGTATACATTTAACAGAAACATAACTTTCACAAAGCAAAATCTACTGTTACCACAGGCACCACACTGTAGTCATTTTTATTCCATTTCATTTCCAAAGTGCTCGGCCTACTACATTACTGTTATGAGTCAATGATGGGTTGTAGATATCAGCATGTCTGTATTATCAGTAACTGCCACCTTAAACGTAATACAAGTGACTGTGTTATCCCCTGAACTGTAATCTTACCTCATTCAAGTTTCAAGTGTGCAGGTGGGGAGCGACAGGAGATGTATACATACACACACACACACACACACATCATAGTGAGGTTATACTCATCAATTGTTACATGAATAGGCATCCTATCATGTAACTGTTGCTCACTTATCCCATTTGGCCATAAACACTTGAAATCTGTAAACTCAAATCTCATGTTAAATAAATGAAGATTGAACTAACTGTAAGACAGTATATTAGCAGTGGGTAGTAGTTGCCTGTATGGGTCCATGCCCTGTGTGCGTATATACCTATATGAGTAGAACTCAAAGGCTGTCCTTTATAATAAAGACCACTTCTTCATCATTTACCAAATGACCTCACAATTTGATGCTTTTTTTCTTTTCTTTTTTTTTTCTTTTTTTGAGACGGAGTTTCACTCTGTTGCCCAGGCTGGAGTGCAGTGGCCGGATCTCAGCTCACTGCAAGCTCCGCCTCCCGGGTTTACGCCATTCTCCTGCCTCAGCCTCCCGAGTAGCTGGGACTACAGGCGCCGCCACCTCGCCCGGCTAGTTTTTTGTATTTTTTAGTAGAGACGGGGTTTCACCGTGTTAGCCAGGATGGTCTCGATCTCCTGACCTCGTGATCCGCCCGTCTCGGCCTCCCAAAGTGCTGGGATTACAGCCTTGAGCCACCGCGCCCGGCCGTGATGCTTTTTTTCTACCTTTCCAACTGAATAAACTCATTCTGTGAGTAAAGGGAATCCTCTCGGAAATGTTAATCTACGATTTTAGGATGCCCTGCATGTTTAATGGAATCTGAAAGATTATCGAACTAGGTTATTGAATGTCACATTACCCAGCTGTGATGGTTAATTTATGTGTCAACTTGACTGGGCTAAGGGATGCTCAGGTTATCTGGTTAAACATTATTTCTGGGTGTGTCTGTGAGGTATTTCCAGATGAACTGAGCGTTTGCATCAGTGGACTCAGGAAAGTGAATTGCGTGTGCGCACGGGCACGGTCTCACTCTCTTGCATGGGCTTTCTCTCTCTCTGTCTCTGCCTGACTGCTTGAACTGGGACGGTGCTTTTCTGTAGATACACAGAAAGAGGTGTACCCATATAAATAGAAATCATTTTAAAATTACAAAATTGCTGTATACAACTTTATGCAATTAGAACTGAAAATATAATTGAAATTACTTCCTGTAAAAATAGCAAACATGGAAAGAAATTTAAAGTATGAAATGACTGAAAAAAAATTATATGAGCATCTCAGTTTTACTGAAAAGATATTAAATAAAATTTAACAGCCATTCTTAATAACGACAGACATTAGAACTGGAATGAAATTTCCTTGTCACAGTAAAAACTATGTGTTAAATACGAAAAACACCTTGTTTTAGAGAGTAAAATCGTAAAGAAAACTAGGTTCGTTTGTCATCACACTTGAGCCAATCCTTGCCAATAACACATGAAAACAAAATATATGTATGTGCATGTATGTGTACATATGTTATGTATATTATATAAATCCATACATGTATATTACAATTTTATATTTATATTAAAATAAGCCGAACAAGGAATGTACCACTGATAAAAAATTTTTTCTGATGGAATAAAAGGCTTGAATAACATGATAGATATTTTACACTGGAATGAGTAAAAATGTCCACTTAGCTTATATAAATTTAATGTAGTTTCTAACTCCCAAAGGAGTAGTATAGGCTGTGCATTTGGGATTTTACAGGTTAACTCTAAAGTTTATCTAAAGAGGTATGAAGTGCTAATAATTTTTTTAAAAGACAGATTGATGAGCTAGAACAGCCTTGTTAGATGTCAAAATATATAAATTTGGCAACTAAGATTCTTGGGGAATAATAGACAAACAGTGAAACAGTATTAAGTCACACATCTCAGCATACAGGAAATTTTAGTGTACTAAAGAAGGTATTTCAGACCATTGGAGAAAAAAATTATTTGAGAAAAATCAGTTGGGAAATTGAGTTCATTCATGTAAAGAGGGATTAAAGAACACTGCTTTATACCTTACTGCCAAAAACATTCCACATGGATTACATTCTTAAAAACATTTTAATGGATACATGGAATTAATAGAGTCAGATGGCTTCGTGGGTGCCTGCTCTCTGCCTGTGCTTTGTTAGTCAGGGGAGATAAGGAGGGAACAAACAAACCACCACGATCCGAATAGAACGTGTGCAGTTCAGAGAGCTGGGAGAGAGCTTGGACCTGATTCAGCTCTGATGCAGACGGTACGTTGCACGATTGCCACAGTGGCTTTTACAGCGTTCTGAAGGCGAGGCTATAGAAAAACATTGCAAGGGCCGGGCGCGGTGGCTCCTCACGCCTGTAATCCCAGCACTTTGGGAGGCTGAGGCAGGCGGATCACCTGAGGTCGGGAGTTTGAGACCAGCCCGACCAACATGGAGAAACCCCTTCTCTATTAGAAATACAGTATTAGCCGGGTGTGGTGGCGCACGCCTGTAATCCCAGCTACTCAGGAGGCTGAGGCAGAAGAATCGCTTGCACCCGGGAGGCAGAGGTTGCAGTGAGCCAAGATCGCACCATTGCATTCCAGCCTGGGTGACAAGAGTGAAACTCCATCCAAAAAAAAAGAAAAAGAAAAACATTGCAAGAACACACTAGGTGGTAATTTGTCCTGGTTGACAAGGCAAAATGATCATTTTGATTTACATGTTTAGTACAAGTGGAGAATTTCTTCATATATATTATATATTCATGTTTAGGGGTTGCATCCATTTTATTGTTCTTTTTTAAAGATGTAATCATATGAGTAGAATATTTGACAGCTCAAAACTGGAAGAGCTTAATAATAAATGTGAGACAAATAATACACAGACCCTATCTTAGTAAAGGAATTCATCATCACAGAACAGTCTTATTAGCTTATCCTAGCATAATGAAAAGGTAATAACTATTATCAAGTTTATCCAAGTCTTAATGTGCGTTGTTGTAAGCATGTGTTGATAAGTGGATAAATTTTTCCAATGATAGAACATAATTTTATTATTTTCACCAAGAAACAACCATATGTTTCAGTACAAAACAACAAAAAGAAAAAAAACTGCTTTCAAGTGTAAACTCCTTATAACTAATCTGGATTAAACAGATTATAAGGTATACACGAGGTTTTTTACCGTTCAGAATACGATCTCAGTTCGATATCTTATATAATCAAAAATTTTATGAACTGATGATACTTAAAATAAAATATAACTGTTGGTCTCAGGTTCTCAGCTCAGTCTTCATTTTCTCATTACATTTGTTCCTCTATGTTTCCAAAAGTTCTTCAGAACTAAAAATGTATACGAAATAAGGACCAGCTTCAGGGCTTTTCAGTCTTCTGGACTCTGCTAAACTACTAGAGAAACTTGGGGCTTCAGCGAAGTCAGTGCCAGCTTTTAAACTCATCCCACCAAGTTAGAGGAAAAGCAAACACCACATACCATCAGAATCATTTCAGAAAAGAAAGATCATTTGAACACCAGAAAAGAAAAAAGTGCCTGACCGCACACTACAGGGTATTCCTTTCACACTGCGGACATTGGGCCTTATAAATGTTTCATTCCCTTGAATGTACTCTTTCTTGGCTGGCAGATATGTGAAAACTTGTTTGCTGTACTTGGGAACCGTTGGTTTCGATCGAAGATAAGTTGCCTTTAGGGAAAGAGAAGTCTAATCAATAGAAAGAAGGGCAAGGAGGGATAATAGTTTGATATTTTTAGACATAGCTGATTAGAAGTGTTTGTTTCCCTTATGTTTTAGGATCTCACCAAGAGGGATATGTTTTTAATACTCAGGATGAGATTAGCCCAAGCCATTCTGTTTTTATAAATTAATCTATTTTGCTTGTTGAACTTTGTTCCTACATTTTTACTCCTCTACTACAGAGAGAGGTAGTGTTTTCTTCAGTTTTCATGCACCTTTTGGGTGTTGCCGAGTGAAACACAGGGACTCTCTTTCTGGAAGAGGAATGCTTACATACACTGCAGGTTTCTTTTCACAACTCTAAGATGTCATTGACACATTCCTAACAAAACCCAGCCACAGCAGTGATGTTGTGCTACAATGTAGGTCCTTTCAGCTATGTTGAAGTCTTGTGGTAAGAACTGAAAAGGTCAGATGTTGAGTTTTGTACCCTTAGGTAAGTGTCAGAGAATAAAAATTCACTCAGAAATGCCTTTGTCAGAGAGGGTGTTTGAGTTGTCTGGGGATGATACAGTAGTCCTCGTACACTTACTCATTCAGGTTTTGAGGAACGCAGATCAAAGAGGCCGGGAAAGGTCACTCGAGCTGTTCTGCTAATACCTAGCACCGTGTGTACAGAAAGTCCACAGTGGTGCCCAGAATGCAGCGGCTGGGCCTGCCTGCCTTTGATCCTTATCTAGAAACTCTGCTAGCATATGTCATATGATTGAGGTAGGGTCTTTTATTGCTGCAATTAAAACTTCTCAAGTGCATTATATTATCTCCACCCCAGCTAAAAGTCCCGGACATTGTTTAGAAAGTGGGGTGAGTGATTTGTCAGATGCTGGGGCAGCTTTAGGGGCTGTTGGCTCCCACACCCTCCAGCACAAGATTTCTCTGACTTTTTTCATTTACATCTCACCAAACAGCATAATGGTCTTAAAGTTTGCTTAGTCCTTTGACTTCCTTTATCACATAGAGATGGCAAACATTCTGTTGCTAACTTGAAGTGGCTCCAAGCAGCAGGACTGGAAGGATATTAAACCAGTAAAAGCTTATCAACTGATTCATTGATATGCTGTAAATTCCAGGCTTTTCATTTTGCTTTTGAGGACGGCCATAAGTCAACACATTAGTAAGCAATTTGCTGACATCAAGATGGATCACTTAAAAAGCCCTCCTGGGTAGACAGAGTTCACTTGGGTGCTTTTGTTAGTATATTTTTAAAAAACGTTTAGCCAGCTTGTTACTTGTAAATGACCAGTAGTTGTTTTACGTATCAATAACTCGAACTCTTACTTAGTTTATCAAGTATCTGAAATGTGAGGCTTAAAAGGAAAAATACATTAAGACATTCATTCTTTGTAAAATTGAAAATGTTCAGGTATTTTGTCTGTTTCTGTAGAATTCATAATATCAACCATTTGTTTAAAAACTAGAAATCAATTGTCATTTGTTTTTGACAGTTCTTGCCCTTTCAGTTACTAAGGTCATCTAACCCACATGAAAAGTGAGGGAGTAAATAAAGGAATAAAGAACGTTGCACACAGAAGAATTTGACAATTAAAAATATATAATAGTAGCTAACCACAGAATATTACTTTGAATTAACTACAATGATTAATAAATGTTGACTTTTACAAGTACCACCCTTGCTAACCTTTGAATACTCAAAGCTATAATATTCATCCCAGTTCACTTTTTAAATTTGTCATAAATGCCTATGAAAGGACTTTCAGTATATTTATTAATAAGCTAATGTCAATGTTATGATTATAAGCTAAAGTTGATGTTTTACTGAATTTTGACACCGGAAATAATTTCAAAATCATTTTAGGTAGGCAGTGTTTTTTCTCAGTTCCCCGAAAAAGGATTTCTGCTGCACTCCTTTGGAATATGTACATTTGAGGCATATATTTGCTCTCACTTCTCATCTGTTGCCAACCTAAAGTCAAAATTTCTTGAATGCTAAGGGCCTTACAAAGATGAATTGGTGCTTCCCTGAATCTAAGGCAGTCATTCAAGGAGATAAGCAATGCACACAGGAAAAAGCTAACACTGGGCAGCTGACGTGTGTGGAATGAAAGCAGCAGCAGTGCCCTGTGAGAGCTCAGAGAAGAGAGGTCGCCTCCAGCCCAGGTGCCTGGGACACATGGATCCCAGTAGCCATTCATGTGCAGTCAAGGAAGCAGAAATACCCAACAGTGACTCACTGAACGGAGTCAACAAGTTTGGCCAGACCCTAAGATTCACACAGGAAAGGAAGGAACAAGAAGGAAGGAGGGTGGCCCGTGGGGAGTGACCTGGGACAGCGTTCCCAGAGGACAGAGGCTGTCGAGGGAGGTGGGTGGGGCTGGGCTCCAGTGACTTGCCCTTGTGGGTCTTGCCCCCTGCATGGTCCCTCTGCCTGTGTCCTCGCTCCTTCCTTCCCAGGTCCCTGTCCCACCGGCTGCGTCGGCCCAGGGCTGACTTCCCAGGAAGCCTGGCGATTCCTCCCTCCCTCCCTCCTCCGTGTCTCCCGAGTCCGGTGCCACAGCAGCACGCATTCCATCGCATTCCATCGTCAGCGGGGCTCTTCTTGCTACACGGGAGCTCTTTGTTAAAGGAACCAGTGTTTGTCCTCCAGACTGTCGTGCTAGCACAGTGCCTGTTCCGTGGCAGCTCAGCACTTCCCCAACTCTTTTCACCCCAGCCCCTTTAGAAATTGTTGTCATTCACCGTGTGGATCCTGTAAGTGGTAAATTTAAGTTAAAATTATTTACTTTAGATTGACTGAAATGCATATTAATAGTCTTTAACCACCATTACATATAAAGGGAATTGTTTTTCTCATTGAGGAAATGCTTTAATTCCTCTTAAATTAAGGAAGAAAAAAGTATTGTTAATAAGTGTAAAATGATATTTGGTTACATAGGGTGAGTGGATATTAAAATATAAATTAGCCGGGCGCGGTGGCTCAAGCCTGTAATCCCAGCACTTTGGGAGGCCGAGACGGGCGGATCACGAGGTCAGGAGATCGAGACCATCCTGGCTA
>NW_016821745.1:894206-916864 GCF_001698545.2 Rhinopithecus bieti | reverse complement strand
ATATATATATATATATAAATTAGACTTAACTGTATTAAAAGTCTATGTGAACTGCTTTCATGGACTGGCACTTGGAGTTGTGTACTTTGCGAGCCTTCATTGTAAAGGGGGTGCTGACCAGCACCTCTGGGGCCCAGGTGTGAGCACCCAGCCCACGCGCCTGTCCAGGTGCATATGGAGGCCACTCGGGTGGTTCCCGCCTGCTGCAGGGCACCCTTCCTGCAGGGAGCTGGGGAGAGACAATAAATAAAATATTTTGTTAAAATTTTCAAGAAGTAATAAGTGCCAGGAAGAAAAATACAAAGAGAGGAAGGGGAGAGAGAGTGAAGTGGGGGTGAGATATTTGAAATAAGGTGGAAATGTCTGAGGAGATGCACCCTGAACCCAAATGGAGGGACCGCGCCATTCCCTGGAACCTCTGTCCAGGCAGAGGGCAGCGCGGCTTGGCGTCTGGGAGGGGCAGGCTGGCAGAGTGTGAGCCGCTGGGCACAGGTGATCCTTCCAGGACCCAGACCCCTGTGAGGCCCTGAGCTGGGCGCTGAGCAGATAGGTCATTTTCAAGAGGGCGACCTGCATCCACATGAAAACTGGAAACTGCCCTCAGAGCCCCGGGGGTGTGAGGTCAGCAGCTGCGACCCAGACCAAAGAGGGTGAAGAGGGCAGGGCTGGGGACTCCCAGGGAGAAAGGGCCATGACTCGGCCCCTCCAGCACAGGGGCTTCCTGGGAGCCTCCGCTCCATGGCGTGCCCATGGAGGGGAAGCCCAGAGTAACCACACGAGACACACAGCTGGGGCTGCAGCGTGCAGGGCTGGGGAACTGTGTTCCAGGTGACAGGAAGGCGGCAGGCATGGCCTAGTGCCATGAAAATGAAAACACAGATCCCTGTTTGAAAGAGAAAACATGGGGAAAGTGCCGTTCAAGTACTAAAAGTATAAAGCTGTATGTACTTCTGTGGCCTCTCTCTCCAGTGGTCATGTAGTATTTTTTATTTGCTATTTAATGTTATTCTAAGAAAAAATTAAATTATAAATTTTATGACTTTCACAGCGCATCTTTACACCAGAATGTCAGTTTTAAGTGCAAATATAAGAGCATTTAATTCATATGTGGAATCACCAAAAGGTACACAGTTGGTATTTCCCACCCCCTAGTGCACACACATTTCCTTCTTTCTGGAAGAGCTGGATGCTAAGCACGGCTGGCTCTACTGTTTTGACTTTGGCTCTTGATACACACACGTTCTAGCCAAGCCCTGCCTTCAGCTCACTGAGGAATCAGGTCTGCAAGGGGGACCCTACGTTTCGTATCCCCTGGGAAGGCAGGTCCAGGGAAGTGACTTGCCTAAGAAAGGACGTGGTGCAGGGTTCAGTGTCACTGTCAGAATTCGAAGAGAAAAGAGAACACCTGGGACAGAGGCAACGGCTTGAAGCAACAAAGGCTAAGAATTTCCCAGATCTGAAGATGCAAGCCACAGATTTAAGAAGCCCAAGGAAGCCCAATATGACTTTGTTTAAGTGTCTAGTGAGCCTGCAGAACACGAGGCACTGAGTCATCTTGGAAGTGGCCAGGAACGAGGATAAACGATGGCAAACCCTGTAACCCTGCAGATTTCCCAGTGGGAACGGCAGAAGGTGGGATGACATCTCCGTGTTTCGGAGGAGACCTAACCGTCAGCCTAGACTTCCATATGAACCAAATGAAAATTACATTCAAGAAGAGAGGCAAAAGAAAAGCCATCAGACAAAAAGAGTGTGCCACCAGAATGTCTTCATTAAAGGAAATTCTAAAGGATGCATTGCATGAGGAAGGAAAATGGCCCCAGACAGGAAATCTGAGAAGTCAGTGGTAAAAATTTGAGTAAATCTAATAGACATTGATTCCACCAAACAAGAATAAGCATGTCTCAGGTTAAAAGAGAGACAGGGAGCTTATGACAAAAATAACATAAGCAGGAGAGGAAAATTAAGAAGTATGCTGAGATCCTTGTATTGGTTCAAGGGATAAAAATTCCAATTTAGACCTTAATAATGTAAGTATGTACTTCTAGGGCAACAGCTAAAAGAATAGAAACAGAGTTTTAACCTTCAAAATAGTAAAGAGAATAGAAAATTTTAATTGAAAAGAGCAAAATTTAAAAAAAATGGCAGGGCAGATGGAAGGCACAGAGCAGGATAGGTGTGCCGTTTGTGTGTCAGTAACAACACAAAGTGGACTGAGTGCTCCAGCACCAGATTATGTACATGTTACTCAGAGGAGATGCCTGAAAACATAAGAACTGTGTGTGTGTGAGTGTGTATCACATATGATACGTACTATAATATACACATAAACTCTTCACAGAAGAAAGCTGATGTATTGATACCTGACAAAAGCGGTTTTAAAGCAAAGGCATTTACTAGAGAGAATGGTGTAGAACACCACACCGAGCAACTGTAGCACATATTTCCTTTCAAAGTACAAAGATACCATTATAAAAACTGACCATATACTTGTCCATGATGCAAATTTCATCATAGGTTAAGACATTCATGTTTTGTAATTTCAGCTTTTGGATTTGGGGGTGCCTGTGCAGGTTTGTTACTGGATGTATTGCAGGACGGCGATGTTTGGGGTACAGATGATCTTGTCACCCAGCTCATGAGCATAGCACCCGAAAGTTAGTTTTTCAGCCCTTGTGTCCCTCCCCAGTCACCCCAGTATCTCATGTTACCATCTTTATGTCCACGTACTTCAAGAAACTTAAGTCGTGTAGCGTGACCGCAGTGCAGCTGAGGCTAGAAATAAAATTTTTTAAAAAAACAGAAATATCTCACATTTGGAAATTAATAAACAGTTCTAAATAACCTATTATAATGGAAATTAGAAAAAATTTCAATTGAATAGCGGAAGTACATAACAAAACTTGTGGAATGGAATATTTCATCAAGACTTGTGGAAAGGACATTTGCGTCTGCCATGCTAGGTTTTCTTCTGTGGAATCAAACACCTGACTGTGGAATTAGTTTGTGATTCTTATGTATATTAACATACCCTAAGCATTTATTTGCTTCCTTGCTATATTACACCAGCTACTATTAAGACTGGAGCACTGAGTGTTAAGGGCCACTCTCCCTGAGATTTATTTGGTATGTATGCAAAATTGACAAGTCTGTGTTTTTCAACAAGCGCCTGCTATGGTCAGTGCACGTACTGAGCTCTTGAGAGGGTTTAAAGGCGGGATGTAATGACAGATGCAAAACCCTTTAAAAACCCTGGATGGTATTATCAGTGTTAAGAACAACACTCCTGGCCCCAGGAACTGACGTTCTAATAAAGGAGATGGGACCTGTATGCCACAGTGACTGAGGCAGAAGGAGGCATTTAGGTGACATCACTATTGGACCTCAGAGTCTTTGTCATAAATAGGGCCACTTAGGAGTCGCCCAACACAGTTGTTCAGAGCATATGAGCTCTATTTCCATCTAACGTGTTTGAAGGAAAATGTACTTTAAACAGTCCTAATGATGCTGTCTTTGGAAGTTTACCTTGAGCTGCAAGTAACTCATTCATGTAACATCAGGACAGCTGGGATTCCTCCAGGCATCCTGTAGAGAGAGAGAGACACTCACATATGATAGAATATATGCACACACAGGTGATACTGTAACATAAATGCATATCAATGTACATATGTATGTATATGTGGCCCACGCACTTACTGTGTTCCTCACGTGGCTTCCAAAAGCTCACTCACAGCGATACCCATGCTTGGAGTTGGGAGGTGACACCTCAGGAATGATCAATAATGCTGTGTTAAGTAACTTTGCATATTTAAAAAATGTGATAACTTCTGTGACCCTGGTTCTTCAACCTGAATGGGCCTCAGAATCACCTGGAGGGCTTGGAAAACACAGATTGCAGGGCTTACCCCGCCCCCCACCCAGACTGCCCTCAGCAGGCCTGGGGCAAAGCCTGAAGCTCTGCTTTTCTCTCAGGTTCCCAGGAGCTGAGGCTGCGGGTCTGGGCCCCACTTTGAGAATAAACACCCAGATCATATTGATTATTTCATTCAATTTATCAATCATTCCAAATAGTACTTTTATGTTCAAAACTCATCTCAGAACATACCGCACAACTTGAAACACTTCGCAAGGTCTGGATAGAATGTGACCCTTTCTCTGAGGTATAATTTTGAAGGAAGAAAAGATCTTGCTTTTCAGGCATATGTGGAAAGTATCCCACACTTAAAAACAATTTACAGAAAACCTGAATTACAAAGCATCAATTGGAGGTCACTGTATATATTTCCAAGTAATTCTTCCTTTTACAACATATAGAGAACTCTTCTTTCAATAATTTATTTAGATATTATTAGATATTTGAAAGGCCAAGGAACAAAGAAAACTAAAATTAAAGCCTTAGGAAACATTACCAATTGAAGACCCTAAATTAAGATACAGCTGCTTGGCAATTATAATTACATTCAGAGTGAAAGAGAATTTGACTCATAAATAGAAAAGCAGCTTCCACCGGGCTTCCAAGTACGGCTAATCCCAAAACACAGGTGCCTGGAAGATCCTCAGCCACCCCCTTCATTCAAACCCCAACCCTTGTGGACCGCCTGCTGTGTTCACAGAATGTTCTTTACTCAAAAGGATCTCTCATCCTTAAAGCCAATACTCATTCTTCTAACATCCCAGGACAAAGGCAGCTCATAGTCTCCACAGCACTCGACCCTGTGCTGTCTCACGATCTTTTTGCAGAAGGGAGAGAATTGGAAGAGAATTCCATGTCCTCAAAGGCACCTTCCGAAGTCTGGGGACTTAAATACACATGACGTTCTGCCAGGTGACCTTCTGCCAGGTTGCTCCACATTAAATAAAAAAAAGAAAAAGAACGTGAGGTCTCCGGTAGACTAGAATATTTGAAACCTGGACAGTCATGGACCATCCAAAATGCATTTTCCCCATCACACATCTAAACGTGTGAGATCCCCGTGGGCCCTCTTCATTTCATCCTTCGTTGGGCTTCAAGCCCGATTCCATGAAGCAGATGTAACTCCTGAATCAGGGCACTTCTAACTGCTGGACAAAGAACCCTCGAATTTCAGTGACTGAAAGCCGGAGCTTCCGTCTCCTAGGACAGTTCAGGTGTCCTGACTTGCAGGCAACATGCCAGCCTGTGAGGCTCGGGAACTGTCTCCCTCTGTCCTTCATCTGCCACCCCCTGGGCCTGGAGAACACCCAGAAGAGACACGAGCCACGTCCATCTGGAAGAAATATTTCATGTGGCCCCACCTGGGCTTGGGGGAATGGGAGATGTCATCTCTGGGGGAGCCACAGCTCTGCCCTTGAAAGGACAAGCAAGAGGGCAGGCAGCGTGGCTGACAGTCACCACTGGCACAGCCTTTCACACACCTTACTCTCCTTTGCTTTACATTCATCTTCACGCTTCCTGAAAAGGAGCTGCTGGTGTGGTCCTGAATGAGCTACCTCTCCGAGCCTCAGATGACACCGGTGACTGCTCTGCAATGACTCAGACCTTTATAGCGTAGGATGGCTTGAACCTGGGAGGCTGATGCTGAGTAAGCACTGATGGCCCCACACACTCCATTCTGGGTGACAGAGCAAGATGCTGTCTCCACCAAACCAAACAAAAATACCAAAAAACCAAAATACTGTATTCAATTAATAAACGTTGAAGTGATAATATTTTGGATATGTTGGGTCAAATACAATATTAAAATTAATTTCGCCTTTTAAAAAACTTAATGTGGGCTGGGCGCGGTGGCTCAAGCCTGTAATCCCAGACTTTGGGAGCTGAGCACGGGCGATCACAAGGTCAGGAGATCGAGACCAATCCCTGGCTAATACATGAAAACCCGTCTCTACTAAAAAACACAAAAACTACCGGGCGAGGTGGCGGGTGCCGTAGTCCCAGCTACTCGGGAGGCTGAGGCAGGAGAATGGTTACCGCGGGGAGGCCGGAGCTTGCAGTGAGCTGAGATCCGGCCACTGCACTCCAGCCTGGGTGCCAGAGCGAGACTCCGTCTCAAAAAAAAAAAAAAAAACTTAATGTGACTGCCAGAAATTTTAAAATTACATATGTTGCTCACAGTACGTTTCCGTGGGACGGAGCTGATCCTGCAAAATTCAAATTTTTCTCTCAACTTTTAATTTCAAATGTGTTCCTGCTAATGGTCAAAGCTCACAACCAAGGAAACAGCAGGGGAGGGAAACAATCTACCCTTTTCCCCTACCCTCCTAAATTCTTGAGCTGGAGCCCTGTAAATGAGACCAAAAGCTTAACAAAAGAAAATTACACAGATTTACTTAATACGGCCCACTTGATCTGGAAGCCTTCCTAAGGCAGTGGAGACCTGAAGAGACAGTGAGGCCTGAGCGCCTTCTCCGCTAGGCTGGATTGACGACGCGGAGGCCGTGGGGAAGCGTGCAAGGGGAGTGAGCTGAGGGTGGTGGGTGGGAACCACGGCAGGGCCTGTGTGTGCTCAGCCTACTCGCGGCTCCCTCCGTCTTTGGAGACCAGGGTGCCTCTCACGGGAGGGTCCTGTGACCCACTTCAGGGGTGGGGAGGGGTCAGACGGTCCCTCCTGCAGCTGTCATTTCGCACATTCCTTTGGGAAGGAACGTTTTTCCTTAAAATATTCAGTGTGCCAAGGTGCCCTATTTTGGGGTAGTGTATTCTGAACCCCATTAGGTAGGGGTTCTTGTGGTCATCTGTCCAGATAGATTATCTGGATTTATAGTTAAGTTAGTTAAGTAAGACAGACATGTATCTATTTCCCTAAAAAGTATTCTTTGAAGACAGAGATGAGGAAGGTTACCAAAATAGATGGTCAGGCTCCAGAGCGTTTCCCTGCAACCTCCACCAAGCTCGGGTGTGAGCCTTCCCCTCCCTCTGTCCTCCCCAGTTCACAGAAATCAGCCACCGAATCCTGTGCTCATACAACACCAACATTGAAGAGCTCTTTGCAGAGATCGATCAGTGCTTGGCCATAAACCGCAGTGTTCTTCAGCAGTTCGAAGAAAAATACAGCCATGAGCTCACAGAAGAGGAATGGGAGAAAATCCAAGCACAGGTAGGCACGGCTGGCGGCCCGTTAACCAGCGGACTCAGCTGCAGCCGGGGAGGCTGTGGGGAGCGGCTTGTGGCGGGAGGTCGAGGACTCACTTTGGGGAGCCGAGGCATGTCAGGCCCGCGGTAACCTCTGCCGTAGCTGCCCCTGCACCCATGGTAGGACCTTCGTCGTGGGCTTTAGGGTGATGGCAAAGGTCCCTTCGGTTTGAAATTCTGGAAGTTCCTGTTGTATGATGCCGTTTTGTGAACCGTGAAAACACCGAAGGGAACACATCCCCTTCCCAGGTTTCCTGAAAGTTCCAGCCTGAGAACGACCATGAGATGACTCAAGCCAAGGCGGGGAAAACTTACTTTAAAAACCATAAAATTAGGAAGTTTGGGAAAGTTTAGCAGTTAGTCAAGTATTTTGAAAAGCAGTCCTCTTGATTGCTTACTTAAAAGGAAATATTAATGTTCAGCATTTTAGAAAGTATTTTTGTTTCAAAATTGCTTGTCACAGGTGTCAAGTTAGTGTCACACTAACCCTTTCCACAGTTCCCAGGAGTAACAGAGCATATATATATAATTAATGGGATTTTAACACAGAATGAAACTTGTGCATGTTTAGAAGACCCACGTCTCGGGGCACATGATGCTCATTTCAGTTTAAGTAACTTTCTGCTGTGATGAAACTCACCTGCGTGGTCTCCTCCTGTCCTGTGTGCTGCAGGCTCTGCGCCGGGAGACCCAGGAGTGCTCCATCTGCCTGGCCCCTCTCTCCCCTGCTGGCGGTCAGCTCGTGGGTGCGGGCCAGCGTTCCCGAGAGACGGCCCTCCTGTCCTGCTCACACGTGTTCCACCATGCGTGTCTGCTCGCACTAGAGGAGTTCTCCGTGGGAGACAGGCCTCCTTTCCATGCCTGTCCTCTCTGCCGCTCCTGCTACCAGAAGAAGATTCTTGAATGTTGAATTCATAGTCAAGGAAAGTTAGGTAATTCTGAGGAAAGAAGTTTACCATCATTTTGGATGAACTGCCTGAGTTCTGGGTTAAGTACTACAATGCAATCTTTTTCCCAGGGAAATAAGCTATTGGTAGTTGTAGGAAATCTAAGTATATTTTAAAAGATGACAGCCCATCTAATTTTAGTCTTTTGTCTCTAAAAAGTAAATTTCAAATTTATGAGTTGAATCACTTGAAATATGAAAGGCAAAAAATGAGAGCTTGCTTGCTTTTAAAAATGGAAGTTAAGAGACAGCTAGTGTCTGACCGACACTCCTTACAGTAAGTTCCAAATGTAAAACACTCCTTAAGTTCCAAATGTTTTCCACTGAGACTTTGTCTTAAAGCCTTTGCCATTCCTAATATTCGTTTTGTAATAATTGCTGTATTTCTGTGTCATAAAATGTGAAAATAAAATATTCAGTTGTATTCAACATCAAAAAAATGCAAATTTGAATGTCTTAGAGCAATAAAGACTGTTTTAGTTCATACATTTAAAAAAATGCGAACCTTTTTGGATAAGAATTGTTTATGTCACTGGTTTACTATTACTGGGAGCTTGGTTATTTACAGTAACCAGTTACAGTCTCATCAGTTAGGTTAACCCTAGCCAAGTAACAGGTAAAGCCCCAAATCTCAGTGGCTCGCTGAAGACACGTGATTTCTGAGGTGTCCAACCCACGTCAGCCATGGGGTGAGGCAGGGTGAGGGTCTGCCAGGTGTGACCCTGGCTCCCTTTTGTCTTGGGACACAGTCTCCTTTGCCCCAGAGTCCCCAGTGAATCCTCAGATTGATGCCTGACCACAATGAGAATCAAAGCAGCAGAAAATTTTCACGTTTACAGGTTGCATATGGTTTTCACTCACTGGGCAGTAGTCAATCAAGGTATTTTGAAATTGCAAACATTTTGTTAAAATGTAAATTCTTCTTCCCCCCTCACTCTTTCTGACTGGTGGAGGGGCAGGAGGACATTGTTCCAGGCCATGCTTGGAAGTGGCGTTCACCACTCCAGCCACAGGTAACTACAAGGGGCGAGGGAAGGGCAGGGTGTGGGCCTAAGGGGAAGAAGCCAAGTGGGTGTGCACATGGCACACGCTCAGAATAACCCAGCGTCTAATGTGAGAAGTACCAACATTTCTATCTCATTCCTTAGAAAAAATACTCTCGTGGGTTTTGTGAGGTACACATTATATAGCTACATATGTATCATTTATGAATAAATATGCATGTATTGTGGTGTGCTCAAACATTTTTTAATGATGTATACCATCAAAAAATTTGGAGACTAATTTGGGGAATGCTTTAAACAATGAGTAAGCACTTCTATTGTAAAAGAGCAGAGGGAAACTGAATCACAGAACCTCAATTTTCTGTAAGCTGACATTTCTCTCCCCATACTGTGACAGGCAAAGCACTGGCATGTGACAAAGGCTGGGGCAGTCTGATTCTGCCGCCCCAAACTTTGGATCTAGAGGGAGGGACAGTCCCGGAGATACACGGATCATTCAGTGATGGGAAGAGCCCAGGAAAGGCTGTGCCTAGGGCTGTGCCCAACACTTCTTCCGGGGCTTTCTCATGACATCCGTGGGCCATGCCATACACTCCCCGTGAACGCCTTTCCTGCTTATGTTGGCAGAGCCCATTTCTATTCTTTGTAACTAGTGCAGTACTTTACTGACACAGGAACTAGTGTTAGTTGTAGGCAACAGATACTCAGGAAAATCGGTGGGATGAAAGGCAGGAATGGTCATCTAACTTCACTGAGGATGAGGGTCGTGAAAATCCCATGAGTACTGAGAGTAGTCCAGGGCAGCCTGTGACAGTTAACAGAAAATCAGGTATTTTCTTACTGAAAAGTGGCCATGCAATGGAACGCCCATCGAAGGCTTGGGAGACCAAGTTGCAACCACAGAACCATAAAAAGGACCTGAGTGAAGTAGCTGCTTCTCTGGACAATTTGAAGATAATGACATATTGTCAGGTCAAGTCATGAAAACAATGCAAGCTTTTACACAATTAATCCACAGCCTCATCAGGTCTCTTCTATGAAAATTGGGACACTGACCAAGAAAGAGTGGGGCCTTCAGAACCATGAGTTCATGGGAGGACTCGGTGGACAGGGAGAGCCCTGTCTGCTGCCCTCAATGTGGCTTCCCAATCAGCTACCGCAGTCCCTACGGGATGCGGCCGCTCCTCCCTTATTTTAACAGGTTGTAACCCAGTTGTCTGGTAGTCACCTGGCAAGATGAAGCCACTTCTTGTGCCTTCTCACACATCCCTCTTTGCCTTTAAATCCACTTAATTAGGAGCCTGCCATTCCACGAGCTGGGGGAAATCATTAAATCAGTATCAAGTCCAGAAAGAGAATTCTTAAGAGAATTGTGGGACTGGAGGCATTTGATAAGAATAAAGGTTATAATCTAGAATGCGGATACCTGTCATCAATCTTTACCAACCAGATAATAGAACTATAAGGTACATGACTGAAAAAGAAACTGAAAACCTCAAAGAAAGAAAGAATGAGACTGCGGTTGTACTGGCCTGTATTTCCATCCAGTTCATCTGCCCACTATGAGTGTGGCCCCAGGCAAATGTCTGCAGCTTTCTGAGTGGCGTTCCTTATCTGTAAAATGCAGGTGTGTATTTTCTGCTTCGCAAGGTGGTCCTGGGGGTGACTGTGGGACCACAGAGCACTCGACCCTCCACACCACACCCCAGACCCCTCTCACCACCCCTGCTTCCAAGTCTTTGATGAGATTCCACAGTAAAGACTACAAAGAAAAGAAAAAGTAAATCACTCTTCAGACTGAAGGAAAGCTAGGCTAGAGAGGTGGTAAGGAGGAAGTGAGCAGGAGGAGAAGGACGACGCTCCACTTGTCACTTAGTTCTCTGATTCTACTGTGAAGTCCACACAGAACAACTGTGGATGACTTCAAGATGCTGTAAAAGAAAAGCTGCAGAATCACTATAACTAGCTACAGCAGTAACAAATGTGCTTGGTTCTGAAGTGTCCGTGTTTGTACGCAGCATCCAATAACAGCTTTTCAAAGGAAAGGAAAGCAAAGGAGAAAACATTACAACAGCCACAAAACGGTTTGAGTTAAGTGATAAAACTTCAGTTCTCAGATCCGACAGGTTCTCCTGCATCACTCTGGTCCTCTACAGCCACTCACAACACCAGGGCCGCCCTGCTGTTCTTAATCCAGGCTCATGAACTAGACTTCTGTAGCACTTTGAGAAGTAACAGCAGAACACCATATCCAAGAATAATGAGGTTTTGTCTGAAGTTCCTATTTGATTATAGTTAACCTTGAAAATAAATGTTTCCTAATTAAAGAACACAGAATTGGAAGTTAAATAACTTCTCTTGAAAAGCTAAGTTTATTGCCTAATATTCCTTCAAGACATATGGATCAATCACCAAGTTTTGAAATTTTGTCTATTTGTTAGTTTTAGGAACTTCTATTTTCTACAATGCAACAAGTAATTTGCATACACACTACTTTTGCTTCAGTGGTATTTGCAGCAATAATTTTTACCTAAACAATATTCAAACACAAAAAAACAAAAAATACTCCAAAAGGTCTTTGTATTATTTCCTCTTTCAAACCACAATCCAAAGGGATGCTTTTCAAACTGAAGTTTGCCATCTATTAGGAGGCCACAAAATAACTTAGTGTCTGTCTAGTATTTTAAAATAACTAAAACAGAAGGTGCCAGCATGCACACTTAGGAAAATGGGTACTGTCTTGTTACATTTTGCTTATATGTATCTGTGAGAGAGAGAGACAGAGCGTGTGTGTGTGTGTGTAATGGGTTATTTCTTACTGTGGTCAAAAAGTTGAAAGCCACTGACGAGTAGGTTTCTGTCTGCCAGTAAATTAACAAGATGCTAACAGCATTTATTCTTCCAAGAACTCTGGGTTAAGCTGCCCAGACCACAAGTAGGTGCTGTTCAGTCCTTTTATGGAAAAAATGAGAGAAATCAAACAAGTCTAAATAATTCAAGTAATTAAATAAAATACATGCTATCAATTATTGATGATACATTTTGGGTTATAAGAAATTGATCTACCAATAACTGCACAACAGAGAAAGAAAATATCCATTTCTTCCTTAATTCAGCATTCATCAGAATTATTACTGCCCTGTATAAAACTGAAATGGAATTAGCCTACAAATACCCTTAAGTTTTAGCCATGATGGCATTTAAGATGGAAACAACAAAAGTGTAAGCCCCACATATAAATGCTTATAAACCAAATATGAAATCACTTTTTGTAAAACTTTAATTTCTAAGACATTTTAAAGTCACACTAAAAGTATCTCATCGAAACAAGAGTAACAATATGTAAACAAAACCGTCCGTAAATAAAAATGTTCACTAGTCTACTAGTGTGTCCAAATGTTACTTTTAAAAGTTAACATTATACCAGTTTTTTCAAGTTTAAAAAGTAGGTGCTGCATCTATGTTCACATTTTTTAAAAAACTTACAAGAATTCTGCCTTTGGCCGGGCGCGGTGGCTCAAGCCTGTCATCCCAGCACTTTGGGAGGCCGAGACGGGCGGATCACGAGGTCAGGAGATCAAGACCATCCTGGCGAACACAGTAAAACCCCGTCTCTACTAAAAAATACAAAAAAAAACTAGCCGGGCGAGGTGGCGGCGCCTGTAGTCCCAGCTACTCGGGAGGCTGAGGCAGGAGAATGGCGGGAACCCGGAAGGCGGAGCTTGCAGTGAGCTGAGATCCGGCCACTGCACTCCAGCCTGGGCGACAGAGCGAGACTCTGCCTCAAAAAACAAAAAAAAAAAGTCTGCCTTTGTGCATTAAATAACGTGCTACCAACCAAACAAGCACATAAGAGCCTGCAAATGATGAAAACCTGTGTCCCTGGCAGACGAGGTCATCACTGAGGCTGCAGGGAGAGCCATGGGCACCCAGCAAAGTGTGGGAAGGCTGCACTGCCACTGAGAGCAGATGCACATAAGCCTTTAATACATGTGCGAGCAAAACGCCAGAGGCTCCATCCATCTCTACTAACCAGCACCTTAGTGCAGCAATTTAAGGAACTAACATTAGTGTATGTGTGTACAATTTTCATGTAAAGTCTCATACTTAGAGCTCTATTTTTACAGAGAATGTACATAAAGCTATGTAAATAGCAAATCTAAGAAGTATCTTGGAAAATCAGTAAAAATTAATACAAATGTTATAATCTGAAAACGTATAATTGTAAAATAATCTATTTAAGTATCGCAGAACCAATGAATACGAATCTGCAAAGCTTCCCCAAGAAACTCTGAAACCACAGTGCCTAATGCACTTTAAAATCGATACTAAAGGAGAGAGAAGAAAAGGACTGCTTGATTTGATACAGTCACCGCTGCGTCCCCATCCAGTCAGAAACAAAACTGTAGCTCCAGAATTGACCTGATGACGAGCATCTGCAGCTCTGCCTTCCAGGGTCTATCTCCTTTCACTGGTGCGCAGGAACTGCAGTAAAATGAAGACCCCCAGAGCGACTGTCCTCACCAGCACTCAGAACGTCTGGCCTCCGTATTCTGGCATCCATTTCTGGAGTCTCATATAAAGCAGCCTCCAACCTAGGTCCAGTGGAAGCACCTACATTTGGAGTCAGTCTCTCAAGAGGCAGAGCTTGGGCATGTGCTCTGGAAGAGGCTCGAGGAACTGTGATTATGCAGCAGCCCAAGGCTTTAACAGTCTGCATTTGTTCTCGAGGCTGAGTCCAGAGGTTCGAAGCCGTCCTTCCACCCCATGCACATTCTTTGTTTCAACAGCAGTGACGATGCCTCCAGGAAGTGTACTGTACTCTGGGCTTACAAATCCAAAACTGGCTTAAGTCCTCGGATGGAGAAAAACTTCCAAATGAACAAAAAGTTGAGCTAAACATTGAAAAGTTGATTACTTAAAATTTTTCAGACATTTTACAAGTATCTAGGAACTCTCTGGATGTGCCCTGAAAGTGGTGTAAGTGAAAAGTGACATTACTCTACTCCTGAGTTTCTTTCCGTTCTTCCCTTGACTTAGTCTGCTCAAAGTACGGATTCCAAGTTTCACTAAAAATGAAACCTTGCTATTAATACTTCAATAGGCACAACAATGAAATTGGAAAAGAGCTGAATTTTATTAACTTTTTAGGTAAGTCGATTTTATGCTGAGAAATTCACCAGTACCATACTGGTGGTATTTACTGAAGGTTGTTGAGAATCACAAAATGAATGTTCTTTTATTTTAAAACCAAGCTGCATTTTAGAAAGATGTGAAGCACAGAAGGAAATGCAGAGGTATAAATAAGGGCGAAGTATACTCAACGAAGGTTATAAATATACGGATTAAAGTTTCTCATTATTTTGGTTTAATTGGAAATTTCTGACGTCAAATAGACACAGCCTGTTTTTCATAAATTTCTCCCAGAAAACCTTTAAATTTAACAATTTGAAAAAATGTTTTACTTTCGTCTGAACACAGACAATCTATTTTCATACACATAGTGCATGTGAACATATTTATATAATAGATTGCATAACTACGAATTGTGTGCAAATGGACCCATCTCGTATTTTTGCATGCACAGTTTCCGGTATTCTATCCTAGTGGATGGTTAACACAGAGTACAATTTCATAGATTTTATTCAGTAGACTTAAAGCCAAGAAACCATCCCAGTAATTATTTACAATTGAATAACTGAATGATTATCAGATCATGTTATACTGCAAAACTGTTCTTACACCATGAATGGTGATGCTGTGAACTTTGGATGTTAAACTGGTAAAAGTTGGAGGCTTCAAATGGCATATGCAAAAGTAACCAAAGCCCGAGGACTATGAGGAAAGAAGGAGTTTCCACCACTCGGCATTTATAGTTTTCATAAGCATTACAGAAGCACGGGGAATTAAGTGATCTTTGAAAAAAATGCTTTAAAAAACTGTGTATATATATAGCCTATAAGGCAAAAATCCAAGTTACAAGTGTATTAAACACTGGCAACTATGTTATCAGAGGTAATACTGAATTATATACATAAACCGGCATTAAACTGTGATTACATGATACTTCCTACCATAGCTTATTAGACTGTACAACAGAAGATATTCCTGTGGCTCTCTAAGGCTCCAGGTTTAAAAGAATTTAGTATTTTCCTCTTGGCTCAAAGTCTAATCAGTATCATTCTGTAACATAAATCAGAAACTATGCTTTTTGCTTTTAGGGAAATAAGAAACGTAACTGCAACCATTACAGCTCCAACACACACTGCAATAATGATATCTACAAACAGTTCCTACTGCATTTGAAAAATGCATTTTCTGAAGAAGCTTCACTTAGTACCAAGGATGCATTTCAGGTCGGCTTCTACATTCTGAATAAAGTATATAATGGGATTTAAGTAAATCTTTAGAAGTCCCAGAGTTTGCCTTTTCTAACATTTTCGTATCAGGTGAAAACAATTTTTTCATATGGATGATTGTATTTACCGATATGAGAAAATGTCTACAGAAGAACGCGCTGTTCTATACGTCTCTAAGGAATCTGCATTTAACTGGAAACTACAGGGTCTATCAGAAAGTTAAATTTAAAAAAAGATCAGCCATAGCCAAGTTCTTCGTAGACTATGAAAAAAAATGGCACTGATAGGTCTAGGTTCTGAAGAGGAGCCAAGGCTGAAATGGAAATGCTTCTACGTGGGACAGGAATGTCATGAGTCTGGAGTTCTCAGGTCTCTCGGTTGTAGAAGATGCCGTCTGTGCATCTCACAGTGCTTTCTGATGCCCATTTACAGAAGGCTTGGCTGTTTCTGAATCCCTTGAAGTATTTGATAAATGAAGTTTATGAAGCCCTGCAAAAAAATTAAGAAAATGGTGAGAAATGATATATTGTTGAGTGGCTGGGAAAGGGTTAGGGTAGGGAGAAGAGATTTACAAAGCTAAGTTTTACTTGGAAAGCTGTGAGGTGCTGGCCAGATCCCCCTGAGGAATGAAAGATTTCTTTTCCTTACTGGCAACTTCCCTTTGGGGACGGCCTCAGCTGAAGACAGCTGCAGGGAGGGAAGTCCTGCCCCTTCCAGGATAGCATGTGAGGGTCCTAAGAGCCTGCCCGCTTCTCCTCAGTTCAGTGGAGCTCTGAAGGATCACCGAAGTCACAACATCCCCGAGGGCCAGCGGAGGCTTCTAGTGTGACTGCATCATGACACAATTCCTCTCTCTGCACAGCCCCTTCCTCTTCCGTTTCCCCAACCCGGCTAATCAACCTCTTCCTGGCAAGCGGATTCCCATCTAAAGTGTGCTTCTCAGGGAACCTAACCCAAGACAGATAGGTTCTCACTTTCATTTTAAAATACACGCACACAGGCTGGGCATGGTGGCTCACGTCTGTCATCCCAGGACTTCAGGAGGCTGAGGTGGAAGGATCGTTTGAGCTGAGGGGTTTGAGGCAGGCCTGGGCAACACTGTGAAACCCCATCTTCATGAAAAACACAAAAATTAGCTGGTTGCAGTGGCTCATGCCTATAACCCCAGCACTGTGGAAGGCTGAGACGGGAGAACCGCTTGAGCTCAGCAGGTTGTGGCTGCAGTGAGATGTGATCACACCATTGCACTCCAGCCTGGGTGACACAGTGAGACCCTGTCTCAAAACAATTTCAAATAAAGTAAAATAACACACACACACACATAAGCAGGAAAGTGTAGGGAAAGCCACACCAAAATATTAATATGTAATTAAAAAGAAAAGAATGGAAAACATTACCAAAAAAGAAAGAAATGACAAAAGAATAAATTGAACATAAATAATATCTCACTACCCAAAGGTATTTCACAGAATACAGAATGATCACTATCTTTTAAAGTTACATTTATTTCTCTCTGTGTCATATAACAATTATTTACGTGATACACCTGACACCAACACTGCACAGACCAACACTGCACAGACCAACACTGCACAGACCAACACTGCACAGACCAACACTGCACTCTCACAAGGAGAAGAAAACGTAAGAGCTTCTGTGGCACTGGAGCTTCAAGCCCTTCAATAAAAATGAAAGACAATGACATACAGGAACACAGTCAGGTGTTGCTGAACAACAGGAATACACTGAGAAATGGGTGGTCAACTGGTCACTGTGATACCATCACAGAGTATATCTACATACACCCAGAGGGCACAGCCCACAACATACCTAGGCTGTAGGGTATGGCCTATTGCTCCTAAGTTACACATCAGACAGCATGTTACTGTACTGAGTACTGCAGGCAACTCTGGCACAATGGTAAATATTTGTGCATCTAAAAATATCTAAACCTAGACAAGTGACACATTGTGCCAGGACATTACAACAGCTACCAGGTCACTAGGTGACAGAAACTGCTCAGCTCTACTGTCATCTCCGTGGTCTCTGTCACACAGGCAAGTGGTCCGTTACTGACCAAACGATCATTATGTGGCCTATGACCATACACAGCAGCACCTCCACACGACAGATGCTGAGAAAATACTTATCATGAAGCTCAGACCTTTCTGGCATCTCAGCAACTTACTTGGAAAAGACTTTTCTCCCTAAAATTTCACATGGTAACTGGCCTATTAGGCAGTTTCACATCACTCATAAACTAATATCGCACTCCAAAATCTTTGTCACCTGCATATCTTAATGAAAGAAAAGGTAAAACTGAGCCTCTCTACATCTGAATGGGAAGGAAAAAAAGAAATCAATCCAAGACAAAAAATGGTCTGGTCCCAGGAATGACAATAGGAACCCACAGCTGTTGGAGTTGAGGAAGTGTGCTAAAATAAACCTTGTTAAAGAATGGACTGAGTGAAGACAGATGATCGATGTGGTATCCACTGACTAAGCTGAAATGAAGTCCCCCTTTTAGGATAGATTATTGGAGTTTACATCTAAAACTTGGGTGTCACATAGGTTATGCATTCTGAGAAACTCTGATGTCTCTCTTTTGCAGACAACTCCAGAAAACATCTCATCCATTAACACCATCACTACAGCTAAATTTCTAGTGTTTATACTATGTGCTAGATATTCTCTGAGATGGATACTATTATTATCAATGGGTGGAGTAGCAGAGGGGGAAAAAAACTCTACAAAAAAAGAAAGAAAAAAAAAGAAAGGGGCTAGCTACTTCACAATCAAATTACCAGTCTCAGTGAAATCCTTGTTAAGATCTCAGATCATTCAAACATTACATATACTTAGTAAGACTCTTTTTCTATGTATAAATTGCCCCTTAGAGCACCCCAAAGAATACTGAAAAACATTTGGGAAGAAAAGTAAATGTATCTGTTAGGTAGTTTTATACAACTCTTGTTCATTCTACTCTCTCCTATGGTCGGTGAACTGACATGCATATAAGGCCTTTTATATCAGGTTGTTATGTTTTATTACTTTAATAAAGGCTTTCTTAGCAAAATGTCCAGAATACCTAATTCAAAAGCTAAACTTACAGCAGTCCATTTGCAACCATCTCATTTAGTGAATGGAAAGTGGAAATTTATCTGAGACCATGGCTAACTAATCTTGCTGATATTGTAACAGGCTTAAAATTAAGTTTTAATGCTAGACATCCAATAAAAAGGACTGTTTGATTCCCACTTCAAGTTGGGCCAGCTTTATTAAACCTAAGCATTAAAAAGTATAAATTATCTGGTGCATCAGCTGAGATGAGCTGTGACTTTCTCCTGTCAGGCCAGCATTTGATGAGCCGTCCCCTCCCAGGGCATATGCAAAGTGAAATACACATGGCCAGCTCATCTGAAATCTTCTGTGCCTCCCAAAGGTCACCCTCTCAAACATCAAGGTTGGAAAGGCCTGGTGATGTGAGAAGCTTTATTGCTGCTCATATAGTTTAAGTTATCTAAAAACTGGACCTTAATGAATCCATCAATATGTGGCCTTTTGCAATAGCTAAAAGCCCCAATATGGAGTCATACGCATTCGAATGATGTCAACTCAGGTAAATGAGCTAATGTCAGGAGTTTTAATAATTTTCTACAAGAAGTCACTGCCTTTCCCTTCTTCTGTCATAAAATTACAACCCCGCCCCCCAAACCAAGATCATTTACTTTGTCCTGGCATTCTTAAAGTAAAAAACTTGACATATGTTTAGCACTAATGTGGAAATAAGCATAAAAAATACATGCATAGGTTATGTTTGTACCCTTTAGCTAAACCTACCAGTTTTAACACCATTACAATACATGTGACTCTTGGAATACATAACAGGAAATCCCCTCTCTTCTATGATATCAATGCCAAGAATGCTAACATTTGCACCTTGAATTTATTATTTGGCTTACTGAAGAGACTTATGGGTTAGCCTAATACTTATAAAATCCAAGCCTCAAAAAAGCTTTAACTAAAAGGTATTATTACCAAGGAATAAGCTTTTAACACCATATCATCCTCACCACCACCATGACCACCATCGTCATAATAAAGGGGTAATATTTCCTGAGTTCTTATGATGTGCCAGGCACTATGCTAAGGATCTTATGAGAATTATTTCAGTTGATCTTCACAAAAACCCTAAAAGGAAGACGATACTATCACTATATTACAGATAAGGAAGCTAAGGCTTAATGAAGTAATTTTGCACAAAGTAGTATATCAATAACTTGACCTCTAAGGTTTTACAAATCTAGGAAACTAAATAGCTGAAAATGTAATATTAACTCAAATGTCGAAATTATTATTTAGTAGAAAGAGGAAGAAATACCCATAAACCTCAGGATTACCTAGGGCCTTGAAAAGCTCTTCTCGAACTGCAGAGGTGAATTTTCGGACCAGACACAATGTTGTCACAATAGCAAAAAGCAAATTGTAGGATAATACAATATAGAAATTTCCCAGCCAATTAAACCTTCCAAAGTCGCCAAGTAGATCAAATCTAGTGATTCCTGTTAAAAATAAATAAAATAGCCCTTAATGAAATCAGGTTAAGACAGTGCTAAAAGTAAAGTACAAGTTAGACAGAATTCTATGGACTTTCTCTCTTTTTTTTTGGAGACGGAGTCTTGCTCTGTCGCCCAGGCTGGAGTGCAGTGGCCGGATCTCAGCTCACTGCAAGCTCTGCCTCCCGGGTTTGCGCCATTCTCCTGCCTCAGCCTCCCGAGTAGCTGGGACTACAGGCGCCGCCACCTCGCCCGGCTAGTTTTTTTTTTGTATTTTTTAGTAGAGACGGGGTTTTACTGTGTTCGCCAGGATGGTCTCGATCTCCTGACCTCGTGATCTGCCCGTCTCGGCCTCCCAAAGTGCTGGGATTACAGGCTTGAGCCACCGCGCCCGGCCCGACTTTCTCTCTTCCGTTACGTGAGATGCTGTAATGAATAAATCCTAGTTTAAAATACGTATCTATCATCTAGTGGGACAGCCTCAAGCCAGCCCTAACCTGCTTCACATACACGCCAGTCACTTGCAAGTGATGAGTAATGAGGTCAGAATGAATGCCCTTTGACGTCCGATGGAAGTCACGCTTACATTAAAACTCAAGCTCTCCTGTAATCCCAGCACTTTGGGAGGCCGAGGCGGGCGGATCACAAGGTCAGGAGATCGAGACCATCCTGGCTAACACGGTGAAACCCCGTCTCTACTAAAAAATACAAAAAAACTAGCCGGGCGAGGTGGCGGCGCCTGTAGTCCCAGCTACTTGGGAGGCTGAGGCAGGAGAATGGCGGGAACCCGGGAGGCGGAGCTTGCAGTGAGCTGAAATCCGGCCACTGCACTCCAGCCAGGGGACAGAGCCAGACTCCTTCTCAAAAAAAAAAAAAAAAAAAAAAAATCAAGCTCTCGTGCTGCTTACATGGGTAGGATGGCTCACTGCATACTCTACTGAGACAGGAAGGCTGTAACTGATCACAGGAAGCAAGAGTCACGATGAAAAAGATGCCTGAGACATCCTTACGCCTCCTCTGCTGCTGCCCTCTGGAGGAACTGCCCCTCCCCTCTCTTTAGTCGGGTCTCTGGGCAAATGCCATCTCCCCAGAGAGGAAATCTCTGACTCCCGTATCTAAAACAGCTGGACCTGCCATGGCCTTCTACACTAATTATGACTCTTCATAGCATACATAATGTTTTTTTCTTTTTGGCTTATTTATTGCCTGTTTTCCCCACTAGAATGCAGGTTCTGTAAGAATAGGAACTTTGTTTCACCCCTATAATCCCAGTGCCCAGAATAATGTCTTATACACACTTAATATGTATTATATAAATGAATAAATAATTTCCTTCCATAAAAAATTGTTAATCTGAGTTTAATGCTTATAGGTTTGTAGGGTAAAAAGGCAAAGCAGGAAATACAGTAGGATGACATAATATATGCATTGAAGTTACTTAAATTCATCTATACACATTTTAAAATCTTTTACTTAAAATAGTTTAAATAGTCATTCTATTAAATAAGCACATGGCCAGGTCCAGTATTTATTGGAAAAAATACATGAATGGTAGGATTTTTCTGATCACTGATAAATAAATCACATCACTCAGGCGCTGGTCAAGTGACAGATACTGGGAATGTCAACATTCTTCAAGGAAGAAAGGATAGAGCCACTTGGGGGCCATATAAAATTTAAACTACAAAGAATGAGAAGAAATAATAATTGTCTATAAAACTATATAAACAGAATTATGTACCTCATATTTTAAGGGTGATTTAAGCATTTTTTATGGGTGATTTCAAGAATAACTTTGACTAAACTCAATTTTCCATTATCAGTTGACCTTTGAACTGAACTCTCATCCTCACTCCAATGCAATGGCATCATCTACTACAGATAGCCTCTACAAAAGCAGCTTAGAGAGACAACAGAAAAACCAAATATAAACATTGTCATAAAAATAGGAGATCTCAAAAGTAGCTCTTCCGTAGCCACTTCTACCCAGGACAAATGTGTTTGAAATTGAAAGGCAGTAATATATCAAAATATTTTTTAAAGGTAGACAATTAATGAAAACATACAAAAAAATAGCTTTTTAAAAAAGGTTAATGCAGACACCAGAAGAGTACACAGCATATATCACACATGGTTATGAGAAGATGACAACAATCTTGGCTGCAGTTTCTCAGCTATTCATATTAATAAAACTTTACTTTGTTAAAGGGAATACATATCTAATTATAAGTTTTATTTTTCAAATAAAGCACCATTTCACTTAGCCTAGGAAGTGATCTTTAAACAAGATATAGTCCTACCAAAACAAGCTTCAGTGGCTGCAGCCCAGAGATCCCAGATACGTAATTTTCTCATTAGGGCCAAAGACTCCTTTGAGAATCTGGTGAGAGCTATGAATCTTCTCAAAAGAAAAACCCACAGACACAGACACTCAAATTCTACACAGCACGAAGCTCACTGATGGAGGAAACGGGAGATCCCAGAATCAAATCCTTGCCCAGATGCTCTACAAGAGTCTTAACTGCTCTTGAAATTTTTTTGATCATATACTACCATTAGTAAAAACAAAATTTGACCATCTATACCCCATATATGTGTATTTATTTATAAGCTACATATATACTATTCAATGACATATACAGACAAAACAAAGACTTTTTAAAAAAATCATAACAATAG
>NW_016821745.1:889165-893270 GCF_001698545.2 Rhinopithecus bieti | reverse complement strand
AGCACCAACAATTAAGAAAAAATGACAATACTCACACAAAGCTTTAACAGCAATCATTTGACAAATATAAAAGACTTTAAAACCTCTATTTCTGTAAAAAAGTAAAGGTATTTTAAAAGCAAGCAAATTTTAAAATGTTTTAAAATACTACTATTAGAAAGATTTAATTATCAAATGTTGTTGTTTAACTCTCTTAGTCAAATATCTAAATGCTTATGTCCATTTGGAAGTTTATTCTGTTAAAAGATTAAGTAAAATATACACCAGGCAAGAAGCTTAGTAAGTTAAGCAGTGGCTAAGCATAAGGTCACATTATCTAGATTATCTGTCAATAAAAAAAATTCTTCATGACAAACTGCACATCAACTCCACCCATTAGAATTCAACTGAAAATATTTTATGCATAATTCCTTGAATAACAGTCTTTTTCTATTCATACCTATAAAAGAACATACAGAATAAAATCTCATTTAAGAAAGGCTGGTTTCTCTACCTGCAGTATGAGTCAATAGAATTTATGTTCTTTAGCCCACCTGAGTAAACTTCTACTTTTAGGAAGCCTATTCATCTTCCTAAAACAGCAAAAAGTAGTTAAGAGAGTTTATAAAGCTTGACACATAAAGAGATTAATCTAACTTTATCAATAAATTATATATGTTAGCATATTACACAAATGGCTGACATAAATATCCATGGTTTTAATGTAAGATTACCAGAAAGAACACGTACATCTTATTTTTTTAAAATGTATAGATTAAATGTTCTTTGCTGAAATATTAGGATTAACATACTTTTTTCCTTCTGAACTCAAAGATTAATTATACTATGTTTTCAAATCTCTTCCTCTAAATGAGATTTTGAAATATTAGCTAAGACAGTATTGGGAAAAAAAAGTGACAAAGAGTATGAAATAATGAAACCTACAATCATTTTAAAACAGGAATAATTTAAATAGGCTCATTGCCAATTGTTGTATTCATTCAAAAACAAAGTCATCATAAAATGAAAGAGAGGCTCCACTTCTGGGGTGGAATGAAAGATGGTGTGTTGAAGCAAAGGCTTTACCTTTTTTTTGTTTTTGTGAGACGGAGTTTTGCGCTTGTTGCCCAGGAGTGCAGTGGCACAATATCAGCTCACTGCAACCAAGCCCTCCTGGGTTCAAGCGATTTTCCTGCCTCAGCCTCCCAAGTAGTTGGGAATACAGGCGCCCACCACCATGCCAGGCTAATTTTTGTATTTTTAGTAGAGATGGGGTTTCACCATGTTGGTCAGGCTGGTCTCAAACTCCTGAACTCAGGTGATCCGCCCACCTGGGCCTCCCAAAGTGCTGGGATTACAGGCATGAGCCACTGTGCCCAGCTGGCTTTACCTTTGACCAGTCTTGCTGTGCAAGTATATTTTCAAGACATTATATCAATTGGAGATATACTTATTGACTTCAGGTTCCAGCCTATATGGAGTAAAAGAGACCAGATTTTCCCTCCCAATTGAATAAACTGAAACACTGAACAAAATATATGAAACAACAGTTTTCAAGACCCTAGACATCAGGAAACCAAGGACAGTGACCACTGAGAGATGAGAAACAAACAAGGTGGGCCCTATGATTGCCACAGTTTACCGTCTAAAGAGACACTGCAATGTAGAGAGAAGAGCTGAGGCAGGCTCCAGCCATCTCCCTAAGATCAAGAGATGAAGCTTGGAGCATGAGGATGACACAGTGGCCAGAGGGCTGTACAATGGAAGAACCCGGCAGAGAACTGACCAGTGTATGCTTGTGGGGAGCAGCTGGTTAAGAAATGAAGCAGGTGACAGAATGAGTAGCAAAGACATTGCAACAGTTATTTTTAACTACATTCCTTATTTCAAAAGCTAGAGGAAAGATAAAACTTGCTAAGTAGACATATTAAAGAAAATAGACTGAAATTGACCTTCCACAAAGGAAAATTACACTGTGGGACATGAAAAGCACACCAGACGGGATGAACAGCAGATTCGACACTGCAGAAGAAGAGATTAGTAAATTTAAAGACACAGCAATAGGAAAACAAAACAAAACAAGGAGCAAAATAAGAAAAGAATGAACAAAGCATCAATGAACCATGAATTCATTTGAAATGTCTTACGTACTTGTGATAGAGTCCCTGAAGGAGAAGAAAGAGAGGATAACAGAAGATGACCAAATAGGAACAGCTCCAGTCTACAGTTCCCAGTGTGAGCAACGCAGAAGACGGGTGATTTCTGCATTTCCAGCTGAGGTACTGGGTTCATCTCACTGGGGCATGTCAGACAGCGGGTGCAGAACAGTGGGTGCAGACCACTGAGCATGAGCCGAAGAGCAAGAGGTCAGGGGATTCCATTTCCTAGCCAAGGGAAGCTGTGACAGACAGCATAAAGAAAATCGGGTCACTCCCACCCTAATACTGCCCTTTTCCAACAGTCCTAGCAAATGGCACACCAGGAGATTATATCCCGCGCCTGTCTCGGAAGGTCCCATGCCCACAGAGCCTCACTCATTGCTAGTACAGCAGTCTGAGATTGAACTGCAAGGTGGCGGTGAGGCTGGGGAGGGGTGCCCGCCATTGTTGAGGCTTGAGTAGGTAAACAAATCAGCCTGGAAGCTCAAACTGGGTGGAGCCCAATGCAGCTCAAAGAGGCCTGCCTCTGTAGACGCCATCTCTGGGGGCAGGGCACAGCTGAACAAAAGGTAACAGAAATTTCTGCAGACTTAAATATCCCTGTTTGACAGCTTTGAAGAGAGTAGTGGTTCTCCCAGCACAGAGTTTGAGATCTGAGAACGAACAGACTGCCTCCTCAAGTGGGTCCCTGACCCCAGAGTAGCCTAACTGGGAGGCACCTCCCAGTAGGGGCCGACTGACACCTCACACGGCCAGGTGTCCCTCTGAGACGAAGCTTCCAGAGGAATGATCAGGCAGCAACATTTGCTGTTCTGCCGTATTCTGTTCTGCAGCCTCTGCTGGTGATACCCAGGCAAAGAGAGTCTGGAGTGGACCTCCAGCAAACTCCAACAGACCTGCAGCTGAGGGTCCTGACTGTTAGAAGGAAAACTAACAAACAGAAAGGACATCCACACCAAAACCCCATCTGTACATCACCATCATCAAAGACCAAAGGTAGATAAAACCACGGAGATGGGGAGAAACCAGAGCAGAAAAGCTGAAAATTCTAAAAATCAGAGTGCCTCTTCTCCTACAAAGGAACACGGCTCCTCGCCAGCAATGGAACAAAGCTGGACAGAGAATGACTTTGACGAGTTGAAAGAAGGCTTCAGATAATCAAACCTATCCGAGATAAAGGAGGATGTGCGAACCCATTGCAAAGAAGCAAAAAACCTTGAAAAAAGATTAGACGAATGGCTAACTAGAATAACCAGTGTAGAGAAGTCCTTAAATGACCTGATGGAGCTGAAAACCATGGCACGAGAACTAGTGATGCATGCACAAACTTCAGTAACTGATTCGATCAACTGGAAGAAAGGGCATCAGTGACTGAAGATCAAATGAATGAAATGAAGGGAGAAGAGAAGTTTAGCATAAAAAGAAACGAACAAAGCCTCCAAGAAATACGGGACTATGTGAAAAGACCAAATCAACGTCTGATTGGTGTACCTGAAAGTGACAGAGAGAATGGAACCAAGTTGGAAAACACTCATCAGGATATTATCCAGGAGAACTTCCCCAACCTAGTGAGGGAGGAGAACATTCAAATTCAGGAAATACAGAGAACGCCACAAAGATACTCCTCGAGAAGAGCAACTCCAAGACACATAATTGTCAGATTCACCAAAGCTGAAATGAAGGAAAAAATGTTAAGGGCAGCCAGAGAGAAAGGATGGATTACCCACAAAGAGAAGCCCATCAGACTAACAGCGGATCTCTCGGCAGAAACTCTACAAGCCAGAAGAGAGTGGGGGCCAATATTCAACATTCTTAAAGAAAAGAATTTTCAACCCAGAATTTCATATCCAGCCAAACTAAGTTTCATAAGTGAAGGAGAAATAAAATCCTTTACAGACAAGCAAATGCTGAGAGATTTTGTCACCACCAGGCCTGCCTTACAAGAGCTCCTGAAGGAAGCACTAAAC
>NW_016821745.1:756880-886420 GCF_001698545.2 Rhinopithecus bieti | reverse complement strand
TGTGGCGATTCCTCAAGGATCTAGAACTAGAAATACCATTTGACCCAGCCATCCCATTACTGGTGATATATCCAAAGGATTGTAAATCATGCTGCTATAAAGATACACATGCACACGTATGTTTATTGAGGCACTATTCACAATAGCAAAGACTTGGAACCAACCCAAATGTCCATCAATGATAGGCTGGATTAAGAAAATGTGGCACATATACACCATGGAATACTATGCAGCCATAAAAATAGGATGAGTTCATGTCCTTTGTAGGGACATGGATGAAGCTGGAAACCATCATTCTCAGCAAACTATCGCAAGAACACAAAACCAAACACCGCACGTTCTCACTCATAGGTGGGGATTGAACAATGAGATCACTTGGACACAGGAAGGGGAACATCACACACTGGGGCCTGTTGTGGGGTCGGGGGAGGGGGGAGGGATAGCATTAGGAGATATATCTAATGTAAATGACGAGTTAATGGGTGCAGCACACCAACATGGCACATGTATACATATGTAACAAACCTGCACATTATGCACATGTACCCTAGAACTTAAAGTATAATAATAAAATAAATAAATATATAAAAGAGAGGATAAGAAAAAAAACTATTTGAAAAAATAGTGGCTGAAAATCTTTCAAATATTATGAAAATTAATCAAATTAGTATAATAAACTCAAAGAACAAGAAGTCTACCAAAGCACATAATAATCAAACTGCTTAAAAGAAAAATTTTAGAAGCTGCCAAAAGAAAAGATCACATAAAATATAAGAACAAAACAATGATCACAGAAGATTTATTGTCAAAAATTATGCAAATCAGATCATGGAGCAACATTTTTAAAGTACTAGAGGCAGGCCAGGCATAGTGGCTCACACATGGAATCCCAGCACTTAGGGAGGCAAAGGCAGGTGGATCACTTGAGGCCAGGAGTGCAAGACCAGCCTGGCCAACATGGTGAAACTCTGTCTCTACTAAAAATACAAAAAAATTTCCAGGTGTGGGGGCGTACACCTGTAATTCCAGCTACTTCAGTGGCTAAGGCAGGAGACTCACTTGAACCTGGGAGGCAGAGGCTGCAGTGAGCCAAGATTGTGCCACTGTATTCCAGCCTGTGCAAGACATCGAGACTCTAAATAAATAAATAAAGTACTGGAGGCAAAAAATAAAGTAGTCAATCTAAACTTCCATATCCAACAAAAGTATCTTTCAAAACCAAGGCAAAATAGACATTTCACAAATACAAAAACTGAAAAATGCTCATTATCAATAGGCATACATTATGAGAAACATTACAAGAAGTCCTTCAGGCAGAAGGAAAATGTTATCAGAAAGAAATCTAGATCTATCAAAGAAAGAGCAACAGAAATGATCACTATGTGGGTAACTATAAAATACTTTTTTTCATTTTTAAAATCTCTTTAACACATCATTGCTTAAAGCAAAACCAACTAATACATTTTGGGGTTTATAACACATTTGGAAATAAAACTGATGACAATATTAGCACAGGAATGTCATCACCAAAATGGCACAGTAGGAGATTTCAGCCGTTACTCACCTATAAAAACAACAATTAGATATCCATGAATGAAAACAGTCCGGGAGAGTTCAAAAATCCAAGTAAGAAGGTGCAAAACAGAGTAGAGTAAAAAATTAAAGAACCACAGCATAGAAATTACAGGAAGAACACTTCCATATGACCTGCATCAGCCCATACCCCAGGCCAACATGGTTTGGCAATGACAGGAAACTCCTCAGTCCAAGAATTCTCCTCATGAAAGAAAAGGAGAGCAACCAGCTTCCTCGGTCTTTTGAAGCACTGCCTGAAGGACCCGCTTCAGTTTAACCACCCTTAACTCTGGAAAGACTGACATAGCCAAGACATGTGGAACGAACTAGAAACAAGGAAGAGCAGAGGCTATCAATATCAGCTAAGCGGTGGTGCCATCAGTCACTAGCACCCTGCATGAAGACTCAGGTGGATTTTGCCACTAAGGAAACCAATGGCCATCACAGCCACTACAAATGCCCTGTAGCTTTTACCCCCAAGGGTCTCACAATTTTTGCCTATGTGGAGCCACCTGCTTAAGCCACTGTTGCCTCTGCACTGCTAGCCCTACTCCCAAGACCTAGCACGGTGAGTACACATGCCCACAGGATCCCACCACTGGCCCTGATTCCCACTGCTGCACACCTGTTGCTGGTGGGACCTAGTCCCTAAAGCTGGCCTCTGATATTGCACGCTTACTTACTTTGCTGACCCTAGCCTCAGCCTACCCAAGCATGTTTACTGCTGAACCAAGAGGCAGCGTGAGGTTCCCAACAGCCCTTGCAGCCCTTCAGTGTGCTCCAACAGGCTACCCAAGTCAGTAACCCCACACCTCCACTCCTGCGGGTGAAGATCTTTCCTTAAGACAGTCCATAAGGTCAGAAGAGGTGACTGCTGGGATGTCAACAAAAGGATGTGTGCAACTTGAAAAACCAGGAAACATGACACCACAAAAGGAACACAATACACTTTCAGTAAAAACCCTAAAGAAATAGAGCTCCACATACTGCCTGGCAAAGAATTCAAAATAATCATTCTGCACACATTCAGTAAGATACAAAAGAACACATATAAACCATTTTTTTAAATCAGAAAAAAATTGAAGAACAAAATGAGTAGCTCAACAAAGAAATAAAAACAAAGAATGCAAAGAAATTCTGGAGCTAAATAATACAATGACTGAACTAAAAATTCAACAGACTGCTTCAACAGCAGACATGATCAAGCAAAAGAAAGATTCCTCAGACTTGAAGACAGGTCATTTGAAATTATCCAGTTAGAGAAGAAAGTAAAAATTAAAAAGAATGAAGAAAGCTTGCAAAACTTATAAAATACTGTACTAGTCCTTTCTTGCATTGCTATATAGAAATACTTGAAACTGTAATTTAGAAAGAAAAGAGGTCTAATTGGCTCATGGTTCCACAGGCTGTACAAGGTAGCATGGCTGGGGAGGCCTCAGGAAACTTTCAATCATGGCAGAGAAGCAGGCACATCTTATATGGCTGGAGCAGGAGGAAGAGAGCAAAGCGGGAGGTACTACATACTCTAAACTACCAGATCTCTTAAGAACTTCTTACTCTTATGAGAACAGCAAGGGGGAAATCCACCCCCATGATCCAGTTACCTCCCACCAGGCCCCTCCTCCAACAATGGACGTTACAATTCAACATGAGATTTTGGTGAGGACACAAATCTAGACCATAGCAAACACCATCAAGCAAACCAATATATGTATTAGAGGTGTCTCAGAAGGAGAAGAGAAAGAGAGAAAGAAAAAGAAAAAACGCTTATTTAAAGAAATAAATGAGGAGTGTCTAATCTTTTGGCTTCCCTGGGCCACAATGGAAGAAGAATTTGTCTTGGGCCCTTGGGTCACATATAAAATACACTAAAACTAATGATAGCTGATGGACTTTAAAAAAAATCACACATAAAAATGATAATGCTTAAAGAAAGTTCATCAGTTTGTGTTGGGCCACATGTGGCCTGCTGGCTGTGGGTTGGACAGGCTTGAAATAAATAAAAACTTCCCAAATCTCAGGAGGGATATAGACATACGAACTCAAGAAGCCGAGAAATTCTCAAATAGGCTGAATATCAAAGAGGTCAACAATGAGACACATTAAAACTAAACTGTAAAAAGTAAAAGATAAAGAGAAGATTTAGAAAACATCAAGAAAAGAGTGATTCATCTCATAAAAGGGGACACATAAGACTATCAGTGGATTTTTCTGCAAAAACTTTACAGGCCAGGAAAGAATGGGATAATGTATTCAGAATACTGAGGAGAAAAGTGACAACCAAGATTACAATACTCTGCAAAGCTCTTTTTTAAAAATGAAAGGGAGATAAAGTCTTTCCCAGACGAAGACTGAGTGACTATCATCATTTGACCCATCTGATAAGAAATGCTGACAGGCATGGAAGGATCACTTGAGCTCAGGAGTTTGAGACCAACCTGGGCAACATGAAAAAACCTTATCTCTATAAAAATTACACAAATTACCCAGGTAGGGTAGTGCACACCTAGGGTCCCAGTTACTTGTCAGAGGGACAGAGATGGGAGGATTACCTGAACCCGGAAGGTCAAGGCTGCAGTGAGCCATGATCATGCCACTGTACTCCAGCCTGGGCAGCAGAGTAAGACCTTGTCTCAAAAGAAAAAAAAAAAAAGAAAGAAAGAAAAGAAATGCTTATAGGAGTTCTTTATATGGCATCGGAAAAAGACAAGCAGAAATGTGAAAGTACATGAAAACATAAATCTCACCAGTAAAAATAAATACATATTCAAATACAGAATATATAACACTGTAATGGTGATGCATAAATCACCTATAACCCTAATATATAATAAAAATTAAAATACAAAAGTACTAAGAATAACTATAATGACAAAAAATTGCTAACAGGATCACAGCCAAAAAAAAAAAAAGAACACTGACTTTAAGAACACAAAGTTGTGGGGACAAAGTGGAAGTGCAGAGTCTGTATATGTAATTAAACACAAGTTTTTATCAAATTAAAACAGATAGTTATAACTGCAAGACTTACACATGTCCCATGATAATCACAAAGGAAAAGCCTTTGGGAGATACAAAAAAGATAAAGAGGAAGGAATCAACCACTAGCAAAAAAAAAAAAAAAAAAAAAAAAAAAAAAAATCATAAATAAGACAGCAAGAGAGGAAGAAAAACAAAACCAAACCATGCAAAACAGACAGAAAACAACAAAATGGCAATAGTAAGTCCTTACCTATTAGTAATGACTTTAAATGTAAATTGATTAAACTCCCAGTCAAAACACATAGAAGAGCTGAATGAACTGAGGGGAAAGGAGCCAGTGATATGCTGTCTACAAGAGACTCGTTTTACATATAAAGACAGACATAGATTGAAGGTGAAGGGATGGAGCCCAGGAGTTCAAAGCTGCAGTGAGCTATCATTCTGCCACTGCACTCCAGCCTGGGTGACAGAGTGAGACCCATCTCTCTAAAAAATAAAAAGAAAAAAAAAGTGAAAGAATGGAAAAAGGTATTCCAAGTAAATGGTAACCAACAGAGAACAGGGGTAGCAATACTTAGACAAAACGGACCAAGAGTCAGAACATGTCATAAGAGAAAAAGGTCATTATATAATGATAAAAGGGTAAAATCAACAGAAAAATAAAAAAATTATAAATAGATGTATAAACCCAACATCAAGGCACCTAAATGTAAAACAAATACTGACAACTCATAAGAGAGAAATAAATAGTAATACAATAACAGTAAGAGATTTGAAAATCCCACTTTTTAATAATGGATAGAACATCTAGGCAGAAAATCAGTAAGAAAACAGCTGACTCAATAACATAAAATAAATGGACCTCATAGACACATACAGAACTTTCCACACAATAGCAACAACAAACATTGTTCAGGACAGATGATGTTAGGTCATGAAACAATTCTTAATACATTTAAGAAAATTGAAATTATATCAAGTATCTCCTCAGACTACAATGGAATGACACTAGAATTCAACGAAAGAAAATGGAAAAGTCACAAAAATGTGGAAACTAAATAATATACCTTTGAACAATCATTGGATAAAAGATGAAATCAAAACATTTTCAAAATACCCTGAATCAAACAAAGAAGACAACACAAGTTACCAAAACATATGGATGTAGCAAAAACTGTACTAAGAGGGAAATGTATAGCAATCAATGCCTACAATGAAAAAGAAAAAAGATCTCAGTTAAACAACCTAACTTTATAATCCAAGGAATTAGAAAAGAACAAACTAAACCCAAAGTTAGCAGAAGAAAGAAAATAATAAAGACTGACGCAGAAATAAATTAATTAGAAAATATAAAAACATTAGAAGTATCAACAAAAGAGTTGGATTTTTTAAAAGATAAAAGTGACAAAACCCTTAGCTGGACTAAGTCAAAGAGAAGTCAGAAATAACTAAAATAAGAAATAGAAATAGAGATTTCCAACAAATGACACAAATAAAAAAGATCATCAAGGACTATTATGAACCATTACATGCTAACAAATTGGATAACCCAAAACAAACAGATAAATTCCTAGAAACATACAATCTGCCCAGACTAAATTCAGAAGAAATAGAAAACCTGAGCAAACTAATAAACAGGAAGATTGAGTAATCAAAACTTTCCAGCAAAGAAAAGCCCAGAACCAGATGGCTTCAAAAGGTAAATATGAGCAGACAATTCAAAGAAAAATTAATATGAACTCTTCCTAAATTGTTCCAAAAACAGAAGAGGAAAGTAAACTTCCAAACTCATTTTACAAGGCCAGCATCACCCTGATTCCAAAGCCAATAAAAAGGCAACACAAGTAAAGAAAACTACAGGGCAGTATTCCCAATGAACACAGATAGATGCAAAACTCCTCAATACAATGCTAGCTAACTCCTCAATACATTAACTCAACAACACATTAACAGGATCATACACCCTAGTCAAATGGGGCCAATTTATTGCTGGGATGAAAGTATGGTTCAGCATATGAAGGTCAATCAATGTGATATACCACACTAGCAGAATGAAAGACAAAACCACAAGATTAGCTTAGTAGATATAGAAAAGAGCAACTGACAAAATTCAATATACTTTCATGATAAAAACTCCAAACAAAACAGGTAAAGAAGGAATTTATCTCACCATAATAGAGGCATTTTTTTTAAGAGACAGAATCTCACTCTGTCACCCAGGCTAGAGTGCAGAGCCTCAGCCTCCTGGGAAATGATCCTTCCCACCTCAGCCTCCCAGGTAGTTGGGACTATAGGCACATGCCACCATGCCAGGCTAATTTTTGTATTTTTTGCAGAGACAGGGTCTCATTTTGTTGCCCAGGCTGGTCTTGAACTCCTGGACTCAAGCTATCCACCCACCTCGACCTTGCAAAGCGCTGGGATTACATGCATGAGCCACTGCGCCCGGTCAAGACAACAGATATTTGTAGAAACCCACAGCTAACATTATAATCAATGGGAAGAAACTGAAAGCTTCTAAGATCTGGAAGAAGGCAAGGATGCCCACTCTTGCCACTGCTATTCCACATAGTACTGGAAGTCCTAGTCAAAGCAATTAGGTTAGAAAAACATTAAAAATCCATCCAAATAGGCAGAAAAAAAGTAAAATTATCTACATGCATGTGAAATGATCATACAGGTAGAAAATCTTAAGGACTCCATCAAACAAAACTTTTAGAATAAATGAATTCAGTAAAATCACAGGTTACAAAATCAACATAAAAAATCAGTGGAATTTCTATACACTAAGAATGGACTATCCAAAAAAGAAATTAACAAAATAATTCTACTTGCAATAGCATCAAAAATGTTATAATAAATATACTTGACAACTTAGATGAAATAAACAAATTCATTAAAAGACACTAACAAAGTTCACTAAATAAGACCTAAACAAAACAAAACTACAAAGAGAAATTTTTAAAAAGACTTTTAAAAGACTCAATATTGTAAAGATGTTAATCCTTTCCAACATGTTTATAGATTCAATACAATCCCAGTGAAAATCCTAGCAGATGTGGTGGCTCATGCCAGTAATCCCAGCCCTTTGAGAGGCTGAGGCAAGAAAATCACTTGAAGCAGGAGTTGGAGATCAGCCTGGGCAACACAGTAAGAGCCAAAGACTACACAAAATTTAAAAATTAGATGGCCGTGGTGGTGAATGCCTGTAGTCCTAACTACTTAGGAGGCTTACGCAGGAGGATCGCTTGACATCACGAGGTTGTGGCCACAATGACCTAAAATCATACCACTCCACTCCAGCCTGGGTGACAGAACAAGACTTTGTCTCCAAAACAAACAAATGGTATTAGTCTGTTCTCACACTGCTATAAAGAAATACTTCAGACTGGGTAATTTATAAAAGGTTTAACTGACTCATGATTCCATGGGCTGTAGAGGAAACATGATGCTGGCATCTGCAGTTTCTGGGGAGGTCTAAGGAAACTTTCAATCATGGAAAGAGAAGGGGAAACAGGCACATCTTACACGGCAGGAGCCGGAGCAAGGGGTCGGGGGAGGTGCCAGACACTTGCAGACAACCAGGTCTCACAATAACTCACCACTGCCATGACAGCAGCACCAAGGGGGATGGTGTTAAACCATGAGAAACCGCCCCCAAAATCCAGTCACCTCCCACCAGACCTCACCTCCAACACTGGGGATCACAACTGAACATGAGATCTGAGTGAGGACATAGATCCAAACCATATCACACACACACACACACACACAATTTTTTAAAAAGCTAAACAACTTATACTGCCTGATGTCAACTTTTATGATTAATCTATCATAATCCAGACAGTGTAGTACTGATGTAAAGAAAAAAAGACACTGATGGAAAAAAAAGTGGGGCGGGGGAGAGAGCCCAGAAACAGAATCACATTCACACATATGTGGACAACTGATTTTTCAATGAAAATCCAAAGGTAATGCAGTGGAAAATGAATAAACTTTTCAAGCAATGGTGCTGGAATAACTGGTAACCAGTATGGAAAAAGAAAAACCTCCAATCTGTATGTCATACTTTATTCAAAAATTAACTCAAAGTGAGTCATGGGCCAAAGCACAGAAACTAAACATATAAAACTTCTAGAAGAAAACATACAGGACAGTCTTTGTGATCTTGGGTTAGAGAAAGATTTAGTAGATTATGACATCAAAAGCACAATCTATAAAAGAAAATGTAATACATTTGACTTCATCAAAATTAAGAATATCTGCTTGTTCAAAGATATTGTTAGGAGAATGAAAAGACAGGTCACTGAATGGAAGAAATATTTACAAGTCACATGTTTTGATAAAGAACTTTAACCAAGAATATGTGAACAGCACTCAAAGTTAAAGAATAAGAAAATAAATCCAATCTTCAAAATTATCAAAAGATCTTAATAGACACTTTGCCAAAGAAAACATACAACAGTATATCGGTCCATTTTCATGATGCTGATAAAGACATACCCGAGACTGGGAAGAAAAACAGGTTTAATGGAATCACAGTTCCACATGGCTGGGAAAGCCTCACAATCATGGCGGAGGGTGAAAGGCACTTCTCACATAGCAGCAGCAAGACAGAATGGAAGCTTGTGCTGGGAAGCTCCCCTTCTTCAAACCATCAGATCTTGTGAGACTTACTCACTATCACAAGAACAGCATGGGAAAGACCTGTTCCCATTATTAAATGACCTCCCACTGAATCCCTCCCACAGCATGTGAGAATTCAAGATGAAATTCGATTGGGGATACAACCAAACCATATTATTCTGCCCCGACCCCTCAAAAATCTCATGTCCTCTCATTTCAAAACCAATCATGCTTTCCCAACAGTCTCCCAAAGTCTTAACTCATTTCAGCATTAACTCAAAAGTCCACAGTCCAAAGACTCATCCGAGACGCAGCAAGTCCCTTCTGCCTATGAGCCTGCAAAATCAAAAGCAAGTTAGCTACTTCCTAGATACAATGGGGATACAGGCACTGGGTAAATATGGTTGTTCCAAACGAGAGAAATTGGCCAAGACAAAGATGCTACAGGCCACACACAAGTCCAAAATCCGGCAGGGCAGTCAAATCTTAAAGCTCAAAAATGATCACCTTTGACTCCATGTCTCGCACCCAGGTCATGGTGATGCAAGAGGTGGGTTTCCATGGGCTTGGGCAGCTCCACCCCTGTGGCTTTGCAGGGTATAGCCTCCCTCCCAGCTGCTTTCACAGGCTGGTATTGGCTTTTCCAGGCGCACAGCGCAAGCTGTCAGCAGATCTACCATTCTGGGGTCTAGAAGATGGTGGCCCTCTTCTCACAGCTCCACTAGGCAGTGCCCCAGTAGGGACTCCGTGTGGGAGTTCCGACCCCACATTTTCATTCTGCACTGCCCTAGCAGAGGTTCTCCATGAGAGCCCCGCCCCTGCAGCAAACTTCTGCCTGGGCACCCAGGTGTTTCCATACATTTTCTGAAATCTAGGTGGAGTCCCCAAACCTCAATTCTTGACTTCTGTGCACCACAAGATCAACACCACATGAAGAATGCCAAAGCTTGGTGCTTCCACCCTCTGAAGCAACAGCCCGAGCTGTACCCTGGCCCTTTAGTCACGGCTGTAGCAGCTGGGATGCAGGGCACCAAGTCCCTAGACTGCACACAGCAGAGGGACCCTGGGTCCAGCGCATGAAACCACTTTTTCCTCCTAAACCTCCCAGCCTGTGATGAGAGGGGCTGCCGCAAAGGTTTCTGACATGCCCTGGAGACACCTTCTCCATTGTCTTGGTGATTAACATTCAGCTCCTCATTACTTACACAAATTTCTGCAGCTGGCTTGAATTTCTCCTTAGAAAATGGAATCTTCTTTTCTATTGCATTGTCAGGCTGCAAATTTTCCAAACTTTTACACTGTTTCCCTTTTAAAACTGAATGCCTTCATGTTTTAAATGTTTTATGTTTAAATGTTTAACGTTTTAAAACTGAACAGCACTCAAGTCACCTCTTGAATGCTTTGCTGCTTGGAAATTTCTCCCACCAGATACCCTAAATCAACTCTCTCAAGTTCAAAGTTCCACAAATCTCTAGGGCAGGGGCAAAATGTCACCAGTCTCTTTGCTAAAACACAACAAGAATCATCTTTGCTCCAGTTCCCAAAAAGTTCCTCATCCCCACCTGACACCACCTCAGCCTGGACTTTATTGTCCATACTGCTATCAGCATTTTGGGTAAAACCATTCAACAAGTCTCTAGGAAGTTCCAAACTTTACCACACTTTCCTTTCTTCTTCTGAGCCCTCCACACTGCTCCAACCTCTGCCTGTTACCCAGTTCTAGAGTCGCTTCCATATTTTCGGGCATCTTTTCAGCAGCGCCCCATTCTACTGTTATTAATTTACTGTATTAGTCTGTTTTCACGCTGCTGACAAAGACATACCCGACACTGGGAAGCAAAATAGGTTTAATGATTAGGTTCATGGTTCCACGTGGCTGGGGTGGCCTCATAATCACAGTGGAAGGTGAAAGGCACTTCTTACATGGCAGCAGCAAGAGAGAATGAGAGCTTGTGCAGGGAAACTCCCCTTTTCAAAACCATCAGATCTCATGAGACTTATTCATTATTGTGAGAACAGCAAAGGAAACGCCTGCCTCCATGATTCAATTACCTCCCACTAGATCCCTCCCACAACATGTGGGAATTCAAGGTGAGATTTGGGTGGGGACACAGCCATACCATATCAAATGGCAAATAATCACATGAGTTATCAGAGAAATGCAAATTATATATTCCCTGCCTAGATATTTATCCAAGAGAAATGAAAGCATACATCCATATCAACAGAAAGTTGATATGACTGTTCAAGCTGCTTTATTTATAATAGTCAAAAGTTGTAAACAACTCAAATGTCTTCCAATGGGTGAATGGATAAACAAATTGTGATACATACATAGAAGTTTTATTTTTCAACAATAAGAAATGAACTATTCATACACACATCATCATAGATGCATCTTAAATATGATGAGTAGAAGAAATCAGGTAAATGGTACATATTGTATGATTTCATATATATAAAGTTCTAGGAAGTGTGAACTAATTTACAGTTATACAAAGAAGGTCAGGCACATGTATGAGAATGGCCAAAATCCAGAACACGGACAACACCATATGCTGGTGAGGACGTGGAGCAACAGTAACTCTCATTCTATGCTGGCAGGAATGTAAAATGGTACAACCAATTTTTTCAAAAATGTAATTTTAAGTTCTGGGATACATGTGCAGGACGTGCAGGTTTGTTATCATGTGCTATGGTGGTGTGCTGCACCTATCAATCCATCACCTAGGTGTTAGGCCCCACATGCTTGTTTATCCTGATGCTCTCCCTCCCCTGCCAAGCCCCATTGTGTGTTGTTCCCCTCCCTGTGTCCATGTATCGTCATTGTTCAGTTCCCACTTATAAGTGAGAACATGCAGTGTTTGGTTTTCTGTTCCTGTGTTAGTTTGCTGAGGATAATGACTTCCATCTCCACCCATATTCCTGCAAAAGACATGATCTCATTCCTTTTTAAGGCTGCATAGTATTCCATGGTCTATATGTACCACATTTTCTTTATCTAGTCTATCACAGATGGGCCATTTGGGTTGATTCCACGTCTTTGCTATTGTGAATAGTGCTGCAATGCACATATGTGTACATGTGTCTTTATCACTGATTTTTACTCCTTTGGGTATATACTCAGTAATGAGACTGCTGGGTCAAGTGGTATTTCTGGTTCTAGGTCTTTGGGGAATTGCCACACTGTCTTCCACGATGGCTGAACTAATTTACATTCCCAATAACAGTGTGAAAGTGTTCCTATTTCTCCACTACCTCACCAGCATCTGTTGTTTCCTGACTTTTTAATAATTGCCCTTCTGACTGGGATGATATGGCATCTCACTGTGGTTCTGATTTGCATTTCTCTAATGCTCAGTGATGTTGAGCTTTTTTTCGTATGTTTCTTGGCCACATAAATGCCTTCTTTTGAGAAGTGTCTGTTCACGTCCTTTGCCCACTTTTTAATGAGGTTTGTTTTTTCTTGTAAATTTATCTAAGTTCATTGTAGATTCTGGACATTAGACCTTTGTTAGATAGATAGACTGCAAAAATTTTCTCCCATTCTGTAGGCTGTCTGTTCACTCTGATGATAGTTTCTTTTGCTGACCCAACCAATTTAGAAGACACTTTGACAGCTAAATTTTCTTTTTTCATCTCTTAATATTTTACTTCTTTTCACATCTCAGCAGCAGCAGAGAAATTTTTTTTAAAAGAAAACTAAACATAGTCTTACCATATGATCCAAGAATCATGCTTTTTGGTATCTACCCCAAGGAGTTGAAATCTTATGTCCACACAAAAACTTGCACATGAATATCTACAGAAGCTTTATTCACAACTGCCAAAATCTGGAAGCAACCAAGATGTATTTCAGTAGGTAAATGGATAAACTTGGCATAAGAAGCTTCCTGAAAAGGAAAAGCCAAATTCTGTAAAAGGAAAACAGGCAGCCCATGTGACCTGGGGCCAAAAATGTGGAATGAATCCCCCATATGGGAGAGGGTGAGTGAGTGTCCTTCTGGGGTCCACTTTCCCTGGGGAACTGTACAATCCAGGCCATTGGAGAGCACCTTGACTCTCTCAATCTCAGAATCGCACTTAAGGAGCAGCCGGGAAACCATGAGAAGAAACTGCTCCAGGATGTGTCCCATGCAATGTCTCAGACCCACGCAGCTACAGTAAGATGCCATTCTTGATCTTAGCTGTTCAACCGTGTATGGACCTGGAAATCAGCAGCACTAATCACTGGAGTTAGGGGGACTTGGGCTGGGGTTTGCAGAAATGAGGCTTGAGTAGGGGAAGAACTCCTGCAGCCAGAATTGAGAAATGAGCATGACCTGGGATCCAGCCCAACTGGCACAGGAACCAGGCTGTCTCCTAAGACCTAAGCAGGGGGAGAGCTGCCTCAGAGGCCAGGCTGGGGGCTGGGTGGCATCTCCCACTGCCCTAAGCTGAGTGGCAGACTGGATGCAAACTTCCAGGACTGACTAGATATCTGGGTTGGCTGCCACAGTCGGAACAAGGGAGGGAGCACTCCGCCAGAACAAGGATAGGAGAGGGACACAAATCCCATGTCTGTTGGCCACAACTGTGGCTGCTTGGGCTGTCCCTCCTTCCCTAGGCTGAGACCTTGGCATAGTGGTGGCCACCCCTCACCCAAGCATTTTCCCAGGGGCTTGGGGGCTGCCCCACTACCCTTGTTGGGACTTGTGCATACAATCACCATGGGGACCTGAGGACAACTGCCCAGTCCAGCTCTGCCTGGGCTCTGCCCCACGCCTCTCCAAGGTGAGGTATGGCATCCAGGCTCCTGAGTCTTCCATTACCCAATCTGCCACCTGAGACACCCAAGTACTTCTCCCATGAAAAAGAGGTTGGGCACAAATCCTATTGTACCCACTGTAGCTGGTTCTAACCTGTAAACATCACCTACTGACCTAGAGGTCAATCTGCAAAGCCCATTGCCACAACTTCTAACACAAGAGCAAAGTGCTTGGAAACTAGAAGATCATTGCACAACCAATGCTACCACAGTGACCCATGCCAGCCTGGGTCACCAGGGGGTTGAGGGCCCACTCACCCATTCAGCATACCACAACTACAACCAGCAGCCAGGAAAGCTACACAGAGGCCCAGGAAATAGCCTGGAACTGCCAACACAGGCGCCAGAATACACTGCCCCATGGCACAAGGACAGACATGCTTAGCCCACCACTGCTACCACTGAAACCTGAAAAGGGATCCATCAGGTACTCCAGTCTCCAGTACAACTTCACGACAGCCACCACCAATAACTGCACCATTACACACCAATAAACCCACAGCTACCACAAAGGCTATATACAGCCAAAGAAATCAAACAGCGTTTTTACCACTGCACATCCTGAAGCAAAGCCAAACAGCCCTACCTACCCAAACACATCATGGTCACATAGTCAAGAAAAAAAGCCCCCTCCCAATGAAAGTAAATTAAAAAATAAGCGGCAACTGTTGCTCTGGATGTGCAGAAATCAATGTAAAGACACAAAAGCCTGAAAAGCCGAGGCAATATGACACCCTCAAAGGAAAACAATAGTTCTCCAGCAATAGATCCTAACTGAAAAAAAAAACCTCAAAATGCCAGATTAAAACTCAAAATTACTAATTTCAAAGAAGCTCAATGAGATGTAAGAGAAACCTGAAAACCAGTACAAAGAAATCAGAAAATCAATATAGGATGTGAATAGGAAGTTTACTAAGGAGACAGATACATTTTTAAAAACCCAGAAATTCTGAAACAGAAAAAAATCATATAGGGAAGTACAAAAAACAATCAAAAGCCTCAACAATAGACCAACAGAAGAAAGAATCTCAGAACGTGAAGACAGGTCTTTTGAAATAATCCAGGCAGACAAAAATAAAGAAAAGGAACAAAAAAGAATGAAGCCTTGGAGATGTCTGAGACTACATAAAACCTAATGCACAAATTATCAGTATTCCTGAGGGGGAAGAAAGATCAAAAACTTTAGAAAATATATCTAATAAAATAAATGGTGAAAACATCCCAAGTATAGCAAGAGATACAGACATCCAAATATAGGAGGTCCAGTGGTCCCTGAAAAATACACTCCACAAAGGACTTCACCACAGCATACTATAATCGGATTGTCAAAAGTCAAAGTGAAAGAATTCTAAGATTAGTAAGAGAAAAGTAATGGCAGACTTTTCAGCAAAAATCTTATAGGCCAGAAAAGAATGGGAGGGTATATTCAAAGCACTAAAAGAAAATGCCTGCCCCTGGGCATAGTGGCTCACATCTGTAATCCCAGCACTTTGGGATGTCAAGGTGGGTGGGTGGCTTAAGCCCAGGAGTTTGAGACCAGCCTGGGCAACATGGTAAGACCCCCATCTCTACAAAAAATACAAAAGTTAGCTGGGCATGGTAGCATGTGCCTGTGGTCCCAGCTACTTGGGAGGCTGAGGCGGAAGGATTGTTTGAGCCTGGGAGGCGGAGGTTGCAGTGAGCCGTGATCATGCCACTGCACTCCAGCCTGGGAAACACAGTGAGACTCTGTAGCAAAAAGAAAAGAAAAAAGCCTGCCATTGAAGAATTCTATTTTCAGAAAAATTAAGCTTCATACATGAAGGAGAGATAAAGTCTTTTGCAGACAAGCAATGCTGAAATAATTCATTTCCACTATACAGATCCTGTAAGAAATGCTCAAAGTCCTAAATGTGGAAACAAAGGAAGACATCCACCATCATGAAAACACATGAAAGTATAAAACTCACAGTAAAACAATCACACAAAGGAGGAAGAGAAGGGAATCCAACGGCAATACTACAGAATTCCACCAAACCACAAAGAGAAATAGAGAAAAATAATGGGTGCAGCACACCAACATGGCACATGTATACATATGTAATAAACCTGCACGTTGTGCAAGGTACCCCAAGGACTTAAAGTATAATTTAATATATATATATATATATTATATATATTTTAAATTATATCTATTATTCTATATATATCTGATATATCTAGTATCTATCGTATCTATTATATTATATATATATATAGAGAGAGAGAGAGAGAGAGAGAGAAATTAAAATTATGGCCAGATGCAGTGACTCATGCCTGTAATCCCAGCATTTTGGGAGGCCAAGGCAGGAGGATCACAAGGTTAAGAGATCAAGACCATCCTGACAAACATGGTGAAACCCCACCTCTACTAAAAATACACACACACAAAATTAGCTGAGTATGGTGGCACGCGCCTGTAGTTCCAGCTACTTAGGAGGCTGAGGCAGGAGAATCACTTGAACCCAGGGGGAGGAGGTTGCAGTGAGCTGAGATCGCACCATTGCACTCCAGCCTAGGCAACAGAGCGAGACTCTGTATAAAAAAAAAAATTAAAATTAAAAATTAAAAACAAAAAAAAACTAGAAAATGAAAAATAGGACAGGAACAAAACCTCGCATATCGTTATTAACCTTGAATATAAATGGATTAAATTCTCCTCTTAAAAGATACAGATTGGTGGAATGGATAGAGAAAAACATGATCCAACCATACGCTGCTCACAAGAAATCCATCTTACCTATGAAGACACAGTCTCAAAGTAAAGATACTCCACACAAACAAAAAAACACTCGAGACCAGGAGTAGTTATACTTACACCAGATAAAACAGACTTTAAATCAAAAACAGTTAAAAAAAAAAAAAAAAAGATAACAAAGATCATTATATAATGACAAAGGGACCTATTCAGCAAGAGGATATAACAATATATCCTAATATACACGCAGCCAACAGCACCCAGATTCATAAAACAAATATTACTACACCTAAAGAAAGAGACAGACAGCAATGAAATACTGGTGGTGGACTTCAACACGCTATTCATAGCTTATCGAAAAGAAAATCAGCAAAGAAACACTGTACTTGGTGCAATGGACCTAAAACACATTTACAGAATATTCTGTTCAAGTGCAGAATTTATGTTCTTCTCATCAGCACATAAAACGTTCTCCAAGATAAACCATACGTTAAAACACAAAACAAGTCTCAACAAATTTTAAAATCAAAATTTTCATGTATCAATACCAAGAAATCAACACCAAGAAGAATTTCAGAAAATATACAAGTACACAGAAATTAACAATATGCCTCTGAACGACCATTGGGTCAAAGAAGAAATTAAGTCAGAAGTTTAAAAAAATTTTTTTGAAACAAATGAAAATGAAAATGCAACATACCAAAACTTGTGGGATACAGCAAAAACGGTGCTAGGAGAGAAGTTTATGACATCAAGTGACTACATGAAAGATCCAAATTAACAACCTAAGGTCACACCTCAAGGAACTACAAAAGTCACAAACCAAGTCCAAAATCAGTAGAAGAAAAGAAATAACAAAGATCAGGGCAGAACCAAAAAATAAAATAAAATAGAATAAAATAAAGACCAAAAAACAGTACAAAGGATCAGGAGAACAAAAAGTTGGTTCTTCAAGAAGATAAATAAAATTGATAAACCAACTGCTAGAGTAACAAGAAAAAAAAAGAGACAATCCAAATAAAATCAGAAATGAAAAAGGAAACATTACAACTGATACCACAGAAATACAAAAGATCATCAGAGAATATTATAAACAACTATATATTCACAAACTAGAAAACCTAGAATTCCTGGAAACATACAACCTCTCAAGATTGAACCAGGAAGAAATAAAAAACCCAAGCAGACCAATAATGAGTAGCAAGATTGAATCGGTTTAAAAAGTCTCTCAACAAAGAAAAGCCCAGGACCAGATGGATTCACAGCTGAATTCTACCAAATGTACAAAGATAAACTAATACCAATCCTCCTGAAACTGTTCCCAAAAATTGAGGAGAAGGGTATTCTTCCTAATTCATTCTATGAACCCCAAATCACCCGGATACCCAAACAGACAAGAACACTACAGACCAATATCCCTGATAAACACAGATGCAAAAACCCTCAATGAAATATTAGCAAACTGAATCCAACGGCACATCAAAAAGATAATGCACCATGACCAAGTGGGTTTTACACCAGGGGTGTAAGGATGGTTCAACATACACAGTCAGTAAATGTGATACATCACATTAACAGAATTAAGGGCAAAAACCACATGATCATCTCCAAAGATGCAGAAAAAGCATGTGATAACATTCAGCATCTCTTCACAATGAAATCCCTCCACACATTAGGCATGCAAAAAGCATACCTCAAAATAATAAAGATCATATCCAACAGTCTCACAGCCAACACATAAGAACTGGAAAAAGACAAGGATGTCGATTTTCATCACTCCTACTCAACACAGCACTGACAGTTCTAGCCAGAGCAATCAGGCAAGAGAAAGAAACAAAAGGCACCCAAATTGGTAAAGAGGAAGTTAAGTTATCCCTGCTCATTCATGATATGATCTTCTATTTAGAAAAACCTAATGACTCCCCCCACAAAAAAACTCTTAGATTTGATAAATTCAGTAAAGTTTCAGGATACAAAATCAATGTACAAAAAACAGTTGCATTTCTATACCAAAAGGAAAAAAAAAAAAAAAAAAAAACCTACTATCTAGCTGAGAAGGAAATAAAGGCGGCAATTCCATTTACAATAGCCAGAAAAAAAAAAATGGAGGAAGATGGCAGATAATGTGCAGTTCCCGCTCGGAAGGACAGAACAGTGTGCGGAGACTCACACCGTGAACTTTTGCTCCAAGAACCATTGTAGAATGTACCAGGAAAACTGAAAGAATTCACGAATCCTTTGCAAGAAGCAGCATACCACTGCAAATTCCATGAGACACAGGCAAAAAACTGAGTTCCCAGTGTGTGAGGTGGGGAAAACCTGCCTCTGAACACACATCCTCACTGTGGTAGCTGAAAATCCAGATAATGGGAAAAGGATTTAACCTTACTTAGAGGTGAAATAGATTTAGGGAGCCACACAAAAAATCAAAGTAGCATCATGGCAGGAAGAGCCCTGTAGGCACTCCCAGTCTCCAGCTCAAGCCCAGGGAAGCCATCCGTGACTATATCTCACAGGGGCCCTTGAGGAAGGCAGCCAGCGGAATTAGGGTGGGGTCACAGGATGAAAGAAGCTTCCAACTGAAATCTGTAATAATTTTGACTGGGCACAAATTTTCTTGAGCAGAATTTCTTGAGCAGAATCTGGTGGGGGGGGCAGGGTGCAAATGGGAACTGCTGCAGATACGAGCGTAGAAGCCACCTCCAACAGTGCGGGCAGATGGGGAAGGGCAAAGCCCCCATGCTTGCTTTCTCAGTGGGGAAGCTTATGGCCTGGGGCAAGGTCTGAGGTAGGCACTGCAGAAGAGAGACCAGCCTTGCCAACTGTGTGGGAGCTGGATGAGGCCTTTCACTACTGGCTCTCCCCTATTCCCTGGCAAACTATATAACACAGCACAGGTGGCCACAATCCCCTCTGGAACAAAACCTCATTGGCCTGAGAACCACCCCCCAACAACCATGGTGGCTGCAGCAAGCCCTGCCCAGGGAGAATCAGAACCCAGATCCACCTAACCTTGCCCCCAGCTGATGGTATTTCTCTACCTACCCTGGTAGCTGAACACAAAAGACATAAATTCTTGGGAGCTTTATGGCCCCACCCATCGCCTGAGAAACCAGAATACTTACCCTGGCCAACCTGAGGCAAGCTTAGATACCTCTACTACTATGGCAGCTGGCACTCTCTTGAAAGCGAGGTCAACCAACCGGCCAACCAACTCAGGCCATTACAGCAACTCATGACAGAATAACCCTGCTCCCAGGAAGGAGAAAACAAAAGCTAATTCCACTGCCTGCAACATTCTGGCTAACCAGAGGTCCTGAGTTTCTCCACATGACACTTTCACTCCTGCCATAACCAGCATTTGAGAAAGTCAGCATACTAAACATATCTACAACCAAGAACTCTCACAAAGTCTCCATTACTCCCTTGCCAACCCCACCAAAGCAGATGCTGGTATCCACAGCTAGGAGACCTGAAGACAGACCACATCATAAGACTCTTTGCAGGCATTCCCCAGCCCTGGTCTAGAGCCTGGTAGCCCTACTGGTGGCTAGGCCCAGAAGAACAGTAACAATTACTGCAGGCTGGCTCTTAGGAAGCCCCATCCCTAGGGGAAGGGGAAGAACACCGTATCAAGGGATCACCCAGTGGAACAAAAGAATCTGAACAGCCGGCCTTGAGTTCCAGACCTTTCCAATGAACTAGTCTCCCGCATGAAAAGGAACCAAAAAAGTAATTCTGGTAATATAACAAAACAGGGTTCTATAACACCCCCAGAAGATCACACTAGCTCCCTAGGAATGGATCCAAACCAAGAGGAAATCTCTGAATTGCCAGATAAAGAATTCAGAAGGTTGATTATTAAGCTACTCAAGGAGATACAAGAGAAAGGTGAAAACCAATTTAAAGAAACTTTAACAATACAGAATATGGATGAAAAATTCTTCAGAAAAATAGGTATCATAAAGAAAAAACAACCACAACTTCTGGAAATGAAAAACACACTTAGAGAAATACCAAATGCACTGGAAAGTTTCAACAGTAGACTGGACAAGTAAAAGAAAGAACTTCAGAGTTCAAAATCAAGGTTTTCAAATTAACCTAATTGGACAAAGAAAAAAGAATTTTAAAAAATGAACAAAGCTTCCAAGAAATTTGGGATTATGCTAAATGATCAAACCTAAGAATAATTAGTGTTCTTGAGGAAGAAGAGAAATCTAAAAGTTTGGAAAACTTATTTGAGAGAATAACTGAGGAAAACTTCCTGACCTTGCTAGAGATATAAACGTCCAAATACAAGAAGCTCAAAGAACACTTGGGAAATTCATCACAAAATGATCATCACCCAAGCACACAGTCATCAGGTTATCTAAAGTCAAAATGAAGGAAAGAATCTTAGGAGGTATGAAACAAAAGCATCAGGTAACCTATGAAGGAAAACCTATTAGATTAACAGATTTTTCAGCAGAAACCTTAAAAGCCAGAAAGGATTGGGGTCCTTATCTGTAGCCCTCCTGAAACAAAATAATTGTCAGCAAGCATTTTGTATCCAGCAAAAAAGCTTCATAAATGAAGGAGAAAAACAAAGAAATATCCAGGAGAATATTTAGCCAAGGAGATGAAAGATATCTCAAAAAAAAAAAAAACTACAAGCCGGGCACAGTGGCTCATGCCTGTAATCCCAGCAATTTGGGAGGCCAACGCGGGCAGATCATGAGGTCAGGAGATCGAGACCATCCTAGCTAACATGGTGGAACCCCCTCTCTACTAAAAATACAAAAAATTAGCCGGGTTTGGTGGCACGCACCTGTAGTCTCAGCTACTTGCGAGGCTGAGGCAGCAGAATCGCTTGAACCCGGGAGATGGAGGTTTGCAGTGAGTCAAGATTGCACCACTACATTCCAGCCTGGACGACAGAGTGAGGTTCTGTCTCAAAAAAACAAACAAACAAACAAACTACAAAAAACACTAATGAAAGAAATTGTGGATAACACAAACAAATGGAAAAACATCCCATGCTCATGAATCAGAAGTATTAATATTGTTAAAACGACCACACTACTGCAATCTATAGATTCAATGCAATCCCTACCAAAATACCAATGTCATTTTTCACATAACTAAAAAAACCACCCTAAAATGTATATGGAACCAAAAAAACAGTATGAATAGCCAAAGCAACCCTAAGGAAAAAGAACAACGCTGGAGGCATCAACTTACCTAACTTCAAATTATACTACAGGGATACAGTAACCAAAAGAGTATGGTACTGGTATAAAAACAGATACAAGTATCAATGGAACAGAATGGAGAACCCAAAAATAAAGCCACATATTTACTGCCAACTGATCTTTGACAAAGCTGACAAAAACATACACTGAAAAAAGGATACCCTTTTCAATAAAAGGTGTTGGGAAAACTGGATTGCTATATGCAGATAAAATAAACTGGACCCCTATCTCTTGCCATATATATAAATCAACTCAAGATGGAGTAAAGACTTCAATGTAAGACCTGAAGTTATAAAAATACTAGAAGGAAACTTAGGAAAACTCTTCTGGACATTGGTCTAGGAAAAGAATTCATGACTTAAGACCTCGAAAGCACAGACAACTAAAGCAAAAATAAACAAATGGAACTTAATTAAACTAAAAGGCTGCTGCACAGCAAAATAATCAACAGAGTGAACAGATAACCTGCAGAATGGGAGAAAATGTTTGCAAATGATGCATCCAACAGAAGACTGATACCCAAAATTTACAAGGAATGCAAACAACTCAATAACTATTGCGGGATCTGGCCAGCAGCCCACAATGCAACAGGGCTCTCTCTTTGTTCCCAGGTGGATCGGCAGGTTGAGAAATAATAGACACACACAAGATAGTGAAAGCTGGGTCCAGGGGGGTCACCACCTTCTGGTCCCGTGGCGCCAACAATGCACTGGATATGCCAGCATTTATTATTAAGTTTAGTGAGGGCGGGGTAGGTTAGTGAGGGATTTAGGGTCATTTGATTATGAGGTGAGATGGTCACATGGGGATGAAGTAAGAATTCTTTAACATAACATCTGTATGCACAAGTACAGTATACAGAGACAAGAATTTACAATATAGTGTGTGCATCAGTAATTTCTAACAGAGCCTTAAAACAGAAACACAGTCTTTCCATAACCTATGATTAGCAAGATATTAATCAGCAGTAACAGTTGCAGCAAACGCTGGTTACAAATAATTCATAGAAATAGGACGTGAAGTTAGACAACCGGTTAGACCAGAATTTCTCAGAAGGGAGTATGCCTTAACCCTAAAGAGGCCTAGAAGAGCTGCAGCAAGCTGAGGGCGTTTATAGCCCTATCTTATCCATATGGACAGGCGCCCTCCATGCATCTGTTTATAGACTCTCCACGAAGTTTGCATTCCATTCCCAGAGCTATGAACATCTGCTTTTCTGGGATAGGCATCTTGGTGATGTGAAACCTCCCTGACTGCACGTCCATTCATAGGCTCTCTGCAGGGCGAAGCATATCACGCACGGTTGGCTCATTCTGGCAGCCCAACCTGGCATTGTCTTTACACAATCCTGCATGCAGTTTTGTATTTACAATAATCAGGAGCATTTCATCTTTTATTCCATAACAATAGTTTCCGGGGGTCTCTCTACAAACAACAACAACAAAATGACTTCATTAAAAGTGAGCAAAGGACACACTTGAAAAAGCGGGCAAAAGACAGACTTCGAAAGAAGTCATACAAATGGCCAACTAGCATATGAAACCATGTCCCACATCACCAATCAGAGAAATGCAAACTAAAACCACCATGTGACACCATCTTACAACAGTCAGAACGGCTACTAGTAAAAAGCACAAAACAACAGATGTTGGAGAGGATGCAGAAGAAAGGGAGTACTTACATACAGTTGGTGGGAATGCAAATTATTACAACCTCTATGGAAAACAGTATGGAGATTGCTCAAAGAACTGAACACAGAACTGCCGTCTGATCCAGCAATCCCACTACTGGGTATCTACCCAAAGGAAGAGAAATCATTCTATCAAAAAGATGCCTGCACTCATATGTGTACAGCAGCACTGATCACAATAGCAAAGATATGGAATCAGCCTGAGTGCCAATCAATGGATGACTGGATAAAGAAAATGTGGTATATATGCACAATGGAATATAATCCAACCAGAGCCAAGAATGAAACCACGTATTTCACAACAACATGGGTGGAATCATCATCTTAAGTGAAACAAGTCAGACACAAATGCAGAAAGACAAATGCTGTATGTTCTCACTTACAGATGGGAGCTAATTAACGCATTCACATGGATGGAGGGTGCAGAGTGATAGAAAATGAAGACTGAAAAAGGCGATGGGGTAGGAGGGAGGCTGGATGATGAGAAATTATGTAATGGGTATAGTGTACATTATTCAAGTGACAGACACCCAAAGCCCTGACTACACTATGACACAATCTATGCATCCAACAAAATTGCACTTGTACCCCCATAAATTTATATAAAAATAAATTAAACTGTGGTATATCCAGAGAGTTGAATCCTATTCAACATTAAAAATATATGAGCTATCAAGCCATGAAAAGATATAGAAGAACCCTAAATATACGTTAAATGAAAGCCTAGCTGAAAAGGCTATATACTGTGTGATTCCAACTATATGACATTCTGGGAAAGGTAAAACTACCGAGACAGTGAGATTAGTGGCTGCCAGGGGTCAGAGAGAGAGGGAGGGACAAACAGACAGGGCACAGAGGATTTTTAGGGCAGTAAAACTACTCTGCATGATGCCATAATGGTGGATATGGGACATTATACATTTGCCCAAACCCACAGAACGTACAACACCAGGAATAAACCCTCATGTAAACTCTGGACTCTGGGTGATAATGTGTCAATGGAGGTTCATCAACTGTAACAAATGTGCCCCTCTGGTGGGAGATGTTGGCAACAGGGAAGGCTCTGCATGTGGGGGATAGGAGGTACATGTGATATCTCTGCACTTTTCTCTCAATTTAGCTGTGAACCTAAAACTGCTCTAAAAAACTTGTCTCGAAAAAAAAAACAAAAGGCAAGTGAGTGGCTGCCTGGAGATGATGGTGGACAGGGGAACACGAGTGAAGTCCGAGGCAAGAAATGTTTGGGGGTGATGAATATGTTCACTATCTTGATGGCAGTGGTGGTTTTACAGGTGTATGTACAAGTCAAAACGTATAAAATGGTCACTTTAAACGTGCAGTTTGTTGTATGTCAATTATACCTCAATAAAGCTGTTAAAATGTATTTATTAGACTTCAGACTATATACCCAATACCATGCATTAATATATTAATGTATGGCTGTACCAATTATTTATTTAGACACTCTATATTTTCTGTATTTGTTTTTGTGTTATAAGTTAAATTTTTAAAGAATTTTTGAGTCCCTACCATATTCCTACATTGTACTGTGTATATACTACAGAAGCTACAAAATAAGTATGTAAGACATTTATTCCCTTCACGGTATTGACAGCCTTCCTAGGAAGACAAGACTTTTTAAACAATGCAATATTTCCAGTATGGCCGACTGTCTATATACAAACAGTTAAGCGAAATGGGAAGCAAGAGTAAGCCTCCCACCACGTATGTGTGCTAAACGTTGTGTGGCAGGCCATCCCTTTCTTCAAGGAGCATACAGCTTTATGCAGGAAAAGAAAAGCCATTAGGATATAATGTGATAAGCGAATTGGCAGATAAATGGAGAACTGCACCGAGTGTTATGAGAGTGCTCGGGAGATGCCTCATGGCAAATTTCACTTGTGGAGTTCATGGCTGAGCTGAGTCTTGAATGACATGTTAGGTTTTGATGGAGAACAGCTGGTGAAGAAAATTACTCACAGTAAACAAAGCAATGTGTTCAAATGCACAGAAGGCACAGCAGACATACTTTGTTTCTAACATACCTGAAGATTATGTCTTTATTAATAATGGCTCAGAATGTGAGGTTTGGAATGGCAAGAGATACAGACAGGAGTCAGGTATAGATCTTATGTGTTACCTTAAGGAAACTGTACAGTATTTGAATGACAAACGTCTTTGCAGCATTTGGAGCAGAGAGATGACAAGATCACACTTTCACTGGGCATGTGTATGTGTGGTGGGGATTGAACTAGCCCTTAAATAACAAGTAGACTCTGAATGGAGAGAAGGGACAGAGGAGGTGCCCCAGGTTAGGACTCCACACACCAGAAAGGCGACTTTCAAAGGTTCTTCCACTTGATCCCTCTTCCCTCATCGAGCACATGGCACTGAGAAGGCAAATGCAAACACGTAAAGGCTGACTTACTAAAAACAATCAGGCCCTGGCATTAGATTGCCACGCCAAGGAAACAGAGAAGAGGACAAATATTTACTGATTATCTACGGAGTAAAATCCTTACAAAAAAATTACCTTTTCTTTTTTGTTTTTTTTTTTTTTGAGACAGAGTCTCGCTCTGTCACCCAGGCTGGAGTGCAGTGGTGCAATCTTGGCTCACTGCAATGTCTGCTGCCCGGGTTCTGCCTCATCCTCCCAAGTAGCTGGGATTACAGGCACACACCACCACACTTGGCTAATTTTGTATTTTAGTAGAGATGGAGTTTCACCATGTTGGCCAGGCTGGTCTCGAACTACTGGCATCAAGTGACCTGCCCGCTTCAGCCTCCCAAAGTGCTGGGATTACAGGCGTGAGCCACCGCACCCAGCCAAAAAATAACTTATTGAAGTGAAATTCACATAACATAAAATTAACCATTTAAAATAAACAGTTCAAGGGCTTTGGGTGTATTCCAAAGAAATCCACTTTGGATTTGTCTAGGGATTTTCCTATTCTGGACGTTTCACAGAAACGGAATCGTACAATATNTTTTTTTTTTTTTTGAGACAGAGTCTCGCTCTGTCACCCAGGCTGGAGTGCAGTGGTGCAATCTCAGGTCACTGCAGTCTCTGCCACCCAGGTTCAAGTGATTCTCCTGCCTCATCCTCCCAAGTAGCTGGGATTACAGGCACACACCACCACACTTGGCTAATTTTGTATTTTAGTAGAGATGGAGTTTCACCATGTTGGCCAGGCTGGTCTCGAACTACTGGCATCAAGTGACCTGCCCGCTTCAGCCTCCCAAAGTGCTGGGATTACAGGCGTGAGCCACCGCACCCAGCCAAAAAATAACTTATTGAAGTGAAATTCACATAACATAAAATTAACCATTTAAAATAAACAGTTCAAGGGCTTTGGGTGTATTCCAAAGAAATCCACTTTGGATTTGTCTAGGGATTTTCCTATTCTGGACGTTTCACAGAAACGGAATCGTACAATATATCAGCATAATGTTTTCAAGGTCCATTCATGTTGTAGTACGTACCCATTTAGTTATGTTTTTTTAATTGTGATAAAATACACACAACATGAAATTGACCGATTTAACCATTCTTAAGTGTACAGTTCAGTGACAGGAAGTATATTCACCATCAGCACTATCCATCCCCAGAATTCTCTTCATCCTAAAAAATGAATAATCTATACTCATTAAACAAGAACTCCCATTCCTCCTCACCCTAGTTCCTGGCAACTCATGAAATGAACTACTCTAGATCCCTCTTACAAGTGGAATTACACTTATAAAGAGGTGCCTTTTTGTGACTGGCTTATTTCACTTAGATGCCATTCCTTCCTATAGCTGAATATTCCATTATTGTTTATGTACCAAAATCAGATTATCCATTCATCCAATGATGGACACATTGGTTGTTTCCACCTCTTGGTTATTGTTGTAATGGTCTTTTAAAATATTAATAGTAAAACCAAAATACCTGGTCAGAAAAGCTTAGAATATGGAAATAAAGACCACCAGGGCAAAAGCAAGACAAATGGAGTATCTTAGTTCATCTACCCTAGAACACAATATACATGTGTTCTATGTATATTGCCAACATGGTGGCACCCACTGACATCAAAATTCTTATTGACATCAAAAATACTTATTAACTAGATGCTGTGAAAAATAAAAACACGCAGAAAATATAGTCTCGTCCTTTAAAGAACATCAAGTTTCATGAGAAAGTCAACACAGATAGGTACGTATAATACAAGGTTGAAAGTGCAAGACTCTGAGACACCTTCATGTGTGATGCAGGATCTGTCTCTGCCTCAGAGAATAAAAAAGATTTGGATAGATAGAGAAAGGCGAATGGGAGAAGGCTATGGGAACAATGGGAACCAAAGCTTAAAGATGGAAAACTGTATTTGCAAATACTGAATCAATTTTAGTCATGAGGATTTACATGCAACAATTTCATTTTGTTCTAATCTGGAGGCAATTTAAATTTAGTCATCCAGAACTAGAGTATGTGAACTTCAACAAACTAAAATCCAATGAAAGAGAATTATAATTAGAGTCCAAGAAAGAACTGCATGTGCTAATTTTCAAAGAAGTGCACAACTAAGCCCTCCAGTGTGGATGGTAACTAGCTGTGATCTTCCTGAGGAAAGGTTTCCAGAGATGGGTCTCCAGGGTATGGCTCAGTCACACTTTCTCACTTGGAAAACTAAATACGTGCTTATTTCTTTTGGTTTGGTTTGATGTCTTCTTTCTCCATCCTTCTCAAAGACAAAGACATCCGCTCAGAATCTACTTCACGAACACTTCTCATAAAAAAATACGAAAATCACATATTCAGCTCTCTGCTTTTTATGCTATATAAGTCTGACTCTTTTCACTCTTTAAAAAGGAAAATGAGAAGAAAGAGGTAGATGTGAAGCCAGGTACGGTGGTTCACATCTATAATCCCAACGCTTTGGGAGGCCTACAGGGAGGATCACTTGAGCCCAGGAGTTCAAGACCAGCCCAGGTAGTAGAGTGAGACCCCATCTCCACAAAAAATTAAAAAGTTAGCTGGGCATGGTGGTGGGCACCTGTTTTCCCAACTACTCGAGAGGCTGGGGTGGGAGGATCACTTGAGCCCAGAAGGTGGAAGCTGCAGTGAGCCGTGAACGACTGTGCCAATGAACTCCAGCCTGGACAATAGAGCTAAATCTTGTTTCAGAAAAAAGAGGTAGATGTGAGAAATATTACCAAGATGAAAGCGAGTACTGCTATGAGGTACTGGCGCAGAAGGTGGAAGCATTTACTGTAAGTCTCAAGTTTCTGGTTTGACCACTTGGATAGACAGTGTCCCAGAGACTGAAAGGAAATATAGGAGAGAGAGAAATGACAGGTTCTGTTTTAGAAATGACCAGTGTGGGGTGGCAGGAGGACACCCATAAGTAGCACAGAGCTAGACTTCTCTGTTTTAGCTTAGGGTGAGTTGTGGTTTGGAGGTCTCGATCTGTGGGCAAGTGAATGGGTGGCAGTTGAGGAGCAGTAAAAGACACAGCTAAGGAGTGGCCAGAGAAGGAGGAGGGAAAAAGAGAGGAGCAGTGACCAGAAATGAAGACAGACAAAATTTGGGGGGTGAAATTACGAACAGTAAATGCCACGGAGAAATTAAAAACAGAATTCATAGAATTAGGCAGTTACAAGGTCACTGGCAAACATTTAATTATCTCTTTCTGTAACTCTCTTTTGGTTTGAAATTAATGTTGAGGTGACTGAGATCTGATAAAGGAAATTAATTGAAAACATTTTCTTCTTTTAACTCCCTCTAGGCAGCACATGAAGTTAAGAGTCATCAGAAAGAAGGAGAATGCCAACAAAAGAATTAGAAACAAAGTAATACTCAGGTGAGATTTTTAAATTTTCTACAAAGTGCACATATATACATGCAAACACACATATACATATGCACAGGAAAAGGTGTGAAAAGCTGTAATCCAAAGACATTTCTGGAAACTTGGAAGAGGAGATTGGAATTAGAAGTGGTGGCCAGATCTCTAATTTTTAGTATTCTTTATCAGGACTATTTATTTATGCATTCCCTTATATTATTAAAAATTAAAAATACAATTTCCTACAAATGAGATAATCTGTTCATCTATCTCAGAAATGACTGTGCATATGTATTATTAAGAATACTCAGCATGGCTAGGCACAGTGGCTCACACCTGTAATCTCAGCACTTTTGGAGGCCAGGGCGGGTGGATCACTTGAGGTCTGGAGTTCGAGACCAGCCTGGGCAATAGGGCATAACCCCGTCTCTACTAAAAATACAAAAATTAGCCAGGCATGGTGCCAGGTGCCTGTAATCCCAACTACTTGGGAGGCTGAGGCAGGAGAATTGTTTTATCCCAGGAGGCAGAGGTTACAGTGAGCCGAGATCGCACCACTGCACTTTGACCTGGGCAATGGAGCAAGACTCCATCTCAAAAAAAAAAAAGGATTAAAGAAAAAAAAAATACTCAGCAAGGCCAGGCACGTGGCTCCCACCTGTAATCTCAGCACTTTAGGAGGCCAAGGCAGGTGGATCACTTGAGCCTAGGAATTTGAGGCAAGCCTGGGCAACATGGCAAAACCCCATCTCTACAAAAAATACAAAAAATTAGCCAGGTATGGTGGCGCATGACTGTAGTCCCAGCTACTCAGGAGACTGAGGTGGGAGGACTGCTTGAGCTCAGGAAGTTGAGGCTGCAGTGAGCTATGATTGCACCACTGCACTCCAGCCTGGTTAACAGAATGAGGCTCTGTTTCAGAATAGAAAAAAAAAAAAAGAATACTCAGATAGCTTAGAAGTCATTATTCTTAGGACAAATTAGACCTTTTCCATCGTTTGTCTAGTTTTAATTGTAACATTTTAATGTAACATTTTTCAAATTACCTCTTAAGGCTCCCTCCAGTTAAACGGTCCTAAAGGAAATTATTTTCCCTATGAAAATTATAACAAAGTCAATTTAAAGTAGCTGAATATCAACAGGTGACTAAATTTAGGTATGTGTGACCCACAGACATTTTCTCAGACAGGGCTGTGTGCCCTGAAAGAAGTGTATTGTCAAGAAACACATTTCGCAGATATCAGGAATATGAGTTTTTAGGGTGGGATCATGAGCTGCTCTCTTAACTGTTTTAGACATTTGGCACAAAATAGTTTTAGGAATTCTTTATTCTTAAAAATCTCAACGGCATATATAAGCTTATTGCTCAGATAGAACATTAATAATCAACCAAAAGTTAATTCGTGTTATTCATTTATTATTTTCTATAATATATCTGAATATAATAAAATCATATATACTTTTTGGTGAGGAATTTTCAATATAGAGATTGAAATTATTTTCATATCAATGTCATAATTAGGAATATATGATTTATACTTCCATTTCACATTCGTCATTGCTAAGCCTCTGTGAAAGCATTGTTTATTTCTGTTTCACAAGAGCCACAGAAAGCTCAGGGTAAAGATAAACAGGGATTACCAAAACCCCAAATAAGGACCTCTCCAAAACAGACCAGTTATAAAACAAGGTCCCTTCATCAAGAAGCAAAAAATAATCTACTTTACCTCCTGTAAGATAATAGACTATATGGGACCCAGATGAGAAATAGGTGAAAATACTGAAAATAAATTCAAGCTGATTTGAAAGAGTAAGTGTTTTTTGTTTTACTACCATAAGTACATTAAAAACAAATTGTATTTGGACCCTACATAACTTACAAGTTATAGAAAGAGCTTCCAAGATGAAAATAACTGCAGAAAGAATTACAATATGGAAATTATTAAAAGCATTTCAAAACTATCATTTGCATTTGAGACAAATTTTCCTCTTTAAAGGAGAATTCAAATAAAGAATAACACAAAAACGTCGACCTCTCAATTGTTTCATGATTAAGCATAATAAAGAACATATCAGCAATCACACAGAATCTATTCTTATAAAATTCATTGCAACATTTAAAATATTTTACTGCATAGAATTTTGGACATCTATAGATAATTAGTTTGATCTTGTTCTATTTTCACCTTGTTTGCAAACATCTCCTTTAATCACCCTCAGAGTCTATTAAACAACATAGTAAATTGTTTACTAAAAATACAGACATCAAATCTCCCCAAATTTTGGATTCTGAAAACTTAAGTATAAACAGGCAGCCAAACAATGTTTTGAAAAATATATTCATTTACATGGCATTACTTTTGCGGGGTTCTAATAAAAAATTTTAAGTACGGATTCTTTGTGTTTCCTATGAAAAATAAAACCATCATTCATACTAATTCAGTTTAACTAAGAATACATGGTCAAAATTTTTCTCCCAACTTAATTCTCTGTGGCAAGTAATATGCTTATAAAATTTGCTCAGTGGTGATTTTCCAGTTAGTACCAAATTTTTCATTCAAATGTAACAAACTATTTAAAAGGAATTATTTAATAAATATGTCATATGACACCATGCACTTAAACCTAAAGCCTGTGCTGCAGCAACAATAACAGTGGGCAAATTTTAAAAGGAAACGTGTCCACTGAACACTTTCATTTTGAAGCAAAACATCACCAAATTATTTCTTTTATACTCGACTCCATGTATTTCAATTTACAATCAAACTTATACTCTTCACTAAAAAAATGTTGAAATAATAGAGAAATTACATATATAGAGGCAAAATATGATTTTTCTTGTTATTGCATTTTTCATTTCATTGTAAGTGATGGAGCGCTGCTGGCTGATTTCACATAAGCAAAGGAGACCACACTAAGGTCAGGGTTTCCTTGAGAGAGGCGACAAGAAAGACTGAAAAATGCCACAGCTTGGAATCTGATTGCTTAAATACATCCTCTATTCTAGTCTTATAAGCTTTTCAGCTGGTAAATCAAAATCCTGTTATACACTAGGATAATATTCATGACAATTCTCTATATTTTATCTTCTTAAAATCAAAGACTCAATTCTAAAGGGTTAATAGAGGAATTACAAAGTAACTCTCTAGTTTGCATTTCCCATAATGCTAAAATAAAGCTTTTTCTTTTAGTCTAGAAATTTGCTTTTTTAATACTGTGAAAAGCCTCTATGAATCTGTTTAACGTATTTATTTCTTTTCATCTATTCAGTGCCACTGGGCATAACATGTAATGCAGTGCATGTTGATATTTTGCAAAGCACCACATGACTCACTGTACCCTAATGCACTCCATTAATCCTGTTTGGACAGCTGGGTCCAGGCATTTGTTAGCTGCATTTTAATTGTTCCATCTTTCTTTTTTTTCTTTTTATTTATCTCTATGGCAAACTACTCTGGAATTTAATTTGTTGGCCTTCAAAAAGTAAATTTTACCATTAGTTTGTTTTCTTTGTATTAAAACTATACTCAGCATGTAATTTTCTTCCATAAAATCAGTATATGTTAATGATTAGCAATCAATCTTAAATAATAGTACAGTGAATGAGTTTCATACATATTAAAATGATAGGCTGGCTGAAATCGAACAGAAATTATTTAATAGACTCATAAATGATAACATTTAACATCAAATCAGGTTGCTAAAGAGCATACTTTTGGCATTTTCAAGATTCACATAAGCAGATGTCAAAACAATAACAAGTCCTATAAAGCAAACACAAAAGAAATAAGACTATTACACACACCAGTTTTTTATTCGCTTATGGAACAGTGGTCCCTTTACATTTATACTTTAATTTTGTTTTCTATTACAAACATGAAATCCTTTGTAAGAATTATGAAGATAACTACAAAGCTTCTACTTTCTTTGCACAGCCTGCATCCCTGATATCTGTAAGTCTTCAATAAATAATGGAGGCAATATGAGAGCTAATGCAAAAGCAACTCAAAGTTACCAGCAATTTTTGTTATGAGCAAGTAGCTAAAATTTAATGACCAAAATTTTCCAATCATTTGTGTGCACTCTTAAGTCAAAACCTAAGTCTAGAGAATTAGATAGAAATGCTTAATGAAAATTTTTGTCTGATGTAGTATTTAGTGAAGAACTGAGAAAATGGTCTACGATAGCATTTTATAAAAGGCGACTAAAGGAAGACTTACTCAACTATTTCAATGACAAAGTGAAAATTTGTTTTTCTTTTAAAAGATTATCAAATTCTCCGTAAACTGAAACATTAAGAAAATGACAGGAATGAATGACAAGCAAGTAGGAACTCTCAAGGGTGTCCTTTGAATCAGAGTGTGTTCTCAGAGATTACACTGCTTTCACCTCTATTTCGTGGACACAAAGCAGCTTAAAATAATTTACAAATGTTCAATTTTTTAAACCATACTAAATTATAAATGCTTAAAACTTTTATACAGAAAATTAGTTTAATGCAGTTTCCTCACTAGAGGACTCAAAAGCCTAACTTATGAATGTGTCAGTAAAAACAAAACACAACAAAAAACCAGCCCATTGTTTGGAGAAAGAATGTTTTCAAGTGTGTAAAAAATAAACGGTCTTTATTTGGTAAAAGTATTTGTCTTGGTATGCCCCTATACATAAAGTACAGAAGTAAAGGTGTAAAATGATGTAGAAAGAAACACTGTATTTCAAAGGTAATCTTTATGAAAAAGTTTAGAAAGTAAAAGTTAAATAAGTTCAGTAAAGACAGTTTTTAAAAACATTGATCTTTAAGTGAAAATTCCTCAATGAAACTTACCCAGTGTTCTCGACATCACAGGCAGAGCAGAGCTCAAGACCAAGATGGACACACAATTTCCAATGATCTGTTGTGAGAAATGAGAAAGAATATTGGGCAGTTAAACAGCAGGATGACAATCAAACCCAGTAACATTCTGAGAAATTATTGTGCATTCTAGTTACCTAGTGTACTTTGTCGACTTCTTAATGATACTTACTATTCAGTACAGAATTTTCAAAGAAAAACACACTTTTAAAATAAACAAGGTTATATCTGTAAGTTCTAGAAGATGTTTACAGTACCTAGCACAAATATAGTTATAGAATACTTAAATTACTTGACACCTAGATAATGCATTTTACATTACTGATTGTAGTTGTTAGTTTCAAAAGGCTCTGCCTATCAAGTAACAAATAATTAACATATTGGAGACTTCGGACTACATTTTTAAGGCCAGATTATTGCTTAAGATCTCTTTTATCACATCTACTTCTAATGTTTATTATAAGATTTAAAAAGCACCAGAAATCCAAAACCTCTAAACTTTTGTAATAATGCATCCTGTGTTTATTCTTCCATAGTAAATAAGAGGAGTTGAAAATACCAATTAATATTTATGATCACTTAAATTAGATACTAAATATCTCAACTACTTATTAAGTTTAAAGAAATAGCTGGCTGTGTGTGTGTGTGTGTGTGTGTAAAATAACTTCTCCCCTTCAAGTAGGCTAAAAATATAAAATAAAAACAAAACAACCTTTCAGCTCTTATTAGTTATTCTTCTTTGTCAGCCTATGGGAATATTTTATAAAGATTCAGTCACTATATACGGCAACAGCCTTTTTATTCTGAAGCCAATGACATGTTGTGGAAAAAGTCAAATTAGCCTCAGACTACAAAATGTTTCTGAGTAGAACTCTTCCGTCTTACTTTAATTATTCAAATTTGAAATACTTTGTCTCTACTACTTGTAGCAACTAAGTTCTTCAGACTTCAAACAAGCTCCCTGAAGTACAGTTAGCACAATCCAAGTTACTCATTAGCAATACCCTTTCTTTAGAGGAAAAGGAGTCCTTTCAGGGGTCTTCTATAGCTAGTTAACAAGCTCTGCAGTTCTTTGCATTTACAGTGAAAGGACGCCATCCAAATTAAACAGGGTACATCCCTTTCCCACTCACTCAGCATTTTGAAAATCTTCCAGTTTGTGTTTACGCAACTTACAAACAAATACCTATCACTGCAAATGAACCATTCAGGATGACTATTAAATAAAGCAGTCTGTCTGGGAAGGCAAGAGAGGCCACAGTCACCTAAGACTCTACCTTACCTTTGTCATAGTTGTGTCATCTTTCTTGGGAGTAAAGTTTCCAAAAAATCGAAGGCTATAGAAACCGACAACAGAGGACACCATAAGATAGCTGTGAGAATCAAGGAAAAAACTCTCCAACAGAATGCAAGTTTCCTAAGTTCTCAGCAGTCTCCAAAAAGTCTTAAGGCCCATAGGAAAAACAAAACAAAAGCCACTTTAAGTGCTTGAGGAAGACTAACCTGTTGTTTTCTCTTCTAGACAAGTGTCTTAGTAAATAACCACTGCCCCAGAAAACTAGGCATAAAATTTGGGGATAGGCTGAACGTTCAGTTAAAGAAAGGATACAAAATCAAAATGATTTCAAGTGCAGCTCCCACAAAACCAAACGTAGAAAGAGAGGCATTTCCTATTCCAGGCCCCTGGGGTGGGAGAAAGACACTTTTCAGAATTCGATGACACCATTATACTGGTTTCCCTAAAACAGCTGTTTCATAAATATAAGACAGTTGAAATTATGAATGTTTACTACTTTGAAATAACATCTAGACTTTCAAAGGCCAACAAGACATGGCATTAAACTAATTCCATCAACAAATTCAGGCACCATGTTAATAAATTTAATAAGCTCAAGAAAAATTACTTATCTCAAATGTAATTTAAGTTACTTGTCAAGATGACATGATTATGTTTACTGTTATAAAATGGGGCAACTTGCCGCTTGAGGAAAAAAAGTCCTGAATAGTTTCGGGAAAGAGTTTTTTAAAATACCATAGAAAAATAAGAATAGGATATACAGCTATCTGAATGCTTACACAACATACAAAGATTACACAATCAACGTATATCAAAATTAAGCTAACAGTAGAAAGAGAGTAAATGTGCATAGCCTGTTCCCATACCTGAAAGTTTCTTTTGCCCAAATTTTCCTTGGGAATTCAGAGTTACAAAAGACAAAACTGTTAACACCGATTTTTAAAAAGTAATGCTATGAATTTTTTCCTAAACAATTATCCCTATCTCAAAAACTGTCTTTACCTAGAACTTTAAAAAAACACAAAGAAGTTAATATTTTTATAATGAAATCTGAAAAAACTATTCCCTACTGAAGTAGAACAGTATTTTCAAAGATTACTAATAAAAGAAACTATCTGAATATTGTACTGGTCAGCACAGATTACAACTAATAGAAACAACAGGGATAATTAAGAATCTACAGTCAGTCCAATAAAAAATAACTTTTTGACAATCTTTTGAAGAATAAATAAATGATGCTAGTAGAAAGTGATGGGGTTCAGGACACACTACTCCAAAATATGGGGCCTAGTATTTGAGAAAACACAGGAAGGTCACACACTGATCCGCCTCTCTTCTCCTGTGAAGCAGGCCATAAGACCCCCGTTTGAGGGTGCCCTCGCCGCCACCCAGAGGAGAGGCACACCGAGAAGAATATGAATAGGCCTTGCTAAATTCCCCCCGGTTTATAATCATTAGATCACACCCCTGTCTTCCAATCATACTTCCCCAAAACTGTCCACTCTTCACCAAACCTGAGCATAAAAATACACAGCTTTTTCTGTTTTTTTGGTGGTCTTCATTTCTGAAGACTCCTGTGATATGTAAAACTTATCTTAAATAAATTTGTCAGCTTTACTCTTGTTAATCTTTTGTTATAGGCATCTCAGCCATGAACCTTGCAATAGGTTAGAATAAGAAATTACTTCTTCTCCCCTACAAAAGCTTATTGATCAACAGAGATAATACTTTGGAATTATGCTATCTCAAGAGAAGCCATGTAGGAAGGATGAAGATTATCTAATTTTTTTACACAATTATACAGGGATCTCCTATAACATACAAGTCATTTTCTACTAAGCACTAAGAGGGATGAGTACAAAAATGTACCACAGGGCTTGGGACTTGTTTTGTTGGTATAGTAAAATGGGTTAAAAGTGACTAGGAAGTCAGTACAGTAAGTGACTTCCTGTTCTATCAGCGGGTTTGAGTATAAAACTAAAGAAAAAGGTAAGACTGTACATGGAAAAGGGTAGTTTCTTGTCTGTCTGCAGGATGAGACACGTGAAGCATGATGGTGGGCTTATACTCATGGAGAAGAGGCTGTTACTGAATACAACAATGGCAGTAACAGATGGCACAAGGTCCTGGAAAGACTGGGGTCAGGGGATCTGAATCAAGACTGTGGCTAAAGGAATTTCATATAGCTAAATGAGTTTCAGTAAAATCAAGATAAACTCTGATAAGAAATCTAAAAGGAAATTCCAACACTTGAAAAAAGGCCCTGTCAATCCAAAGTAAAAAATTAGACACAAAAACCACAGTTTATATCATAAAGGGTCTCTGCAAAAAGAAATTCATATAACTTGAAGTATATACATGCACAAAGGTGAATGTTTTCATTAGCTTACTTGAAATACTCAGGGTATAGACATAGAATACTTTTGCAAAAGAAAGACATTTTAAAGGATTTTACTTTACCCTTGTTCCTTTTGGCATTGCTGTTTCATCAACCAACAGGCAAAGAATATTACAAGCCACCAAGAGGACCGAGATGGACTACAAGACAAACAGCAAACTGTCAGCTCTCAAGACTTTCTACCAATACAAAATATTAAAATCTAGGTAACCAAATACATGTTTCAGAATAGAGGGAAAGCAGTCAAGACCAAAAGGCTATATATAAAACTAAAATAATCAGACTACAAACAAGAGTTGAAGAAATTCTAAAAGATTCTGCAAGTTATTGTAATTTCAAAGCTTGTGATAAAAGCTGGTAACACAGATCCTTCTACTAAGTGATCTCACCAATTGGAAACACACAACTCCACAGACTTCAAAAAGTGGTAAAATATTATCAGAACTAATTTCATAATGTAATTTTCATACTTTATCAAAAAATTTAAAGCAGGTTATCTGCAACACCTTGTTTTCTTAATTTTTAATGAAAACAAAGACTGAATTTCCTCCTTTCATGAAGAAACAGAAAATCTTCAGAATTTTTTTAAAATTGCCATTAATTTCCATTTTTGCTTTATTGGATTTTCATAAATAAAGGCATAGATGGATTTTAATCCTGTTGATAGAAAACCAGTTTACAAGAAACCATTTATCTGAGGGAGCTGCCATACTCAAATGCTAAAGTAAATAATATATAATTTGCTTTTATTTAACTAGGCAAATAAATTCTTACTGTCTCAATAAGAAGGAGAACCATAACAGCGGGATACACCAAATTTCTTTCCCATGCTGAAGCCTTTTTTCGCCTCTCTATTAAAAGGAAAAACAAAATAAAACAAAGTTTTCTCCAGATTAACATTTTCATTCCATAATGCTATAATCTGTTTTTTACATAATTTCTTCTGAAAAAACACAAATTACTTTTAATTTTCCTGAACAAACTATAAAAACTAGAGATAGGGCCTTGCTCTGTCACCCAGGCTAGAGCACAATGGTATAGCCACAGCTCACTGCAACCTCCTAGGCTCAAGTGATCCTCCCATCTCAACCACCCGAGTAGCTGGGACTACAAGTACGTGCCACCATGCCTGGCTAATTTTTTTATTTTATTTATTTTTTTGTAGAGACAGGGTCTTGCTATGTTGCCCAGGCTGGTCTTGAACTCCTGGGCTCAAACAATCCTCCCACCTCAGCTTCCTAAAGTGCTGGGATTACAGGCAAGAACTACCATACCTGGCCAGAAATCAGAGTTTTAAACCCAGTTTGCTACATTAAACGCCTCATAAGAGAGAACGGAGCAGAAGCAATTCTGTGATGCTTGAATTTCAGCTCTGTGAAGACATCTCAATTGTTCAGGAAATATATTGTTCTGAAACCAGACCCCCACGAATACTGAGGGCCTACTATATTTGTATTTCATATAGATCTACATATTGATATATAACTGAATGAATAAAGTTATATGAATAAAAATCCCATCTATTCTTTTTTTTTTTTTTTTTTTTTTTTTTTTGAGACAGAGTCTCGCTCTCCCAGGCTGGAGTGCAGTGGCATGATCTCGGCTCACTGCAACCTCTGCCTGCTAGGTTCAAGTGATTCTCCTGCCTCAGCCTCCCAAGTAGATGGTACTACAGGCGTACGCCACCACACCTGGCTAATTTTTTGTATTTTTAGTAGAGTCGGGGTTTCACCATGTTAGCAAGGATGGTCTCGATCTCCTGACCTCGTGATCTGCCCACCTCGGCCTCCCGAAGTGCTGGGATTACAGGTGTGAGTTACCACGCCCGGCCCTCTTCTATTCTTAATATCCCAAAGATAAACACTTCTAGTTTTCTAAAGGCTGGAAGCAAACTTCTACTTTTACCTACAACAGCAATCCTCATGCTAAGAACAAGTAGAAAAGATGAATCAAACTTAATTAAAAAAAAAAATCTGTATGAACATATCGGAGAGCTACCAAGACAATAAAAATTGAGGGGCCAATATTCTGTGAAGTGAACTGAGCTAAGACCTCCAATTTGTACTACACCTTCCGCTGCAAGGCATTTCCCAACATGTAAATGGCACAGACCCAAGAAGTTGAGAAATCAATGGGTAAAAGGCAATGATTCTAAGCAAACCTTTCAGCAAACTCAACAGAGCCAAAAGGACAGACACTGGCATTTGGGGGTACCAACACAGTCAAAATTTGAGACGCTATGATCATACAGAAAAGAAAAGGGCAAAGAAGTGAGCCTGGCAGACAGTGCCACTTTCCCTTCAAGACGTCAGTGGCTAAGAGGCTGAGAAGAACAACAGAAAGATGCAACTATGAGGCTGAGAAGCCAAGCAAAGCTTCTGTCAGGCTCCTGTTTCTTGAGAGGTAAAAACTAAAATGTATTAAGAAAATGGGGTCACAGTCAATAACTAAGCAACTAGGCTTTCCATTAGGACCAATGAAAAGCTATACCCTAATATGAGGGAAGGCCAAAGTAAAAACAGACCAGTCGTCGTAAAGACCGAAGTCTGGCCTTGAATGATCTCAAGTCTAATGGATTAGACTGATATGTCCCTACTCTAATTGTCTGCCAGAAGCAAAAGTACATTCTCCCCAAAAGAAGAAAACATCATACAGAGTTTCTATAGTTTTGTATAAGAAATATCTGACATTCAATTACATATTACCATATATAGGAAAAAGAGGCCGAGCGCGGTGGCTTAAGCCTGTAATCCCAGGACTTTGGAAGGCCGAGGCGGGCGGACCACTAGTTCAGGAGTTTGAGACCAGCCTGGCCGACATGGTGAAACCCCGTCTCAACTAAAAATACAAAGAATTAGCCGGGCATGGTGGCGGGTACCTGTAATCCCAGTTACTTGGGAGGCTGAGGCAAGAGAATCATTTGAACTCATGAGCCAGAGGTTGCAGCAGGCTGAGATCAGGCTATTGCACTCCAGCCAGGGCAACAAGAGCAAAACTATCAAATAAATAAATAAATAAATAAATGGAAAAAGGGGAAAAAAAGACAACAGAAACAGACCTCCAGGTGATTCACATTTTGGATTTATCAGAAAGATGCTTTAAAATAAATGATTAACATATTCAATAAAATAAGTGATAAATGGAAAATTTTGCAAGTAAATTTAAATCTATAAAACATAAACAGAAAATCTAGAACTGAAAAATAATGTAATTAAAATGAAAAATTCAATAGTTTTGATAATAGTTATGACATAGCTGAAAGAAAACAAAATGGAAGACAGACCAATAGAAAATATCAGACTGAAGCATGAAGATACAAAAGGAGATAATTACATAAAAGAATATAAGAATGACAAAGTTTAGCATATGTGTAACTGCAGCCTGAGGAAATAAGAGAGAATGGAGCAGAAGCAATATTTGATAAGACAATGTCCAAGAATTTTCCCAAACAGATAAAAGACATCAAGTCAGTATCATGAAGTGACACATAGATTTCAAGATAAATACAAAGAAAACCAAATCTAAGCACATCAGAGTAAAATTGCTAAACAAAGACAAAAGGAAAACCTTTAAAGCCCTTTGAAATAGCAACAACATGACTTTCAACCAGAAACCAGAAGACAGTAGAATGACATCTTTCCAATGCTGATAACTAGCAAACAAAAATTTTTAGTATGTTTTCCAATAAACAAAAACTGAGAGAATCTATTACCAGCAAACCTGTGTTTTTCAAACAGAAGCTAAATGAACGTTAGAAACATAAAACTCAAAATACAAATCAGGAACATATGAATTAGAATACCAACGAAACACCACTTTACATCCACTAAGTTGGTAAAAATTTTAAAGTCCAACATTGTCAAGTATAGGCAAGGATATGGAGCAACTGGAATCCTACTCATGCCTAGCAGGAATGCAAACTAATACAACTATGTGAGAAAACCATTTGGCTTTATCTACAAAAGTTGCACAGGCACATATACAATGATCTTGTAATTCCATATCTAGTATGTACCCTGAAAAAACATATATACCAAGAGATACATACCAGAATGATTATAGCAACATTATTTGTAACAGCAAAAAACTAGAATCACATCTAATATCCACCGACAGCAGGATGACTGAAGTAACTTCAGGAAATATATTATTATCAACAGAAATGAAAATAAATGAACACCATTATCTAATTTTCAAGAACATAACACTGGACTTCCACTTCCAAAGTTGCAGCAACAACAGGGACCACATTTGTCATCCAGTCTGAAACAATTAAGAAACCAAAAAGTACACAGATAAGAAACAACAGTTTCCAAGACAGTGGACATCTGAATGTGGAAGAACAATGACGCCTGAGACACAGGAAACAAACCACACAAGCCCTTTCTGACCCAGCTTACTGTCCTGAGAGTTTCCAGGCCATGATGCAGGAAGGAGGAACACAAGCTGAGCCCAGCTCATCCCTTGACTTGAGAGCATGAAATGGGAATCTGGGGAGACTATGTCAGCTGGAGTCTGTGCAGCAAAGTACCAGACAGGAGACTAAAGCACAGAAAAAGAACTCCAAGGATCTGCAAAGAGTCACCCTTGAGTATTCAGTAAAGAATTCAGTAAAAAATTCTCAAGTATATCGGCTCAGACGTGTGAAGAAACAACCCATGGCTGAAGAAAGAACCCAAAACATGCAAAGAAACAACACTCGACAACCACAGAAGGCCAAAAATAGTTGCTTCTCCCACAAGACAGTACAGAACCTCATCAATCACAGGACATTGGATAGAATTTGTAGAAGGGTCTTGCCTCAGCAGTGGGGAATACTTAGCCCTAGATGCAATGATCCCCTGGTCCAGCCTAAAAAGTCTTCAGAACAAGACACAATAATATCAAACTGTTTCCAAGTAACTTAACTGCATTCCAGAACAAAGTTTCTCACAGAACTACTAAAAGTGGCCAGGCATCATGGCTCATGGCTCATGCCTGTAATCCCAGTACTTTGGGAGGCCAAGGCGGGCACAACACTTCAGCCCAGGAGTTTGAGATCAGCATGATCAGCATGGCCAATATGGCAAAATTCCATCTCTACCAAAAAACACAAAAAATTAGCCAGCTGTGATGGCATGCACCTGTGGTCTCAGCTACTCAGGAGGCTGAGGTGGGAGGATTGCATGAGCCGGGGAGGCGGAGGTTGCAGTGAGTCGAGATTGCACCATTGCACTCTAGCCTGGGTGACAGAGTGAGACTCTGTCTCAAAAAACAAAACAAAACAAAAGAAATACTGTAAGTGAGGCACCCAACAAGGGTAAAATCTCACCTGACAAGGTGAAATTCAAAATATCTATTTTCTAATCAAAAGTTTCCAGACATGCAAAGAAGCACAAAAATACTAGTGATTATGAGGAAAAAAAACAATCAATCAAAACATATCAAGAAGTAACACAAACGTTAGAAGGAGCAGACGAAAACATTGTAAGTGTTGTCTATATTCTATATTTTCACAAAGATGGAGGACACAGATTGAACGTGTTAATTAGAGACATAATAGAAGATACAAAACACGCCCAAACAGACCCCCAGAGATGAAAACTGCAGACTGCAGAAAAACAAAAAAGCAAAACCACTAGATGAAAGGCAGATTGGACGTGCAGAAGATTGGTGACAGTGAAGACACAGCTATAGACACGAACCAAAATGACACACAGCAAGAAAAAAACTAAAAAATAAAGGAACATCCTTAAGCTATAGCCTAAAATACATGTAATTGGAGTCCCCAAAAAGGAAAGCATGAGAGGAAAAGAAAAAATATTTGGAGAAGTAATGGTCAAAAAATGTCCAAATTGGTTGAAAACTATACACTCCTAGCTCTAAGAAACACGAAGAAAACTACTCTAAGGCCTATCACAATCAGATTGTTCAAAATCAATAATAAAGACATCTTAAAAGCAGATACAGAAAAAAGACACATTAAGAGATAAGTATGACAGATGATTTGTCAGAAAACATGAAAGTGAGAAGGCAATGAAGCAACATCTTTGAATGTCTGAACCTTTGAAAAGTCATTTGGTATATATATAAAACCAAAAAAAGTGCATAAATGTAAATTTATCCTCTCCCCAAACTAAAAGATAGTCTTTATTAATGATTTTGGGCAGGTTGAAAGTTTTAACAAAGATTTCATAACTGTTCTAGTATTTCAGACTACAGTAAAGTCTTTAATAAGAAACCAAGGCCAATACACAAGTCAAGAAAAAAAAAAAGTACAATACCTAATTTTGTCTTAAGAGTCTTTACATTTTCAAGTTCTTGTTCCAACTCCATTACGTTGTATTCCACCGATGAAGACAGCCCTGTTCAAAGCAAAAAACATTTAGAAGTAAAACAGAACCCCTAACACTATAGAACAGGTAGCCCTTTAATTAAAATCTAAAATAAAACATGGTAAATCCCACTAATTGAAAAGAAAAACAAATGCTGCTGTGATTCAGAGGAAGGCACACCCATATATTTACCAATTAAAACTTCTTGCTGATTAAACACTGCACGTTTCCACAGAGTGATATAACAGACTCTCAAGACTCAGAAGGGAGAGGGTTGGGATGGAGGCAAGGGATGAAAAACGACGTATCGGGTACAATGTATGCTACTCCAGTGATGGGTACATTAAAATCTCAGACCACACCACTATACATCCATGTAACCCAAAACCACTGGTACCCCAAAAGCTACTGAAATAGTAATATTAAAAATAAACACTACATGTTTCCTAGAAAATTTCTTAACATGGTAAAGTTCTAATTTGATCTATTAATAATCTTTTCTTAATTACAAAAGCAACTTGGGCTTACTATAAAAAGTGAAAAAAATCAGGATCTCCTCTTCTGCATCTCACCTCCCTAAAATGACAACTGTGAACAGCTTGGCTGATGCTTCCATACCTTTCTTCACATTCAGAAGCACATTCATACATACATATGTATCCTATACACGGTTTTTATTACATATTTTATATGAATGGGGTCAATCAGACATAGTACTTTACCATTTGCTTTCCTAGTCAATTATATGTCCAAGTTGACAGCTGAATAACATTCCATAGTACAGATGTACTACAACTTTATTCCCTTCACACATATTCAAGTTTTCAACTTTTTGCCACTACAAACAAAATGCTACACTACAAACAAACACTACGCTATTGCAAACAGTGTTGCAATAAACATTCTTGTATGCACATCCAGTACATTTTGGTTCTAATTATTTCTGTAAGACAGATCCCCAAAACTTAGATTGCTGAGTAGGGTATGAACATTTATAGAAGGTTACTTCTGCATAATATCGTAATAATTTAAACTATGTAATAATTTACATTTCTATCAATAGCTTTGAAACTATCTGTTTTCCAGTATCATCTTCAGCACTGAAGTTGTAACTGAAGTGACAACTCTTCAATTCTACCAATGTGATGGGTGAAAAATGTTTTCTTCCTGTTACTTTAACATGCATTTCCCTAAATGTGGTTGAATATACTTCTCAGCGTTTATCACCTGAATTTTCCCTATTCATATTTGCTACTTGTTTCTCTAACAGTGGATCTTTGTATTATTTATATTTTATCTGTTAAATTCTGAAACAGAGAAATTAAAATACCCACTACAACAGTACTTTAAGTTCTCTCAGTTTTTAAGAGGTTTTTTTTTCTTTTCCATTATGCATTTGTATTTGACTGCTGAGACTGGGAGGTTCCGTTTGCTAGGGTTTTTGTTTTGTTTTGTTTTGTTTTGCTTTGTTTTTCATCCTAGACTGTTACATCTTCCTTATGAATCATCTATCTTATCATTTCATAATGACCCTGTTTGTTTCTAATGCCTTTCAACTTAAATTCTGTTTTGTGGATTTTAAGTTCTACTTTTTGTTTCTACCTATCTTGCTTGTTTACTTACATACATTTATACATACACCTTTAATCTTTCTTTTTCTCTTATCCAGCTGAATCTTACTGGAGGTTTAACCTGTATCAGTTAGCGTTTACTGGCTACAGGCAACTGAAATAGACTCACTAGTTAAAACAGAAAAGGAATTCATAAGATAGAACCAGGAGGAAAATTTTCCAGTAAAGAAAGTAGAGGAAATGGGCAGCTGAGAGTTGCAGGTGGCAGAACAGATGGATAGTTTCCTCATATCGTAACAGCTGGGATGACTCAGTCCTGAGTACTCGCAGTCAAGTCACTATGAGGAAGAATAGAAGTCTAGGAAGCAGGTGTCCTAATGGCATGGCTTAGAGTCACATGTCAGTTTCACGGAGAGCCAAGAACTCTGATGAGCAGTTCTGCCAATCTCATCTAACCGGGGAAATCCGCAAATCCAAATCAGGTACTTTACTACAAGAAAGGGCAATAGATGCTTGCAGGAAAAATGATAAATACAGGCTGAATAAATCCAATCTGATAAACTGTTCTTTAACAGTCAAATTCAGTACATTTACACTTAGTAAAATATAGAGCTTGCATTCAGTATAATTTAGTATTATAGCTGATGAAATTTATTTTATACTTTCTATACTACTTGTCTTAATTTTAAGTGATTTTTTAAAAGGTTTTTATCTTTATCAAAATGAAGCATGCACATAGCTCAAAGTGTCAAACACATGCACAGGTTTGCTGTCATGTCTCCTCCTTCCTGAATCAATTTTCCCAAAACTAGCTGTATAGCTGGTTCTTCTGGCACTTGTCTTCCTATTGCAACTTCTGAATTTCCTGCACAGAGCATTCCCACTGTGGCAGGTGAGCCACACATCTCTCCACTCCTCCCTTTCTCTCAATATGGCCATAATGATCATTTTAGCTAGACTGATATTCAATGTCCACATTATTATAACAACCAAAACGCCTATCCACATAGCAAACTATGACCAGCTTTCCTTCTTTCCTTAACATCCTTCCCACCCCCAGAATTAGCAATAATTTTTCTTTTACTTAATTTTCTATGTACTTAACACAAATTCAAACCCAAAACATCCTGCCAAAGGTCTTTATTTTCTCTTGGTTTTTATATTCCTCAGTTACACTATTAACTTCATTTTCTTGAAGAAATTTCTGCCAGTGTCTTTAGACCTGCCCACCCTAGAAGGACTGCCCTCTGTGCCTCCTGCACCCTTTCACCCTGGGATTGGCTGCCCACATCTCCTGTGGAGCATCTCTTATTTCCTACACAGCCCGTATCTTTTCTTGATTTACTCCCTTGTTTAGATGGTGCATATCCTCGAGTGGCTTGCTAAGCAAAGGTGAATGTGAGGTAAATTTTTTTCTTTAAAGATGGAGTCTCGCTGTCACTCAGACTGGAGCGCAGTGGCACGATCTCAGCTCACTGCAAGCTCCGCCTCCCAGGTTCACACCATTCTCCTGCCTCAGCCTCCCGAGCAGCTGGGACTGCAGGCGCCGCCACCTCACCCGGCTAATTTTTTGTATTTTTAGTAGAGACGGGGTTTCACCATGTTAGCCAGGATGGCCTCGATCTCCTGACCTCGTGATCCACCCGCCTCGGCCTCCCAAAGTGCTGGGATTACAGGTGTAAGCCACCATGCCCAGCCAATGTGAGGTAAATTTTTAAAGACTATACAAGTCTGAATACTTTATCTTTGCTCTTACGTTATAGTTTGATTAAGCACAAAAAATCAAGGTCAAAACTAATTCTCCTTCACAATTCTGAAGGCACTGCTTCATTGTCTTCAGGCTTCTAGTTTTGCTTTGGAGAAGTCTGAAGCTATTCTTACTCCTCTCTTTTTGAATGTGAACTGCTTGTCATTTCCCTTTCAAACTGTGTAGGATCTTTGTCCCCCGTGTTCTTGATGAGAGTTCATTTTCATGTATTGTGTTGGGGACTGATGACCCCTTTCAATCTCTAAATTCATGTCCTTCAGATCTGGGAAATCTTCATTTTGTCATAATAGCACTGTCATAAGAACTAAAGATCAGGTGAGCACTGACAGTACCTGGTTTTAACTTCATATTCCTGAAAGAGGCACTGAAGAGGGTAGAAAAGACAGCCTTGAATCACCGATGCCAACCCCTCCTCCATCCCCCAGCAGTGGCCGCGTGGTGTGGAGAGAGAATCTGTGTACTTGGGGGAGGGAGAGCACAACAAACGGGGGACTTGGCAATGCACTCAGTGCTGCCCTGTCACAGCAGACAGCAAAGCTATGCTGGGCTTAGCCAGTGTGTGCCCACAGAGGGAGCATGTGGACCAGTCCTAGCCAGAAGGAAATTCCCCATCCCAGAGGTCAAAACTTGAGTTTCTCAGCAAGCCTCACCATCACGGGCTACAGTGCTCTGGGGTCCTAAGCAAACTTGAAAAGCAGTCTAGGATACAAGAACTGCAATTCCTAGGCAAGGCCTGGTGCTGGGCTGGGCTTAGAGCCAGTGGACTAGGGCAACATGTACCAGACAGAGTGGCTAAGGGAGTGCTTGCACCACCTCTCCACCAACCCCAGGCAGCAGAGCTCACAGCAAGTAAAGTGACTCCTTCCTTCTGCTCAAAGAGAGGAAAGTAAAGAGAACTTTGTCTTGCATTTTGGATACCAGCTCAGCCGCAGTGTAATAGGGTACTGGGCACAGTCATGAGGGCCCCATTCTAGGACCTAACTTCTGGATGATGTTTCTAGATACACCCTGGGCCAGAAGGGAACCTGCTACTTTTAAGGGACTCAGTTCTGGAAGGATCCATCACCTACTGACTAAAGAGCCCTTGGGCCACAAAGATCTAGGAGTGATACATAGCTAGTATGCCATGGGCCTTGGGGAGACTCTAAGACATGCTGGCTCCAGGTCTGATGCAGCATATTCCCAGCTGTGGTAGCTACAGTGAAAGACTCCTTCTGCTTGAGAAAAGCAAAGGGAAAAGTAAAGGGTCCTTTGTATTGCAGCTTAGGTACTAGCTCGGCCACAGTGGGGTAGAGTATCAGGTGGGCTCTTGGGGTCCCCGAAACCAGGCCTAGGCTATTGAACAGCATTTCTAGACCTGCCCTGGGACAGAGGGGAGCCCACTGCCCTGCAGGGTGAGTCCCAGGCCTGGCAACATTCTCCACAAGCTGACTGCAGAGCTTCTGAGCATTAAGTGACCATTGGCAGTGGCCTGGCAGAACTCCCCGTGGGCTGGTAGTGGTGGGAGCATGTGGAAGGAGCAGGGAAGAGGAGGAAGGACTTTGTCTTGTGGTTTGAGGTCCACTTTAGCTGCAGTAAAACAGAACACCAACCAGATTTCTAAAGTTTCTGACTTCAAACTCTGCCTCCCAGACAGCATCTCTGGACCTGCCCTGGGTCTGAGGGAACTTTTCACCCTGAAGGGAAGGACACAAACCTGGCTGGCTTCCCCAACTACTGATCGTAGAGCCTTAGGGCCTTGAGAGAACACAGGCAGTAGCCAAGTAGTGTTTACAGTGGGCTCTGAGTGAGACCCAGTGCTGTGCTGGCTTCAGGTCTCACCCAGCGCAGTCCCAGTGGCGGGGGCCACAGGGGGTGCTTGCATCACCCCAATCCCAGCTCTAGGAAGCTCAGCACAGAGAGATGCCATTTGTTTGGGAGAAAGTAAGGGAAGAGAACAAGAGTCTCTTCCTGGTAATCCAGAGAATTCTTCTGGATCTTATCTAAACCCACTGAGGCATTAGTCTGCAAGAACCACAGCATTATTGGGCTTGGGGCCCAAGTTCCTTTGAATGTCCAGAAAGCATTCCCAAGAAAGACAGGCACATACAAACCCGGACTGTGAAGATTACAATAAATACTTAACTCTTCAATGCCCAGACACTGACGAATATCCACAAGCGTCAAGACCATCCAGGAAAACATGACCTCATCAAACAAACTAAACAAGGCACCAGGGACCAATCCTGGTGAAAGAGAAATATATAACCTTTCAGACAGAATTCAAATGGCTGTTTTGAGGAAACTCAAAGAGATTCATGATAATACAGAGAAGGAATTCAGAATTTTATCACATAAATTTAACAAAGAGACTGAAATAATAAAAAAGAATCATGCAGAAATTCTAGAGTTGAAAAATGTAACTGACAAACTGAAGAATGCATCAGAGTCTCTTAATAGCAGAACTGATGAAGCAGAAGAAAGAATTGGTGAGCTTGAAGACAGGCTGTTTGAAAATACATAGTGGAGACAAAAGAAAAAAGAATCAAAAAGAATGAAGCATGCCTACAATATCTAGAAAATAGCCTAAAAGGAGCAAATCTAAGAGTTATTGATGGCAAAGAGGAGACAGAGAGAGAGAAAGGTAGGAAGTTTATTTATTCAAAGGGAGAATATTAGAAAACTTCCCAAACCTACAGAAAGATATCAAAATTTAAGAACAAGAAGGTTACAGAACACCAAGTAGATTTAACTCAAAGACAATTACCTCAAATAATCAAGCTCCCAAAGGTCAAGGATAAAGAAAAGATCCCAAAAGCAGCAAGAGAAAAGAAACAAGCAACATCCAATGGAGCTCCAATCCACCTGGCAGCAGACTTCAGTGGAAACTTTGCAGGCCAGGAGAGAGTGGCATGACATGTATAAAGTGCTGAGGGAAAAACACTTACACTCTAGAATAGCATGTCTGGTGAAAATATCCTTCAAGCATGAAGGAGAAATAAAGATTTTCCCAGACAAACAAAACCTGAGGCATTTCATCAACATTAGACCTGTCCTACGAGAAATGCTAAAGGGAGTTCTTCAATCAGAAAGAAAAGAATGTTAATGAGCCATAAGAAATCATCTGAAGATACAAAACTCACTGGTAATATAAGTAAACACAGAAAAACACAGAATATTATAGCACTGTAATTATGGTGTGTAAACTACTCTTATCGTAAGTAGAAAGATTAAATGATGAACCAATCAAAAATAATAACTACAACAACTTTTCAAGACACAGACAGTACAGTCAGACATAAAAAGAAACAACACAAAGTCTAAAAGTGTGGGGATAAGTTGAAGTGTAGAGTTTGTACTAGTTTTCTTTTTGCTTGTTTGTTTTTTGCAATGTGTTAAAATGCCCTCGGTTTAAAATACGGGTTATAGGATAGTATTTGCATGCCTCACGATAACATCAAATTGAAAAACATACAATGGATACTCCAAAATAAAAAGCAAGAAATTAAATCCTACCACCAGAGAAAATAACTTTCACTAAAAGGAAGACAGGAAGGAAAGAAGAGAAGACTATACAAAACGAGAAAACAACAAAATGGCAGGAGGAAGTCCTTACTTATCAATAATAACACCGAATGTAAATGAACTAAACTCTCCAATCAAAAGACATAGTGACTGAATGGATAAAAAAGCAAAACCCAATTATCTGCTGCCTACAAGAAATACACTTTACCTATACAGATACACCTAGCTTGAAAATAAAGGTACAGAAAAAGATATTCCATGCTAATGGAAACAAGAAAAGCACAGAAGTAGCTATACTTATATCGGAAAAATAGATTTCAAGACAAGAAATGTAAGAAGAGACATAGAAAGTCATTATATGATGATAAAGGGGTCAATTCTGCAAAAGGGTGTAACAATTATAAAGATATATGCACTCACTGGAGCATCCAGATATATAAAGCATATATTATTAGAGCTAAAGGGAAAGAGAGACCTCAATACAATAACAGCTAGAGACTTCAACACCCCACTTTCAGCATTGGAAAGATCTTCCAATAACAGAAAATCAAAAAGAAACATCAGACTCAATCTGTACTGTAGAACAAATGGACCTAACAGATATTTACAGAACATTTCATCTAATGGATATCAGAACAAACCTTCTTCTTCTCAGCACATGGATCATTCTCAAGGATAGACCACATGTTAGGTCACAACACAAGTCTTAAAACATTCAAAAAATTGAAATAGGGCTGGGCGCGGTGGCTCAAGCCTGTAATCCCAGCACTTTGGGAGGCCGAGACGGGTGGATCACGAGGTCAGGAGATCGAGACCATCCTAGCTAACACGGTGAAACCCCGTCTCTACTAAAAAAAAAAAAAAAAATACAAAAAACTAGCTGGGCGAGGTGGCGGGCGCCTGTAGTCCCAGCTACTCGGGAGGCTGAGGCAGGAGAATGGCGTAAACCCGGGAGGCAGAGCTTGCAGTGAGCTGAGATCTGGCCACTGCACTCCAGCCTGGGCGACAGAGCGAAACTCCGTCTCAAAAAAAAAAAAAAAAATGAAATAATGTCAAGCATCTTCTCTGACCATAATGGAATAAAACAAAAAATCAACAAGAGTAATTTTCAAAACTATACAAGCACACGGAAATTAAACAAAATGCTCCTGAAAGACCAGTGGGTCAATGAAGAAATTAAGGGAGAAATTGAAAACTTTATTGAAACAAATGATAATGGAAGCACAGTATACCAAAACCTATGGGATACAGCAAAAGCAGCACTAAGAGGGAAGTTTATAGCTACAGGTGCCTACATAAAAAAAGACAAAAAACTTCAAATAATCTAATGATGCATCTTAAAGAATTAGAAAAGCAAGATCAAACCAAATCCAAAATTAATAAAAGAAATAATAAAGATCAAAGCAGAAATAAATAAAATTGAAATGAATACAAAAGATTAATAAAACAAAAGTTGTTTTGAAGTTGACAAAACTTTAGCCAGACCAAGAAAAAAAAGAGAAGATCCAAATAAAATCAGAGATGAAAAAGAAGACATCACAACTGACATCACAGAAATTCAAAGGATCATTAGTATTTACTGTGAGTAATTACATGCCAGTACACTGGAAAATCTAGAAAAAAATGGACAAATTTCTAGACACATACAACCTACCAAGACTGAACCACAAAGAAATCTAAAACCTAAACAGATCATTAATAAGTAACTAGATCAAACCTGTAATAAAAAGTCTCTCAATAAAGAAAACCCCAGGACCTGATGGCTTCACTGCTGAAGTTTACCAAACATGTAAAAAAGAACTAATAACAATCCTATTCAAACTAGTCTGAAAAACAGAGGAGGAGGAAATACTTCCAAACTCATTTTAAGGGGCCAGTAATACCCTGATACCAAGACACATCAAAGAAAGAAAACTACAGACCAACATCTCTGATAAATATTGATGCAAAAATCCTCAACAAAATACTAGCAAACCAAATTCAACAACACATTAAAAACATCATTCGTGATGAAGTGGCATTTATCTGAGATGCAAGGATGGTTCAACATACACAAATCAACCAATGTGATACATCGTATCAATGGAATGAAGGACAAAACTCATATGATCATTTCATTTGATACTGAAAAGCATTTGATAAAATTCAACACCCCCTCATGATACAAACCTTTAGAACACTGGTATCTTCAATGGAGCGAAAGATGTGGGGATCAAACCATTACATAAACAGGATTCCAATCAATTCTCTTACGAAGTAGCTCACTCTACTTCATCTGGTGGTGCCACTTTTTTGAGACTTTTGGGGATTCTGGGGTATAAATCAAGCACAAATGGCTTAGGATTTAGTTTCCTTGGGTCTGTGAAACTGGTTACTCAAGTCCGCTAAGTTTTCTCAGGTCTTTTAAATTCCAAAATTTTATTGTGATTTTCTCCTCTTAACTTCTCATCCTTTTAGGTTTATGCCTCTCTGAACCTCAGTGTTTTCATCTGTAAAAAGGGGGTGTATCTATTAGGATACTATATACTGAATCAGAAAACTAAACCCAAATGAGTTTAAAAATGAGGAAATAATTTCATATAATTAGAAGTTTAGACACAGAGCAAACTTCAAAGAGGATTTTCCAGCAGCTCAACAGTGACTGTCCTGCGTGTCCGTGTGAAGAGACCACCAAACAGGCTTTGTGTGAGCAATAAAGCCTTTTAATCACCTGAGTGCCGGCGGGCTGAGTCCGAAAAGAGAGTCAGCGAAGGGAGATAAGGGTGGGGCCGTTTTATAGGATTTGGGTAGGTAAAGGAAAATTACAGTCAAAGAGGGGTTGTTCTCTGGCGGGCAGGAGTGGGGTCACAAGGTGCTCAGTGGGGAGCTTTTGAGCCAGGATGAGCCAGGAAAAGGAATTTCACAAGATAATGTCATCACTTAAGGCCAGGACTGGCCATTTTCACTTCTTTTGTGGTGGAATGTCATGGGTAAGGCGAGGCAGGGCGTTTGCACTTCTTTTGTGATTCTTCAGTTACTTCAGGCAATCTGGGCGTATACGTGCAAGTCACAGGGGACGCGATGGCTTGGCTTGGGCTCAGAGGCCAGACAGTGACATCAAGGGACTGAAAGTACTGCCATCCACAAGTTGACTTAACAGGAAGACTAGTGCTCTTTCTCTTTTTATGTAATTTTGTAATCTCTGCTCATTTTAATTTGCTCTTTACTTCTTCATTTTCTTCTTTCTCAGCTAGTGAAACTTTTGTTTATCCTTTTTTCCCATGTTGATTTGGCGGTTCAATGGTTATTTCCCATTTTTAATACTCATACTTAGATATACTTTAATATCAGCATCACACAGTCCTAGCCCCACAGGGATGCTTTTCTGAGTAACCCCACACCAAGGTAAAGCTCTCACAACACTTTAGTCATTCTCTCATCGCTGCCCACCCATGCCCCCAACTCCTGGATCTTGCTGCGACAGTTTCAACAATATTTAGTTACCAAATGTTTCAAATGTTACCAAATGTTTCCTTCAATATGGAAGCTAAAATAGTGTTTGGCACAAATTAGATGCTCAATATACAGATATAAAATAAACAAATGAGCGAATGCGTAACAGATGAATGACATCTTTGGGAATATATGAATTTTTTTTTTTTAAGAGACAGGGTCACTTTATTGCCCAGGCTAGACTCAAACTTCTGGGCTCAAGCTTATACTCCCACCTCCCGAGTAGCAGGGACCATCGGTGCACGCCCCACACTCAGCTGAGTTTTTAACTGCAGTCTTTATTCCTCCCTTACAACTATAGGTGCTAGTCAGCAACCAGCAGCAGGTTGCAAATGGGAAGCTTGATGTTGATCTCTCTCTTCTTTGTCTGGAATTTTTCTATGTGAAAGTTCGTAAGGGCTTTTCTTTTCCATTATTTTCGGAATTCAGGAATCTTACAAACTAAATCCAGATCTTTTTTTCTATTGAATAATCTTGCCTAGGAGTCTGTGGCCTTTTAACCTGAACTCAAGTCTTTCTTAAGCTCACTGATATTTTCTTCTACTTTTTATTTACCTACTTGTTCTTTTTTCTCCTTTTAGATGCCTGTTATTTACATCAGTATCTTAGCTCTGCACTTCATGTCTATTTTCATTAATAGTTGCCTTCTTTTGTACTTTTGGTATGTGACAAAATAGTTCTTCCCCTTGATTCTGCCAGATGATTAATTCAATTTTTGAAGGACTATATTAGCTTCCTATGGCTGCTGCAACAAATTACCATAAAGTTTCTGGCTTAAAACAACATAAATTTATCGTCTTACAGTTCTGGAAGTGTGAAGTCCTAAAATCAAGGTGTTAGCAGAACTGTAATTCTTCCGGAGACTCTAAGGGAGCAACCATTTCCTTGTCTTTTCTAGCCCCTGGGGGCCACCTGCATTCTCCAGTTCATGGTCCCTTCCTTGAGTCACTCCAACCTCTTCTTCCATTACCAATGTCTCCTTCTCTGACCATCTCAGCCTTCACTTACACCAACTCTTGTGATTACAGTGGGCCCACTCCATAATCCAGAATAATCTTTAAAGTAAAAAGTAAAAAGTAAAAAGATCCTTTACTTGATCCTATGTGCAAAGTCCCTTTTGCCATGTAAGGTAACATATTCACAAGGTCTGGGGATTAGGCCTTGGACATCTTTAGGAAACCATTATTCTGACTACCATAAGGACTATTTCTTTTTTTGTTTGTCTATTAAGCTTTTCATTTTTTTCAAGTTCTCAGTATCAGCCTTTTTCTGTTCTAATGACATTTCCTTGGACGTTCTAACTACTTCTGAGAATTAGGTATGAATTCTTATTTGTCTCTCCCATTAATTGGTAACTCAAGTGGGAACCACTTGTTCTAGATATTCATCTTGGTCTTCTTCACTCAACCTTAAACAACTGGTAATTTTTCTCTATCCACCTCTGTTGTTCCCTTCATCTCTAATCAAGTCAGACACTCCCTCAAACAGTGACAAACCAGCTAAAAGGTATAGCAATTCAATTCTGTTCCTAGGACTAGGGACCAACTGGCCAGAAAAACTGATTTAGGAGGAGGAAACCTCACTGGGTCTCTCTAGGTGCAAAGAATGGTCCTTTCTCAAAGGTAGAGACTGAAAGGAGGATTCAGAACAACAACACAAGGCCAGCAACATCAGACACAGGGGCAAATGCAATCTCACTAAGGGAATTCAGAGGCCTCTTTTTCTAAGCCCCTTTGGGGAATCACAAAATTCCAGTCTTATCCCAGGTTTCTAGGAGAAGTAAATCCATCCCCTTTGCAGCTCCTTGCTCATTTCTGCCCATCACTGAAGAGAAAGCCATCGAACACCCTCCCTTTCGCAGACCCTGAGGTCTCAAATCCACTGACACGTTATATAGCATTTTCAGAGCTCATGAGTTTAATCACTTAACTTGTTAATATATAATTGATATATATATGAGACGAGGGATAAAGCTAGTACAGAAATATTCAGGTCATGTGACACAAGCTACTAAACTTTGATTACAAAGTTAGTTTTGAGTTTCTGGCAGCCACAGCAAAGGGGGAAGCAATTAAGTTACATAATGAATGAGCATTTCCATATAATGTGATTTACAGAAAGCACAGCTCTGTAAGATTTTCAGGTGTCTTTGAATCAAAGTTTAAACTACATAATATTCTCAGTAATAAATATATTTTACTTTTATCTCCATTCTTTATCAATTAAACTGTGTATCTGTAATTAATGCTCATTTAACTTCTATATTTCATTGACTGGAAATACAATTCCAAACTATATTCATTCCCCATTCATGCAAAGATCTATTATTCTAGTAACCAGCTGAAGGCTAGAAAAAATCAGCTCATGAGGCCGGGTACGGTGGCTCAAGCCTGTAAGCCCAGCACTTTGGGAGGCTGAGACGGGAGGATCACGAGGTCAGGAGATCGAGACCATCCTGGCTAACATGGTGAAACCCCGTCTCTACTAAAAATGCAAAAAATTAGCCAGGCAAGGTGGCGGGTGCCTGTAGTCCCAGCTACTTGGGAGGCTGAGGCGGAAGAATGGGGTGAACCTGGGAGGCAGAGCTTGCAGTAAGCTGAGATCCGGCCACTGCACTCCAGCCTGGGCGACAGAGCAAGACTCTGTCTCAAAAAAAAAAAAAAAAAAAAATCAGCTCATGAGTATTCAGAATTTTGGAAGAGACTGGACATCAGAATAGACAGTATTTCTGCTGCCAATGTGAAATTAAGTGAAAAGACAAAAATGCCTATTTTGTGGGTATGTTTACAGAGCTCAGTACAAATGTCTAGACCACTCAACGTACGATTCTTCAAAGGAAAATAACTAAAATGGCATTTCTGAAATGTTGTGCTTTTGTTTGCAGGTGATATAATACTAGGCACACAATAGGTAATTAATAAATACTGACTGAAATGAATATAAAAATCAAAACTACATTCTTGCTGTCCTCAACTAAATCATACTTTTATTAAACGACTAGATTCATCTGGGATGACACATTATTCAAGGACAAGGCCACCCTTTATTATAATAGAGCAACACTTAAGGAAGAAATGTAAGCTTTTGTGAGTAAATATTTCATTATAAATGACCAGAAGGAAACAATGACTATGGTAAGAAATTATGACATACTGGAAACAAATCCTGAGGTACTATGTGGATTTAAGTTACCAAAAATTTAACAAATCCTGAGGTATTATGTGGATTTAAGTTACCAAAAATTTAACAAATCCTGAGGTACTATGTGGATTTAAGTTATACCAAAACTTTAAAATATCCTGAGGGACTGCATTNATGTGGATTTAAGTTACCAAAAATTTAACAAATCCTGAGGTACTATGTGGATTTAAGTTATACCAAAACTTTAAAATATCCTGAGGGACTGCATTATCATTACTTTATTTCCAGATGAATCTAAAATGTCCAGTGTCGGCATTGTCTAGTCATTAAGTCAAACTGGTAGACAAAACCTGTTTGGACAAGTCATGAGAAATAAAAAGGGATTCTCCAAGAAAACCACAAAGCAGCTCATTTAAGGTCAATTTAATGGTATTATTCTGTTTTTCTTCCAGCCCCAACATAAGATTTCACTACCTCAAAGGAAATTGTAAGAGTATCTATTTGCATTCCCCTTAGGTGATTGGCAGTTCAACACCAATTAGTTCAAAATTACACTGTTACTAACATGCAATAAAAACAACACCTTTCATCTTTCTTACATAGGTAAGAATAACTTCAGAGCCAATAACTTTGATCAAATAAGTATTTTTGATCCTGTCCCACCCGTCTCTTTGGATTCAGGAAAACTAACAGCTGAAGGCAACTTTTCCCAGCTTTATTCTTAAGCTGAAAACTAGTGTGGTATTAAAATATTTTGCTTCCAAGATAACAGAATTTCCCAAAGTCCAATATTTATTCAATAACTAAATGGTCCTTATAACTTTCTTAATATATAAGACCGCCTTCATATATAAAAGGAGAGATATTAAGTATTTAATTTAAAATATAAAATGTATTTTTTAAAACAAATACAAATTTCCAATTAGATATGCAAGCCCTTCAAATAATTGATGCAATGCAATTATCTCCCTAAACAATTCAGTGTTCTAAACTTAGTCTCATAATGAATACTATTTGGAAGTAGATACCTCTAACATAAACAGATTGATGTCACATTTAACTTTTAATTTAGCATATAACCAAAACAAAGTTTGATTAGAAAATATTATCCAAGAAGCTCTTTAAAATTTGATTATACTTATTACTTTAAATTTGACCAAAGTGATCTCTATCACAAAGAATGTGAAGTCACTCAAATACTATAAATTATTTCTAATCACTTAGGCAAACAACTTTGTTGTTAAAGCCCAAATCTCCTAATAATTCACAGAGCAAACAGTTTCCATCTCTCTAAGCAAACACTACTTACTGTACACCACAGGGCTAATGCTGATTAGGCAAACTCCAGAAAGCATTTGAAAACTGAAGCCAGGACATTCAAATCTCTAACGTATCTATTTCAACATGGACTAACACTGTTACTGTCTACAAAGGAGAGAGTAGCCCATACACTCAGAGACTCTGTATCTACATATATTCCACTTGTAATGCTAATAATTAATAAAATAATAGTTTCTTTTTACTTCTGACATATCCACAAAATTATGGCTATTGACCTAGTAATGTGAGGCTTTTGAGATCCAACATAACTGTGAAAATGCAAATATACTTTCATTATTAATGACTGCAAAATAGAAATTGTTAAACAATCAACTTTAGGAACACTATATAATGCTATGTACAATTAAAACAATGGTTTGGCTTTTTCTACTTTAGATATAAGCTACTAGATCTAAACTAGATAAGACGTTAAGATAATTTTTAAACCTTTATATTTATATAAGCTACTATTGGGAATACCATCATCTATCTAGGTTGCAGTTGAAAAAGCAGCTCGGAAATATTAAATTCATCTTCTATTACACAAATTTGGATTTTTTTTTCTTTATTGAGGCGGACTCTCGCTCTGTTGTCCAGGCTGGAGTGCACCGGCATGATCTCGGCTCATTGCAACCTCTGCTGCCCAGGTTCAAGTGATTCTCCTGCCTCAGCCTCCCGAGTAGCTGGGATTACAGGCATGTGCCACCACGCCCGGCTAATTTGGTATTTTCAGTAGAGACGGGGTTTTACCATGTTGGCCAGGCTGGTCTTGAACTCCTGACCTCAGCTGATCCACCTGCCTCAGCCTCCCAAAATGTTGGGATTACAGGCGTGAGCCACTGCACCCAGCCAATTTGGATCATTTTTATACAATTCTCTCTATATATATTTCATAAAATATATGATATTTAACTCATTCTATAGTTTATTATTCCAAAGCATTCCTCATTTACTGATTTTATATTAGCATATTCTCTGGCAGTCACCTCATTTTATCTTGCAAAAACATCATTTCTTGGGGCTGCATTTTATTGTCATAAATTGGGATTAAAGAGCCCAAGAAGCTGAATAAATTATAACAAGGAATCTCTGACCATTTCAGATCCTTGGACACAAATGTTTTTTGATGATATCTGATCACTTTCACGCTAATATCAGACATGTCTCAAAGTGGCCCAGCGTCTGATAAATTCAAAATGTTCTCCCTTCAGTGATGTAACTAACAGCAAATAGTATTTATAGGATTGTCATTGCCAGAACCTAGAAGAATGCCTAGAGGAAGCCAATATGAAAGTAATTTAGAGGACAGAAGAAAATCTAATGTGAGCTTCCATATATCATTAAGTGTGTTATATGAAAGAATGTAAAGACCAAATGAGCAAATCACCTTGCCAATGATAACTGAAAATGCCTCTGACAGAATACTACTCTAAGATAGTCTAAAGAAGCAACCACTCTAAAGAATACATGCCACCCTAAGCCTTGGCACCTTCATAAAATTCCCTGGCAAATTCAACTTGGTGATAAACAGCAAGATTCAAGGACTGATGATGACATTAAGTGCTTCTGACAGGTCACAAGCTCCACAAAAAGCTTGTATAAGACATGTCTTGTTTTTTTTCAATCCCTTTATCTTTCAGGATAAAAAGGTATTGCAATCTGACACCCAGCAAAAATGAAACAACAATATCATCTGTGCTCTTAAGAATAACTATTAATACACGCTTCAATGGCAAGGACTTTTTTTTTTTAAGATGGAGTCTCGCTCTGTTGCCCAGGCTGGAGTGCAATGGCGCAATCTTGGCTCACTGCAACCCCCGCCTCCCAGGTTCAAGCGATTCTCCTGCCCCAGCTTCCCAAGCAGCTGGGATTACAGGTGCCTGCCACCACACCCGCTAATTTTTGTATTTTTAAGAGAGACCAGGTCATACCATGACAGCCAGGCAGGTCTTGAACTCCCAACCTCGGGCGATCTGCCTGCCTCAGCCTCCCAAAGTGCTGGGATTACAGGCGTGAATCACTGAAAAGATTAGAATCAAGCAGGAAAGTAACTGCTATAAGAAGTGATACACTAACTTTTTATCATGAAGATGAAAATAGTATCTAAAGAAAATGAGTTGAATTATTAAGTTCAAAACTACAATATTTTAAATAAATTAAAAGAACTCCGGAGGTTTTGAACTTAAACAACAAAAAATAATTTCTATTCATTATGGTACTACTTCTAAAGTTACCCAGTATACCCATAGGCTATACACACACAAATGCTAATTATTTCAATTAATGCCATTGCATTACTTAAACATTTAAACATGTTGAATGTCTGTGTGTGTGTGTGTGTGTGTGTGTGTGTGTGTGTGTATCCTCTTCACGCTGGGAAGGAATTACAAAAGGTTTTCTACCACAATTAATGTAATGGGGTTTTCTGTTGCGCTACTCTTTAGGAGTGTTGGAGCAGAAATGGTTCTTGATTACTCATACTCCATGGCCAAAACAGTAAGGGGAAAACTGTCTTATTTCAGCCTCTTCACTAACACTCCATGCATATGGTCTTCCTGTCCCTCAACTTTGGTGTATCCTTGGCGGTCTCCACTATGTGCCTTCCTAAGAAATCTCTCCAAGTGATTCTGTCTGATCTTGCCACCAAATTTTACTTTCTCTTCCTTCTTCACTTCTATGGTAAAATGACAACTCTCCATCAAGTGCGTTTTTCATCTATTAATTTACTTATGGGACACATGTTTACCACATATCCACCATGTGTCTAGCAACATTATAGAATCAGGTTACAGAGGAAAAGAAAACTAACAAAAATCCCTGCCCCAGTGAGGTGCAGTAGCTCACACCTGTAATTTACAAAAATCCCTGCCCCAGTCAGGTGCAGTGGCTCACACCTGTAATTTACAAAAATCCCTGCCCCAGTGAGATGCAGTGACTCACACCTGTAATTTACAAAAATCCCTGCCCCAGTCAGGTGCAGTGGCTCACACCTGTAATTTACAAAAATCCCTGCCCCAGTCAGGTGCAGTGGCTCACACCTGTAATTTACAAAAATCCCTGCCCCAGTCAGGTACAGTGGTTCACATCTGTAATTTACAAAAATCCCTGCCCCAGTCAGGAGCAGTGGCTCACATCTGTAATTTTAACACTTTGGGAGGCCAAGGCTGGCAGATCACTTAAGCCCAGGAGTCTGACACCAGCCTGGGCAAAACCCTGTCTCTACAAAAAAACACAAAAATTAGCCGGGTATGGTGGTGGGCGCCTGTAGTCTTAGCTACTCAGGAGGCTAAAGGGGAAGGATCACCTAAGCCTGGGAGGTGGAGGCCACAGTGAGCTGTGATTGTGTCACTGCACTCCAGCCTGGGTGACAGAGTGAGACCTTGTCTCAATCAATATAATTAAATAAATAAATCCCTGGAGTTCATGTTGTAGTGTGGAGAGACAGGCAATATACTTACTAAAAGACTTAACATGTGAGATAGTAAAAAATGCTATAGGAAAAAAAAATGCAGGAAAGGGGAAGCATAGAGCAGAGGCAGGACTTAGTGATACAATCGATACCCACAAGGCTCACTCCAGAGTGTGGGAAAGCTCCACGAAAGGGTATTTAGGTAAAGACCTGGAAGAGACAAGGTGGCGGGAAGCACAATAAAAATGCCCCAGGGGAAGGGGCTCAGTGGGGGAAGAGCGAAGAGACAGCAGGCATCAGATATGGGGCAGGAGTGAGCAGCCACTCCAAGGACTCTTGCTGTCCAGACTGAAACAGAAACCATCATCTGAGGACTTGGAGCAAATAAGTGGGAAGATCTGACTCACATTGTCAGAGACTCTCTCTGACTCACTAGGCCCAGGACAGACATGCATGGAAGCCATTAGGAAGCTACCACAGAAACCTCTCCAAGGGGTGACTGCTGCCCAACCAGGGTGGTGGCAGCACAGGTGGTGAGGCATGGTCAGATTCTGGAGCTGTTATGAAGCTGGAGCCAACAGCTTTGCAGAAGGAATCCATATGGGAATTAAGAGAAAGAGACTCCAAGGATTTGACCTGAGTACCTGGAAGAATGATTTGTCACCTGTAGAGAAGGGTTGATGGCAAAAGAAGCAAAATCTGGGAGTAAGATCTTGAGCTGACTTTGGACATATGTTTAAGATGCCTATTGGACATCCAAGCAGAAATGTCCACTAGACAGTTAGATCTTTAAGCTCAAAGCTCAGAGTAGAGGTCACAGCTTACAGGGGGTATTTAAAGCCATGAGACCAGATGAAATAACAAGGGAGTAACAGCAAATAGAGAATTTGAAGGATGGAGGCATAAGACTTTCCAGGTGAAGAAGTTATAGACACAGAAAAGCCAGAAAAGTAGACTGAGAAACAAGCAGCCCATTAAATAAAAGGAACCGGAAAGTATGGTGAACTGAAAACTAAGTGGAATAAAAGATATTTCAAGGAGGAAAGAGAGTAAGATAAGGACTATGAAGTCACAGACCAACTTGACCATGGCATTTCATGGAACAGTAGAAGCAAGAGTGAGTTTCAAAACAAAATGTGAAACCCATGAGCACACAACTCTTGTGAGCTTTGCCAAGAAGACCAAAGGAATGGGTGGTGAGCTGGAGGAGATACGGGGTCAAGGCAGATTCCTTCCTCTGTCTCTTTCTGGGAAAATTATAGCATATCTTTATGCAGATGGAAAGGATCCAGTTGGGGAAAAACTGGATCATGACAGAGAGAGAGACAGAAAGAGTAGAACTGCTAGATCGTGTCCTTGAATCGGCGAGAAGAGATGGAATCCAGGGCACCAGCGGAGCGCTAACATTAGACAGGCACACAGACAATTCAGCCACAGCATCGAGGGAAAAGGCAGCAGGTGTGAGGGGAGCTGCAGGGAGGTGGGTTGGCATGAAGAAAAAAGCTTGTGAAAATTCTCTTATGATTGCTTCTATTTTCTTAAGAAAACAGAAAACAAGGTCACCAATGGAGATTAAGGATGATGAAGATCTGAGGGAAGAAAAGACAGAATAAAGTCATCCAGGAGAATATAAAGTTAATTTAGGATACTGGTCACATATATAAAGGAAGGCCAGGCAGGAGGGTCAGTCAGCCAGCCAGGAGTGAGAGCACAGAACAGTGAGAGGAGAGCAGAATGAAGGCTCAGGTCTCACTGGTTCCAGTACAATCCAGCAAGACCATGAAAGGGAGCTAAGAGTGTATGCAGGGGACTGATTCTAACAGCCCAGGAATGGAAACTGTGCAAGGAAGTAGGGGGATGGGGAAATGATGGAGAGGAGGTGAGAAAAAGGTGTTAGGATCAGGGCATGTTAAATCTCCACACTGAAGAATTGTAGGAAATGGGAGTGCTAGAAGAAGTGAACTGGAAAAAGAGGTGGTAGGTGGAGAGTAGGATGCTTCATTGTAAGATTACGCAAAAGAACTTGAGTGGGTTATGTCACAGGCATGAGTGGGTGAGGCAGACAACCACAGGGACAGGGAAGGAGTGCCCCGGAGTGGGAAGGACACATGCACAGACACAAAATCACCACGAAAAAGGCACAGAATCAGAGAAGGATTAGAAATGAGGAGCAAAAATCCTCCAGAAGGGAGCAGAAAAGGCCTGGGAGGTGAGCAAATGACAGGACTAGGTCACGGTCTGATGACATGAGATCCAAAGTGCTGGAGAGTAGTAAAAGGGAACAGGAGGGCACCTCCTCAAACTCCAGGACCAGCCAAATGAAGGATGTGGGTAGAAGCGAGCCATTGCATAAGCGGGTGGCAGGAATGTGTGCCAAGTTTCTTTGAGCAAGAAAGTGGCAGTTGAAGATACAGGGGTTTTGTTCATGAGTTAACTCTCAGTTCCAAATGGCACAAACAGAAAGTTTCAGAAGCTAGAGGAAAGTGGAAAATCAGGTCAGAAATGGGATGTATAGAGACATGGGGGCAGAGTCCAGGGTACAAGGAGCCTGGATGTTCTGGGTTCCATGTGCTAACCATGATAAAGAGGAGTGACAGACAAAATGTGCCCATTAGTCCTGACAGTCCCAAAGCAGATGGCAGAGGGGAGGCTGTGTGCTGCGGGGAAGGGGAAGGCCGCCTGCCGCGATCACAGTGAGTTCTGTGGACATCTCTCTACTCCTGCCACGACAACAGGGACATGAGGGAGGTGCTGTCTTAGCCAAACGACAGGTGCTCTGGGGCTCCCTCCTGTCTCAGAAACACAGAATTCCTTTCTCTCTCTTTCTTTTTTCAAGTAGTTAAGTACTAGATAAAAATCTATAAATTCTTGTCCTTTTTTCTCCTCTTCTTCAGTCAACTAGCCTATGATCTTGAGACTCAGCATCTTAATTCATCTGCACAATATTTAGTGCCTAATTAAGATGTGCAATAAGCAAAAAGGGAAAGGAGAAAGGGTAGAGAGTGGCTGATAACAGGATGGCTTATTCAGGATACCAACTAACATTATCACAGCACACAGCTTTGCTTTACTAACATTCCATGAAACAATAACAATATTAACAAGAACAAAACCTCCCAATAACTTTATACCTATAGCACCATCAAGTGTCAAATAAACAATTGAGAAGTCACAGTCAGGCATTCCAACACAAAGCTATACTGATTATTTTTAAAACCAGGCATGAAAATTCAACTCCAGCAATATCATAACTAACACAATAACTCATGTTACTTTTTTAAAAAGTAGTGTTATTTCCACAGTGAAGCACTTGTTGGTGCTGGCTGTCACGTTTTTTCGCATAACTGTACAACGGAGCTCAGAGTAAGCCACGCTGACACCCCAGAGATTCCTGCAATGCACACTACATATTCCAACACACACTAAGAAAGCACCGCCAGGAACCCTATGATAAATCCGCAAAGGAATTTGTATTTTTTAAAAGAATTTTACTCTCATTATTCTGGAATTCTTTTAATAGCGAAAGTAAAACAATAAACACTTTACTTTTGTTTCATAATTTAAAATAGACAGTAACTGCTATAACAAAACACAATAGTCATAATACTAGATTAAATAAAATCCAGGGGATGGTTTCTCTTACTAACCTCCTATTTCTATTTTCTGAAGAAATGGTAAGTCGTGATTTTTCAGTCTTGCTTTCCTACACATTTTTCTAAGCATACTCTACTGAAGCTCACAATTCCTCATCTGTATTAGTCAAAATGTCCATTTTGCCATAGAACCATGTACGTTGTAAACATAAATCATTTAGCTCTTTATTTTCCACCTGAAATAGTCCACAGTGGCTAACCAGCAGCAAATAGCAAAATCATAATTATCCTAACATATCACTTAAGAGTTTCACTGAAAAGATTTCAGACAATCTACCAAACGGATCATAAATAGTGCACGGCCTACCAAAATGGTGTGTAAAACAATGAACTTAGTATTAGTTATCACACCATCCTCCATCCTCCCCAGGTCCCATCCATCTCTTCTCTGTAACATTTCCGCGCCAGGGAGGTGTTTTTACTGACTTTGACTTGGCTTCATTTTATGATACATTTAGCCATCTAGCAAGGGTTTCCTTTTCAACTTCTTTACGTATGGTCAGCCACTTTTAAATTTGAGGAGCCAGAGGATTTATAAAGACTCTAGAAAGGCCTTTTATATTTTTCCTACTGTGGAAGGGGAAAGTGAGAAAGGCTGTATTTTTGGATTTTATTTTGTTTTGATTGAAGTCAATTCAAGTTCTTCAGTTCATGGGGGGCTACATTTTACCCTTCCTGGGTGTCAGCCTCCTCATCTGTGAAACAGAAGCGGCGGCTGCCTGAGGCTGAAACAATCCCACAGGCAGGCAGGCAGGCAGAAGCTTGACACATATTCTTCACCACGCAGGCAGGCTCACTGCACAGCAGCATGGTTATCCAAATAGGATACATTTATTATAATATTCACTGCTTTAAGGAAACTTTATAAAGCTGACATTGTTGACTAAAGTTTATATCTCTGAAATTAAACAGGTTTAAATATTAGAGTAGTTTTAATTAAACTAGAAGAATAAAAAACATATGTAGTTCCAGTCTAAAAGTTTATCTGTATCAAATTATAGAATGTTACTGACAAGAACCCTCTAGAACAGATACAAACTGAAATTCTTGGATCTAAGAAAAAAGCTCTAAAATATTATGAACACTTTTGGGGTGATGATTTAAATTCACTATTTATAACTAAAGAAAGTAGGTATCTACCTATTTCTCAGTATTTCATAAACTAACCTTCTATTTTATATCTACTCTTGAATCATGTTTCTGAAATGCAGTTAGCTATTAATTATCTGATTGTTGGTGGGAGACCGGTTTTTCAACATGTGAAAATTACTTAAGTAAAATTAAAGAAAATTTACCTATACTTTCTGTTAAGCTATATCATAACTCTTTTCTTCATTGGTTCCTCAAAAACGATCAGTAATTAAAAATTAAACTTTAAAGTCATATGCTTAAAACATAAACACAGTTGGCAGTAGAGAGGTGCCTAGTCCCTCAGTGGCCAAAGTCTCACAAAGAATGGGTCTTGCTAGGTTACAGCTCATCTCAGCCAGGGTCTGCAATAAACGTCTCTTCACCAGGGAACTTCTTTTGTTACTCTAAAGTGTCCTTCTCTTGCAGCAGCACAAGATACAGAAAGGTTTATGTTTTTTCCCTTCAATTACCTATCTTTTTGAAATTAAAGTTTTTTTATCCCAGTCTAAATATGTAATATATACATACCATTTAGTCGTCTCTGGAGTGCTTCTTCCTCTAAGGTAATGATATAAATTTGTTCATCCAGGTCTTCAAGAATCTAAATTTAAAGATAAAACTATTCAACAATGCAACGTTACAAAACTAATGCTTATGAGACCATTTAGGCTATTTGGTCTATTTATTTTAGATAATGTAGTCATAAAAATTTCTAAGAACCCAAAATAAAAAAGCTCCAACTATTTTATTTACAAATTAAGTATAAATACTTTAGTATATAACCAAATACATCAAAAGTTATCACAAACCCTATATACATTTAAATTGGATATTTTTAAAGTTTAAGGGATTAAACTAAGGAACTCTTCTCAATGGCCAACAAATGTATGAATTTTAGGGTTTTTTAGTGACATTCTGAGATGCGGGCTACATGTATGAATTTTTTTATTTATTTATTTATTGTTTGTTTGAGACAGAGTCTCACTCTGTTGCCCAGGCTGGAGTGCAGTGGCATGATAATCTCAGCTCACTGCAACCTCCACCTCCCGGGTTCAAGCAATCCTCCCGCCTCAGCCTCCTTAGTAGCTAGGACTATAGGCAGCTACTATAGATGGCACACCACCATCTATATATGGCACACCACCATGCCCAGCTAATTTTTGTATTTTTAGTAGAAACAGGTTTCACCATGCTGACCAGGCTGGTCTTGAACTCCTGACCTCAGGCGATCTGCCTGCCTCAGCCTCCCGAAGTGCTGGGATTATAGGCATGAGCCACCATGCCCGGCCTACATGTGTCAATTTTAAACAGCCAAAAAACTAATTATGGTAAATAACTACAGTAAATACATGCCCAAGCCAACATTTTAGAGATAGAAGGAACAGACACCCAGTCCAACATTTGTTTTCTCATTTACATTTACCTACATAATGTCTAAAACAAGAAATCCATAAACTACATCAGAAACATGCAATACTTTCCATTTATATCATCTGTATGTACTAAAAACGCTCCATGAATATTAAAGATTGGTATTATCAAAATTATCAAAATCATCCAATAGACCGAAATCTAGAGAAGGGGTATGTTTACATATAAACCAAGTTATACAACAGTAGTTCCAAAAAAAAAAAAACCACACTAATAATTTACCAGTTGTATGGGATATTGTCTGCATTGTTAAAAAAACTAAAATTGATTTAATTCTAGTTTTGTTAACATAGCTATCCTTCTGAGAGGATCCTTATTATCTTCCTAGCTGTAGGGAAAATCTGAGAGAAGTCTAGAGCTGATATCAGTGTTCCATATCCTCACCTTCAAACTACTTACACTCAGCAAAAAAAATAAATTGTGAGGAGCTAATGGACAAAAAGATAGAAACCATATATACATCTCCTTTCAGATTTTAAAGTATTTTCAGAAAACAGATTTTCAAATCATGCAATCCCTGTCAGATGTCAAATTTATACAGCTGGTGTGAAATGTATTTGAAGCAATCCAATAATTCTCAGCCTTTCAACAAATCTTTACGGTCCCCTATGACTTAGCACTGAACTCATCACTGGCACACATACCAACTTGATCCTTGAGAAGCCTGACTTGGAAGGTGAGAAAAAATAAATACTAAAATAATAATCAACAGTAGTCAACAAATAAATATACAAACAAATAATGACAAAGAATGACTATCCTATGAGGAAGAACGCAATAGGAAGAAAAGGGGAAGGGATACCTAAGCGGCCAGCCAGCAAGCCCTCTCCAAGGAGGGAACATATAGGCTGAAAATGCTACTCCCGAGGAGAAAGAGTGGTACACAGAGAGGATCTACTGGATGCAATGGGTCAGGGGAGAGGAATCCCAGAGAAAACCCACATGTCTGGGACCAGGTCCTTGGGGGCCATCATCCGAAGCTCCTTTCCCATCAACACTTCTCTTCACTTTCTACTATCTGGATCAGAATTGACATTTTTTACTTAAGGTCTAATGCATACAAAATGATTTTTATCTTTCTTACGCAAATCATCCAAGAATTACTTATCACCACTGGTATGTCTTAGGTGAATGCGTGACTGATGTAGTTTGGCTATTTGTCCCTTCCAAACCTCACGTTGAAATCTAATCCCCTGTATTGGAGGTGGGACCAGGGGGGTATTTGGGTCATGGAGGTGGATCGCTCATGAATAACCGATTTGGTGCTGACCATACAGTAATAACTGAGTTCTTGCTCTATTTGTTCACACGACAGCAGGTTGTTTAAAGGAGTGTGGACCTCTCTCTCGCCTGTTCCCTCTCTTGCCCTGTGACACAAATGCTCCTCGTTCAACTCTCGCCATGATCGGAAGCTTCCTGAAGCACTAGCCAGAGGCAGGTCCCAGTGCCATGCTTCTTGTACAGCGTGCGGAACCATAAGCCAAATAAACCTCTTTTCCTTGTAAACTACTCAGTCTCAGGTTTATACCAATGCATAATAGACTGATGCAGTGGCAATGTGAACAACACACATATATTTCTGTTAAGTGCTTATGAGCACCATCCTCCTTGATTTCTACAACACTCTTATGAAAAACAGATTGTTCTCACCTCCATTTTATATTCCGAGAAACAGGGTTACCAAAGAAATGTTACGTGCCTTCAAAGCCTATACTCAACTACTATGGGCTAATGGGGGCTTAAATATGGGTAAGACATAGTCCTTGACCTCAAACAGCTTATATTCTAGTGTAGCAGAAGAGATCAGATGAATTAAAAAAAATAATTAGAAGATTTGTGAAAGTCATAATGATGGCTTAAATAAAACATTACAAAAGTTCAAAGGAAGAAAAATTACTCCCAGATGGAGAGAAAAAAGTTTTGGCCAGTGTTTTTGATGGTGGTAGCATAGTAGAATCTTATCTGACAGCTTAAATTACCAAAAGAAAGGCATTTCAATCAGAGGAAACTGTAAGCAAAACACAGAAGTGGAGGGGTACAAAGTCCACTCACCAAGAAAGCGGTTTTACAGTGCTGGAGCTTACAGCCAAATAGAATGGCAGAGCAGCCTCTGGTCTGAAACCAGCCTCTTGGGTTCACATTCTGCCCCGTCATAGATCTCTGATCTTGTACAAGCTACTTAATCTTCCCAAAATGGCACTAGTTTAGCCATAAAATAAGAATACCACTATCTAACTTACAGGTTTGTCATCAGGATAAAATGAAATTATGTGTGTAAAATACAGTGTTTATTGCTAGCATATACAAGACACTCAATTACTCAATAAATAATCTTTATTATTGAATGTTATCAACAAGAAAAGAAACAAAGATAAGACTCTGAGGACACTGTTAATGTTAGAAATGCAAAACGCTTGTTCCCCGGTGCCACAAAGAAATAGCACCCAAACATTAATTTTGTCAGCAAGGCAATTTTTATTTCTACAGAAGGGTGAGACTCACAAATGGAGTAATGGCGAGAGCACACCTGGACAGGGGAGAGGAAGGAGTTCTTATTCCTGATACGGGGCCCTACTGCTGTGTCGTTCCCCTATTGGCTAGGGTTGGAACACACAGTCTAAGCTAATTCCGACTGGCTATCTTAAAGAGAGCAGGGGTATGAGCCAGAGTGGTGGGGTGACTAGTCTGGTGGGAAGGACGGTTAGGAACAGGTAATTAAAGGTGACTTAGGTCAGAGGAGGTGACCAGGAGTGACTCAGGTCAAAGAAGGTGACCGGGGTGAGTCAGGACGGAGCAGGTGACCAGGGAACAGATGTGAACTACTGATAAGGACTGGTGGGAAAGTTGTTTACTGAAACTAGAGGCAAGGGGGAAAACAGACCCAGGAATTTAAACTTTAAAACGGAGAATCAAAGAAGAGGGGAGCTGAACATACTGACATACTGATTCTTTGAAGAGAAACTTGGGGTTCACTATATTTAACATTAATAAGAGACAAGGAGAAAAATTAGCTTGGGGAAGGGAGCTAAGTAAGTAGTTTCATTTTATATACGTTGAGTTTTCAGCTGCATGGTTTATTCAATTATAGCACTTAAAATGTACTATAATTTGTTTCCATTGTCTTTTCCTCATTAGAATTAGGCATTTAAAAGTGATGTGGAAATGGCAAGATGGTTTAGGAGCAGAGCATTAATAGAACTTTTGACCAATGATAGAACTTTAAACATTTGCCTATAGTTAGGGGTCAGGAAGCAGAAAAGGAGAAAGAAGACCAAACAAACAAACACACAACAACAACAAATGTAGGAAGGAAAAAAAAAAAAAACAAACGTAGGAAAGAACTAAATGAATGCAGGAATGCAGTGTCACAGAACCTCCTTACAAGGGAAAGGAATTCCATGACTTGACAGCACGTGTGTGGCACACAAGTATGTATACAACATTTATATACTTTTTGTAAAATGTATTTATGCATTTTTTATAAATAAAACTTAAACTTTATCTTTAAAATATAAAAATATTATGATTTTTTAAATTAAGCAAGTATTTATTAGAAGTATAGCCCCTATAACACTTCCTCAGTATTTTCCCTAAATGCATCATGACAAGGAATACAAACACATAACTATAACGATATAGTAAGTATTACTAGTGAGACAGAAACAAAAGGGAACATGAGAAAGGCAAAGAAAGGAGTTTAATTATTTGTCCTTGAAGAAGCAAGGCAAGGTTCAAAGCTACGCAGACAGCGGAGGTGATATTTGAGCGAGGCCGTAGGAGGCTGCTAGGTGGCTGGAGCAGGTAAGAGGCTTTGGCGGGAAAGAGACAGTCCTGGAGACAGAATGCACAGAGCCTATTCAGAGCACAGCAAGTTCGCTCATGAGCTAGAGTGACAGTAAACAGAGGGACAGCTAGAGGAAAACTTAGCGTGGACCAGGCTGTGAAAGGCTTTGTAACACGTAAGTAGTTTACACCTGAGTTCACAGGCAATGAGGATCCATGAAAATAAGTGACAAATTTCCTAGGTGCAGCTAAGAAATCATTTTTATGTAATTAAATATCTGACAAAATAGAGACCAAATAAAGCGACAAATCATTAGAATTACTACCAACTGAAAATCATTTAAAAACTAATATATAGTGTTTCTAAGATTAAAGGCAAAGTGTGGTTCAATTAATTGAGACATAATATGCGGGCAAATTTTCAGAAATATAACCGTTTTGTAAATTAAAGTATACATGTAAATTTTGAAACATAATCAAAGTACTTTTGATGTTAGGCAATGGACACCTAAAATACCTGTAAATATTTGTAAATTTTGTCCTAAAATTTGCTAGAGGAATTTTTACCTGTGCGCCTATAGGTAGTACTTTAAAAGCAAAACCAAATTTGGTTTCCAAAGATTGGAAATTTAACCAAAGTTCTATTAAAAAAAAAAACTTAATAAAACAACAATTTGAGTGATAAATGTACAAAAAATATTCTTCTTCTATTTCTAAGTGCTAGCTCACAATCTAAAAGGTGCTCAAATGTAACATATTTATTTAATAAACAAAATGATTTATAATTAAATACTTACTGTTGGCTTCACTAGCAACTGACCCATCACTGTGAACATACGAGAAAGGCCAACTGGTGTACACACTGCAGAAATAAGATCACCAAAAGACAGAAAGCGACATTAGAGAGCTTGGAGAGATAAACAACTAGAACGTAAAAATAAGGGAAATTCAAAGATTATCGTTTTAAGAACATTCTTCTCTCCAACTGAGATTCTAGTGTTTTGTCAGAGGACTCTTCACCATCATCGATAAAGAAGCTAGAGGGGGCATGTGAGAAGGATAGGTATAATTAGCTCTGAAAGATATGTGACAACAAAAAAAAGGCTTAGAATAATATTCAAGATTCTAGCAGTTGAATAATTAAAAATACTTTTGGTTAAATTAAGAAAAATGAGCAAAGAACAGGTTAAATTTCAAGTATTAATAGGACTGAGAAACAAACCAGAATATCTAAAGGTGACAACCATAGTCTTAAGTCCTTTCAACTACATTTATCTACTTATAATATCCCTGATATAGTCTGTGATGCTTCAAGTAAAACAAAACAAACTTTTAAAAAACCATGAACTTATCATAATAATTCTACCATTTCCATTTAAAAGTAGAATCTAGCATTATGACAGGTACGGGGATGAGGGTATGGCATGTGTGTATGAGTGTGCATATGGTTTGTGTGTCAGTGTATGTAAGTATGACTGTGTATGAGTGTGTGAGTGAAAGTGCGTGACTGTGTGTGTGTGTGTGTCCATCTGTCTCACTCTACAACCCGGTAGAAGAGGCTTTCCTTAGAGAACAATACAAGCATCTTATTATTTCAAAGTTTCCATTTATCAAAATTTATTTGAATAAAAATAGTTAAGGCGAACTCAAAAAAATCTCCAAATAGTTAAGAAATCTCATCAGAAAACTTCCCTGAATTTTCCAGAATAAGGACAACTCTACTTTTCTATTAAGTCTGAAAAATACTTACAGAGAAGTAACAAACATCCCATCAATGATATACAGGAATATAAATAGGGTAGATAGAACTCCCAGAGATCTATTAAAAAAAGTAAATATATTTTAACAAATCCAAAATATTGCACATTAAGATACAATCAATCTATCTTACGATAAGATAGAGGCTGACTACACCTCACATAAACATTTTAACTGCCTGTTTGAGTTTAAGCCATATAATTTCTAAACTGTACAATAAAAAGATCTAAAATAGAAAACCAAGAAGTAACCCTTTAGCAAAACCTGTTTGGAGGGAGAAAAAAGTCTCCACGGAATTTGAAGAACAGAAACCAATTAACAACAACAACAAAAAATCTGAAAAGCTGCTTACTTATTCTTCACATATAAAAGAAATAAAACTTCATTTTAGATAAAGATACCTAAAGATTTCTTAATTCTGTAAATTAACATCAAACATCTTTGTTAACTATACAAAGAATTATTTAAATGTTTTTAAAATTGACTGTGTAATTATAACCCAAACTCTAGTTTCCAGTAAAGAAACTGGCTAAAACAAGGAAATCCATACCATATAAAGATTCCATGCTTGCAGCATCATTGTCAATGAGTGCTGAAGCTACCCACACTATCCCAAGAATGAGTAATGCAAGAAGAAGAAGCATGACCAGAGTCTCTAAAATGCGGGCCCGGATTCCCTGAAAAATATAGTAGAAATATAATTTTAGTATTTTACTTCACTTCATGAATAATAAGGTTTCTGCCTATATGAAAGCATAAAATAATCCCTTGGAAGGAGAAGAAATTTATATTTATGAACAGGAAAAATACACTAAGTACCTATAGTTTACAATGTTTAGACTGACTTTTCAAAATTATGGAAAATATTATCAAGCTTGGATAAAACAAAAGAAAACTTCATAAAAAACATCTGCAGAGCCATTTTTAACGATTAATTACTTTCCTAACACTTTCCACTAACAAAGCAGATTAATGAATTTCTATCTGTGACTCTAATCAAGGGAAGAGAAGGCTAATTATGGCATAGAGCCAGACAGTTGAGTGAGCACTGAACTTGGGGTGCCACAATGCTCCGAGCTGCTGGAGAGTGCGGGCTCTGTCTAGCATGGACTCTGGCGCTCCTCACAGCCTCCAGAGCCCTCTACTGTGCCGCTGAAGAACTGTCATTGTAACCCAGCATTATAAACTCTAGAGATACTGCTTTTACCAATTCTATATGATGCTTTTCTTCACATTCTATAGAACTCTCATTAATCCATGAGACAAGAATACAATAATATAATCATTATGCACAATTTTGTTTTAAATGTAAAACAAATTCTGACCTCAGGACCAAACTAAAGGCCAGACTTTTAAAACTTAAAACTGCAAGGTAAGACAAAAAAATAAACTTCTTTTACTCCCCAAAAAGTCACCAAATGATTGAATCTGCAGCTATAAGTTAAAGGTTCATGTTGATATTTTGCACTGCAATGCACTAACCTACAATTATCTAACACAACCAACAAAATTATAAATACATCCATATTTCTCAATAAATCATGTCATCTCATTCCACATTTAACATAAAAATGAGTTATAAAATTCCAAAACATACACTTATTTCAATTTTGTCCTAAGTATTACTTTCTAATTTCTGAATTGCAGGAATAGGCACCCCAGTTCTTCAAATTCAACAGAAAGGAAAGAAAACGTCCTAACGGCATGGAGAAGTATACCTAGCCCTAAATGATGACCTCTGAGGTGAAGTGGCTTTTTCTTGCTAGTCCTTCAACAACATCGCAGACTTGCCACAGGGCTGCACTTGGCAAGTTTAAAACACTTCCTCAAATCTGAGAGTCGGCTCACCTTAAGTGTTCATAGCACGGGAGGCCAGTGAACCAGAATGAATTGGGCTGGTATTTAACACATGAGATCTCATAGTAAGTAGCTATTAATCACAGGAGATGAAATGGGAATAGTCACAAAACACACTACAACAAAACACACTACAACAAAACACACTACAACAAAACACACTACTACTTTGCTGAAGAGTCCTTTGAACTTCCACTTCACAACTTTCAAACTATTCAAGATGCTGATACGGTTTGGCTGTGTCCCCACCCAAATCTCATCTTGAATTGTAATCCCCATAATCCCCATGTGTCGTGGGAAGGACGCAACGGGAGGTAACTGAATCATGGGGGCAGTTTCCCCCACGCTGTTCTCATGATAGTGAGTGAGTTCTCACGAGATCTGATGGTTTTATAAGCGTCTGGCATGTCCCCTGCTGGCACTCATTCTCTCTCCGGCCACCCTGTGAAGAGGTGCCTTCTGCCGTGATCGCAAGTTTCCTGAGGCCTCCCCAGCCATGTGGAACTGAGAGTGAATTAAATCTCTTTTCTTTATAAATTACCCAGTCTCAGGTATTTTTCATAGCAGTGTGAGACAGATAACAGACTAATACAGATGCCAAAACATAATCTACCACCTTTAACAGTGACTTCTCGCTTCCTTTCTTTCCCCTCCCCTCCTTTTCTCTCTAAAATCCTTTTTATTACACATTAAATATTTTGTGGAAAGCCTATCAATAAACAGACAAAAGGAGATAAAATTATATCTTGCACATTTATGCAGAGTTGTTCTAGTGTTTGTGTTACACTCTCTCAATTCTGTCTTTCCCTGCCTCCAACCAGCCCCTAAGAAATACATGAACTAAAGAGTGGGGCTCCCAAAACAAGTCACGTATGCATTANCAGGTATTTTCATAGCAGTGTGAGACAGATAACAGACTAATACAGATGCCAAAACATAATCTACCACCTTTAACAGTGACTTCTCGCTTCCTTTCTTTCCCCTCCCCTCCTTTTCTCTCTAAAATCCTTTTATTACACATTAAATATTTTGTGGAAAGCCTATCAATAAACAGACAAAAGGAGATAAAATTATATCTTGCACATTTATGCAGAGTTGTTCTAGTGTTTGTGTTACACTCTCTCAATTCTGTCTTTCCCTGCCTCCAACCAGCCCCTAAGAAATACATGAACTAAAGAGTGGGGCTCCCAAAACAAGTCACGTATGCATTATACCTGTAATATATATGAATTAAACAGTGCAACAGCATCAGAAGTGTTACAATATAGGAACTACACAGTGGTAGCTCCTTGGAACCGTTTAAAACCCACTGTCCAAAAGAAGTTATAATTGTCATGTTAAATAATTATAACACTATAAGTATAATTTTTAGGATGATAACCAATGTTGGGAAATCAATCACCTTAAAATTTATAGACTTCCTCTGATATTTTGGTAAGAACTATTTCTTAGCAATTAAACTTGTTTTCTTCAAATATGTGCCTATGTGCTGGGAGACAATGTTCCATGGGTCTCTCACATTTCTGTGCATCCCAAAAGCAGAGGCAGGGACAGACCTTATTTGGAACTGCCTTCTTAAGGTTTGTACAGCAGATGGCCTTGGGATTTAGAGATAGTGTATCTCTGAAGCAAAGGACAGGTTTGTTTACTGTCTGGTAGCACAATGTTCACCTCCAAGCAAAGGTTAGACAGAGTTGCTTGCAGCCCGATATAAATATGGTGAGTTCCCTAAGTGTGATACAGGTCCACTGTGGGGCTTGGGGTCAAGGGGAACTGGCACCAAAAGGAAGCTTGTGTACTTGGTTATGTGCTGCGCATAACCAAGTCCTTTGCCTCCGACCCAGACATCTCACGTTTACAACCACCATCCATGAAACTGGGAGACTAACTTGTTACTTTGCAAGCAGAATAAAATCTCAGACCCTTCACAGTTCTTGATGGTTTTTGGTGACAAGGATAGAAGACTAACAGACGGCTTTCTGGAAAAGAGAGGGGCCCATGCAGATTGGCTTAAGGGATATGAGAAGACTCCTGGGATCTATTAACAGTAGTGAGTGCGCGCACCCAAGTGGTGGGCAAGCAGGAGGAGCAGGGACCCCGAGCAGTGCTAGCTGCTGGCGATAGTCTGCAGGCTGAGGTAGGTAGTGAGGCTGAGTCCACTGCTGGCTAGGTTGTTACTCCCTCTCCTCTGAGCGGAAGCAGGAAGGAATGTCATCCTGATGGTGTTGAAAGCGAGCCCGGCAACACCAGCTAAAAGACACTGTGGGTACAGCTGCTCAATCAAGGAGTCCTAGAGCTGAATAAACAGTGTCAGGAATGAGGCTATAGACCTATGCCTAAACTGATGTCATTACAAATATGGTTGAGCCATGAGTAGCCACTTGCCGCTCAAAAAGAAAGGCGCCTTGCGATGTAGGCCAGTCACTTTTGCCATGTTCCTTCATCTGTCCTCCCCCAACTCGGACCTCAGATGCTTAGGAAAAAAGATGACGGGGTAAAGCGGGGGTCTCCCTGTCCTTCAGGGGAGTAAAAGCCGTACAGAGACCCCTGAGCGTGCAGGGGAACTTCAGGAAGGAGAGGGACCCAAACTCAGGGCTCTGCTGAGTACAGCAGCCCACGTCACCATCCTACCTGGTCCTTCACAAAGGACTGTGAGGTGACTGCACGGAAATGTTGGTGAACAATGACAATTTTTTTCTAAATAAAGAGAAATATAAATAATGATATATACAGTTATAAACTAAAATGCAATGCCAAAAGATATTTTTGAAAGAGAAGTCATTTAATAATAATTTCTGATTATCTTATACATAAAGAAGTAGACATTTAGATGAGAAAAAAAGAGTTAAAGAAAAAATTTCCTTTTAAATAGGGGTCATTTAAAATGATAGTATTTCACTTTTTATTGACAGTAGAGATTAAAGTTAAATAATGCTATTAAAACTTGTTACCACTAATCTCACTAGTATCAAAATAACAAAACTAGTAACAGTAATAGTAACTAGTATCAAAAGTAGTATTACTAAGATATTAGAAAATAGAACAAAAAAGTAATAGTTAATATAGTAAAAAACAGAAAACAAGTTTAGCAAAATATTAACAACCATAACAAATTATATAAAATACAAAACAGGAAACGATAAAACCAAATATATCTACTATAACTACATATGCAAATTAGATCAAAAGCCAAAATTAACTGTCTAAGACCTACCAAAACTAAAGTGATACTAAAAGTGAAAATGATTTAAAATTATTGTTTAATTTTAAAAAACGTAACAGGAATCTGGTTTAAATATAGAAGAATGCAAAACAAAAAACATTAAATGGGATAAAGTAGGACATTTTATACTGATGAAATTTACTATCCACTATATTATTATGTTCTTAGATTAACTGATGAGTACACAGGGCTTCACTGTCATTATTCTTCATACAATATTTAAATAAATAGAAAACCGGACTGGGTGCAGTGGCTCACACCTGTAATCCCAGCACTTTGGGAGGCCGAGGCGGGTGGATCACTTGAGGTCAGGAGTTCAAGACCAGCATGGTGAAAGCCCATCTCTACTAAAAACACAAAAATTAGCTGGGCCCAGTGGTGGGCACCTGCAATCCCAGCTACTTGGGAGGCTGAAACAGGAGAATTGCTTGAACCTGGGAGGCAGAAGCTGCAGTGAGCCAAGACTGTGCCACTAAGCTCCAGCCTGGGTGACAGAGCAAGACTCGGTCTCAAAAAAACAAAAAACTAAATAAATAAATAAATAAAATAGAAAACCTTTATTCATTACATCTACATGTTTATGCAAATTTGATACTAATAAGAAATTCATGTAAAATTTTAAAAATAAAAAATTCCTAAGTATGCATCCTTTTTGATGGGCTGCTGCTCCTCAGTAATACCATCAGCTTCGGATGCAGCCGAAGGTCAGAGAGCCCAGCCTCGACATTAGAGGGCCTCAGGGGACTGAGGGCCTAACTGGGTGGTTTGGCTTCAGCAGTGGATGAGGAAATAGGGTTTCCCCCAGGAGATATCTGCCACTTATTCACACAGAACCCTGATGCCAGGTAGGACCAGGCAGGTTGAGCTCTAGGACAGACCATTGTTATTTGGCCAGGCGGCCTGTTAAGCCTCTCCATTTTACTGGGCATGGAATCTAAGCTGCTCCACCCCAGAAGAGGGATGCCAGGCTAGAGAGTCACAAAGCCCCACAGGTTGGGCAATCCATTTCAACAAGAGCCGAGCAGCAGATTCACAGCCGTCCTCTCACTGTCCGCTCGCAGGCAGTGGCAGGCAGGAGAGGCACTGCTATTTCAGGAATTGGTCTCGTTAAGTACTTGGGAGCTACTAAGTCTCTCACAAAAGCTGTGATATTAGCTTCTCCTCCTGGGGGCCCTATACTGTTTATATTGGGCCAAAGGGAGGGCACAGTCCCTGAGGCCAAGCACGCATAGTATGATCATGTAAAACATGAATACCAATTTAATACAGTCAGCAGTGCAAGCTACACCACAAACGGAAGAAGCCCAAAGACCCTACTCAAAAAGTCACCTGACGCCAGGCTCAGTAGCTCACACCTGTAATCCCAGTGCGTTAGGAAGCTGAGGTAGGAAGATCACTTAAGGCCAGGTGTTCAAGACCAACCTAGCCAACACAGTGAGACTCAGCCTTTACGGGGAAAAAAAAAAAAAAAAAAACTGTTTAACAATTAGCTGGGCACAGTGGTTCATACCTGTAATCCTAGCACTTTAGGAGGCCAAGGTAGAAGGATTGCTTGAGCCCAGGAGTCCAAGGCTGCAGTAAGCTATGATGATACCACTGCACTCCAGCCTGAGCAACACGGCAAGACCCATTTGTGTTTTTTTTTAAAAAGGTTTGAGTCTTGCCCAAATCTCATCGGTTGAATTCAGTGTTTTTCCTACTCTGGGAATGCTGACCAAGGAGTGCCATATGTGCCTGACTCAGGGTCTACAGCAACAGCTGCCAGGAGATGATCTCCTGTAGGGAGTGTGAGGAGTGCAGGTAGGAAGGGGGCAACTGGTAGGCACTTATCCTCCTTGGTCCCTTACTCCAAGGTCAGTAGATGGGTACCCATGTTATGTCCTTTGCCAAGTACCTACTAGTATCCAGCTAGCACTGTGACCTGTAGATCTGTTCTTTCTGCCTTGTGCAGACAGCCATGCTCCGCCCTGAAATTCTGCTATGTTCAGCCACTCCTCCACCCACAGCCTCAGCCCTATCACCACGCTATGTGTGCACAATGCTATTAGGCAAGGTTTTGCATCACTTTTGCTTTGAGGGCCACCCACGAATACTCATCAAATGAATTTCTGATGTTTGCGTCCACTCCAAGCTCTACATTGGATAGCAAGGCCCTCGCTGCAGACACCGTTCATTTCAGGACTGAGACTCCGTGACTCAGCAGCCACACCAATAATGCCTTCTGACTGGAGCTGGGGGCTTACTGCCCTGCTGTCATACCAACATTCCTTCCTCTTACAACAGGAGAGGAGTGAGAGACAGGCAAAGCACCATTCAGACTCATTACAGGTAGGAGCAATGTAATCACCAGGGGCCTTTCCTCCTCCACCTCCCTCTCACCACTGAGTTGAGTATATACACCACCAGATCTGAAGAGTCTTTTCTTATCACTAAACCTGGAATGCAAGGTCCTTGTTCCTCCTCTTCACCATCCAATCTCATTGCCAAAACTGTCAGGTCTGGGGTCCGGTTCTATCCTTACAAATCAATAAGTTAGCCTGTCGCTGTTACATGGATGCTAGCAGGAGACACAAGACTCCTGGATCGGAAGCAAAGGATTTTATTACTCTGGGTATAGCAAGCAGCATGAGTGTCAGCATGTCACTTCCCCTGCTCCCAAGTCTTATGGATGGAAGTTGCACATGTGCCGGATCTGTGCAGCAGTGAAAGAACAGTGAGCATGGGGAATCCACTGTTTCCATAGCACGTGGTAATAAGCCCGGCTGCTCTATGGCCCCGAGGGAGCCATCACTTCATCCCTCAAGTTTGCTCAGAAGATACACAACCCTAACAAATGGCCCAGGGAAAGAGCAGTCAGGACCTCACAGTCTTGGCACACCCAGAAAGAAAACGCAAGAATGCTTAGGGCCCACGCAGACCGCCTCTCCTAACACACCTCTCTATCAGTCTGTGACTGCCCAAGAATGAAAAAATATTAACAATGATACATAGCATTTGAAAATAATTAACAAGGTTGATTTAATAAACCTAAAGTAATCCCTTATTGGGAATATACCTAAATAATCACTAAAGAAAATTTGCAAAAATGAATTTGAGGCCGGGCGCAGTGGCTCACGCCTGTAATCCCAGCACTTTGGGAGGCTGAGGTGGGCGGATCACGAGGTCAGGAGATCAAGACCATCCTGGCGAACACTGTGAAACCCTGTCTCTACTAAAAATACAAAAAAATCAGCTGGGCGTGGTGGCGGGCGCCTGTAGTCCAAGCTTCTAGGGAGGATGAGGCAGGAGAATGGCGTGAACCCGGGAGGCGGCGGAGCTTGCAGTGAGTGGTGATCGCGTCGTTGCACTCCAGCCTGGGCGACAGAGCGAGACTCCGTCTCAAAAAAAGTAAATAAATAAAATAAAATAAATAAATGAATGAATTTGAAATTAAACTACAAAAAGTATGTCTTTTTTTTTAAGATGAGATCTCACTATGTTTCTCAGGCTGGTCTCTAACTCCTAGGCTCAAGTGATCCTCCCATCTCAGCCCCCTGAGAAGCTGGGATTACAAGTGTACACCACCCTGCCCAAGAAAATACATCAAATTATAAACCTCATCAGACCTACTGCATTAACAACAGAGAATAAGTCAAAATATCTGAATGCAAAAAATTAACAACAAGGCTTCAATTAAAATACACTAATGAAATCACAGGCCATCTAAAAAGTAACAAAACAAGAACACTTTATAAAACATAAAGTGCAGAAAATCTGTATTCAGATGCTCAAATAAATGAGTTTTATTACGAAAGAAAAAACACAAAGTACTCAACTCAAGAATTTGTAAAAGAAGCAACAAAATAAATCCTAGCAAATCACAATATAGGAAGAAATAGGCCAGGCACGATGGCTCATGCTTCCAATCCTAGTACCTTTAGAGGCCGAGGCAGGAGGATCATTTGAGCCCAGAAGTTCAAGACCAGCCTGGGCAACATAGCAAGACCTTATCTCTAATAAAAATTTTAAAACGAGATGGGCATGGCAGCACGCACCTGTAGTCCCAGCTACACGGGAGGCTGAGGTGGGAAGATCACTTCAGCTCAGGAGTTTGAGGTTACAGTGAGCTATGATCGCACTGGTGCACTCTAACCTGGGCAACAGAGTGAAATCCTGTCTCAGAAACAAATAAATAAAACAAAATAAAACAGGAAATTAAAGTAAGTATAATAAAAAAGAGCTAAAAAGTAGGAAAAATAAATCAAAGAATTCAGAATTCAAAAGAATTCTGATAAATGTCTGGCTAGAAAATCAAGAAAATAAAGTAGCAAAACACATTAGAAATAAGAAAAAATATAATCAAGACATAAAATTTTAAAAGAATACCAAGTATAACTGTCAATAAATGGAAAAACAAATGACCTGAAGAACCAGAAAACCAACAGCAAACCAAGCCCAAAGCTAGCAGAAGACAAGAAACAAAATCAGAGCTGATCTGAACGAAATACAGACACAAAAACCATACGAAAGATCAATGAAACCAGGAGTTGACTCTTTGAAAGAACAAATAAGGTAAACAGACTGCTAGCTAGACTAATAAAGACAAAAAGAAGATCCAAATAATCACTATCAGAAATGACAAAGAGGGCATTACCACTGACCCCACAGAAATACAAAAAACCATCGGGGACTATTACGAACACTTCTATGCACACAAACTAGAAAACTTACAAGAAATGGATAAACATACAAACATTCCGGGAAACATACAACCTCCCAAGACTGAAACAGGAAGAAATTCAAACACTGAATAGAAGAACAATGAGTTCTGAAACTGAATCTGTAATAAAAAGTCAACTGACTAGAAAACGCTCAGGATCAGACAAATTCATGACCGAATCCTATCAAATATTTAAAGAACAGCTGGTACCATTCCTGCTGAAACTATTCCAAAACTTTAAAAATGAAGGATGCCTCCCTAACTCATTCTATGAGGCCAGCATCATTCTGATACCAAAACCTGGCTAAGACACAAAAAGAAAAAGAAAACTTTACACCAGTATTCTTGATAAACTTAGAAGCAAAATCCTCAACAAAATACTAGCAAACCAAACCCACCAGCACATCAAAAAGCTAATCCACCATGATCAAGAGAGCTTTATCCCTGGGATGCAAGGTTGGTTCAACACACTCAAATCAATAAATGTGATTCATCACATAAACAAAACTAAAAACAAAAACCACATGATTGGCCAGGCATGGTGGCTCACACCTGTAATCCCAGCACTTTGGGAGGCTAAGGCAGGTGGATCACGAGGTCAGGAGTTCAAGACCAGCCTGACCAAGGTGAAACCCCATCTCTACTAAAAATACAAAAATTAGCCAGGCATGGTAGCACACGCCTGTAATCCCAGCTACTCAGGAGGCAGAGGCAGGAGAACCCCTTGAACCTGGGAGGCAAAGGTTGCAGTGAGCCAAGATCACGCCACTGCACTCCAGCCTGGGTGACAGAGTGTGAAAAAAAAGAACCACATGATCATCTCAACAAATGCAGAAAAAGCCTTCTATAAAATTCAACATCCCTTCATGTTAAAAACTCTCAACAAACTAGGCTTTAAAGGAACACACCTCAAAATAATAAGAGCCATCTTTGACAAACCCACAGCCAGTATCATACGGAACAGGCAAAAGCTGGAAGCATAGCCCCTTGAGAACACCGTAACAAGACAAGGATGCCCATTCTCACCACTCCTATTCAGCATATTAGTGGGAAGTCCTGGCCAGAGCAATCTGGCAAGAGAAAGAAATAAAAGGCTGGGTGTGGTGGCTCACATCTGTAATCCCAACACTTTGGGAGGCCGAGCTGGGTGCATCACCTGAGGTCAGGCGTTTGAGACTAGCCTGGCCAAGATGGTGAAGTCCCACATCTACTAAAAATAAAAAAGTTAGCTGGGCGTGGTGGCGGGCACCTGTAGTACCAACTACTAGGGAGACTGAGGCAGGAGAATAGTTTGAACCCAGGAGGCAGAGGTTGCAGCAAGCCGAGATTAGGCCACTGCACTCCAGCCTGGGCAACAAAAAAAGAAAAGAAGAGAAGAGAGGAGAGGAGGCGAGAGGAGGGCAGGAACATTCAAATAGGAAGAGAGGAAGTCAAATTATCTGTTTGTAAACGATATAATTTTATACCTAGAAAATCCCATAGTCTCTGCCTGAAAGCTGCTGGATCTGTCAAACAATGCCAGCAAAGTTTCAGGATATAATATCAATGTACAAAAATCAGTAGCACTTCTATACACCAATAACATCCAAGAATGGCCACAAAAAATAAAATAAAATAAACCTAGAAATACAGCTAGTCAGGGAGGTGAAAGGCCTCTACAACAAAAATTACAAAACATTGCTCAAGGAAATCAGAGATAACACAAACACATGCAAAAACATTCCATGTTCATGGATAGGAAGAATCACTCCTAAAATGGCCATACTGCCCAGAACAATTTAGAGATTCAATGCCATTCCTACCAAACTACCAATGACGTTCTTCACAGAATTTTAAAAAACTATTCTAAAATTCATATGGAACCAAAAGAGCCCATATAGTCAAAGCAATCCTAAGCAAGAAGAACAAAACTGGAGGCATCACACTACCCAACTTCAAACTATACTACAAGGCTACAGTAAACCAAAAGAGCATGGTACCGGTATAAAAATAGACACATTGATCAATTGGACACACAGATCAATAGAGAGCCCAGAAATAAAGCCACACACCTACAACCATCTGATCGTCAACAAAGTCGACAAAAACAAGCAAGCAAGAAAGGACTCCCTCTTCAATAAATGGTGCTGGGATAACTAGCTAGCCATAAGCAGAAGACTGAAACTGGATCCCTTCCTTACACCATATACAAAAATCGATTCAAGATGGATTAAAGACTTAAATGTAAAACCTAAAACTGTTAAAAATCCTGGGGAAAAAACCTAGGAAATACCATTCTAGACAGAGGCCCTGGCAAAGATTTCATGATGAAGACACCAAAAGTAACTAAAACAAAAACAAAAATTGACAAAAGGGACCAAATTAAACTAAACAGCTTCTGCACAGCAAGAAACAAGCAAACAAACAAACAAACCTACCAACAGAGTAAACAACAAGCTAAAGAAAAGGAGAAAATATTTGCAAACTATACATCTGACAAAGGTCTAATATCCAGAATCTATAAGGAACTTAAACACATTAATATGCAAAAACAACCACACTAAAAAGTGGACAAAAACAGGAAGAGACACTTTTCAAAAAAAGAAATACACGCAGTCAACAAGCACATGAAAAAAATGCAACAACACTAATCATTAGAGAAATGCAAATCAAAATCACAACGAGACACCACCTCAGCCGGGCACGGTGGCTCATGCCTGTACTTGGGAAGCAGAGGCAGGCGGGTCACGAGGTCAGGAGATAGAGACCATCCCGACTAACACAGTGAAACCCCATCTCTACTGAAAAAATACAAAAAAATTAGCTGGGCATGGTGGCAGGCGCCTGTCGTCCCAGCTACTAGGGAAGCTGAGGCAGGAGAATGGCATGAACCCAGGAGGCGGAGCTTGCAGTGGACCAAGATGGTGCCATTGCACTCCAGCCTGGGCAACAGAGTAAGACTCCGTCTCAAAAAAAAAAAAAAAGAGAGAGAGAGAGAAGAAAGAAAGAGACACCACCTCCTACCAGCCAGAATTGCTATTATCAAAAAGTCAAAAAAAAACAGATGCTGGTGAGGTTGCAGAGAAAAGGGAATCCTCATATAATGCTGGTGGGAATAAAAATTAGTTCAGCCACGTAGAAAGCAGTGTGGCGATTTCTTAAAGAACTTAAAACAGAACTACCATTTGATCCAGCAATCCCATTATTGGGTATATACTCAAAGGAATATAAATAATTCTAACATAAAGATATATGCACTCATATGTTTACTGCAGCACTATTCACAATAGCAAAGGCATGGAATAAACCTAAATGCTTAAGGGTAGACTGAATAAAGAAAATGTGGTACATATACACCATGGAATACTATGCAGCCATAAAAATAAATGAGATCGGCCAGGTGCGATGGCTCATGCCTGTAATCCCAGTGCTTTGGGAGGCTGAGGTGGGCGGATCATCTGAGGTCAGGACCAGTCTGGCCAACATGGTGAAACTTCATCTTTACTAAAAATACACAAATTAGCTGGGTGTGGTTGTGGGTGCCTGTAGTCCCAGCTACTCGGGAGGTTAAGGCAGGAGAATCACTTGAACCTGGGAGGCAGAGGTTGCAGTGAGCCACGACTGTGCCACTGCATTCCAGCCTGGGTGACAAGAGTAAGACTCCATCTCAGTAAAAAGGAATGAGATCGTGTCTTTTGCAGCAACATCTATGGAGCTGGAGGCCACTGTCCTAAGCTAACTAATGCAGGGACAGAAATCCAAACACTGCATGTTCTCCCCTATAAGTGGGAGCTAAACACTGAGCACACATGGACACAAAGAAGGGAACAACAGACACTGGGGCCTACTTGAAGGTGGAGGGTGGGACAAGGGGAAGGATCTATCTATCCATCAGGTACTATGCTTATAACCTGGGTGACGAAGACAAGCACGGTGGCTCACGCCTGTAATCCCAGCACTTTGGGAGGCCCAGGTGGGTGGATCACTTGAGGTCAGGAGTTCAAGATCAGCCTGGCCAACATGGTGTAACCCCATCTCTACTGAAAATACAAAAACTAGCTGGGTGTGGTGGCACGCACCTATAATCCCAGCTACTCAGGAGGCTGAGGCAGGAGAATCATTTGAACCTGGAAGGTGGAAGTTGCAGTGAGCCAAGATCAAGCCACTGCAATCCAGCTTGGGCAACAAAGCGAGACTATGCCTCAAAAAAAATTAAGAATGAAGATCTTCCTAAACAATTTTACCAAATATTTTAAAAGATCACACATGTACACATACACTTACAAACTAAACAACCTCCATCTCTAATTGTAAAAAACAGATGAATGAATTATTATACTTCCATAGCATAAGAGATTATATCTTAAATCATGGGGAATGTTCATAATATAATCTTACTGCATGCACAGAATGACCTATTTTTAAAAATACATTTAGAAAAAATATGTGAATATGTATAATTAAGTCTTATCTCTAGAATTACAATTATAGGGAATAATTCTTCCATTATACTTTACGCTTTTCTGGTTTTATCTGAATTTTTTAGAGTGGGTGTGTATGACTTATGTAATAAGAGTACCAACTAATGTTGTTTTTAATTTTTAATTTTTTCTTAAAAGAAGTAACTTCCAAGAGATTGGAACTCAAAAAAGCTTTTAAAAAATATGTCTGATTTCAGCATACTAAGCTGGTTAAGAGCCCCAACGCCAGCAGTAAATTGCTTGGGTCCAAATCCTGGTTCCACCACTGTATAACCTCGGGCAAACTACTAACCTTTGCTGTGCCTCAGTTTCCTCCCGTGTGAAATGAGGATATTAACAGCACCCCTACCTCATAGGGTTGTTATAAAGATCGAATGAGTATGTTATATATATGAGTTTTATATATATATATATATTTTATATATGTAAATTATATACATTATATATATGCTTAGGACACTATCTGGTGCTTAGTAAACACAAAGTAATGGTTCATTATAATGACTCAAATTATTATGTTTGTCTCTGAAATCTCCAAGGCTTGGGAGTTCACATATCATTTGTGTTTTTAAATTAAATTTATGCCACCTTCTAATCCCATCCTATCACCCTCTTCCCAACTTTGTTCCCTATCATCTACAAACCTATAAGCAGCAGTTCCATCTTTCTCAATGATATGAGCACCTGGTTCACAAGTACTTCTTATCACATCCCCTGTCCTCATAAGTAACATCCTGGCTCATCCCCTCAATTCCAATGAGCTTCATTCCCATTCTACTGTAGACACCCACACATGCATTAATCCTATTCCAAAATCTCTCAGGCTCACCTCTAAGAACTCCAACTTTCAAACTGCCCTCTTAGTCTACAACTTCCTATCTTTTCCTGTCCCCTCAGTGCCCTAGCCTAGCTCTGCCTCCACATCATCAGAACCTTCACCCCCTTGTTCCCTCCCAATCCTTCCGATCAGTCTTCCCTTTCCCTGGCCTCAACCCCATGGTTCACGAGTAAATTTTAATGATGAGCCAGCATCAACAATATTCTAGAGCTCCTTGAACCTTTCGCTTCCACCAGATCAGCTTCAACAATCCCCTGGCACCTACTCCTTGATTCCTAGCCCTGTCAAAAAGTTTGTATTATACAATCATGAGAAAGTTTTACTACGACATTCCAAAGTGGGCCTTCAATGCTACTTGGCAATCTTTATACTGATCTCTAGCTGACTTTAGCAATTTTCACAACTTTTTTGTTTGCTTGTTTTTTTGTTTGGAAATGGAGTCTTCCCTGTCGCCCAGGCTGGAGTGCAATGGCGCGATCTCGGCTCACTGCAAGCTCCACCTCCTGGGTTCATGCCATTCTCCCGCCTCAGCCTTCCAAGCAGCTGGGACTACAGGCGCCCGCCACCATGCCCGGCTAATTTTGTTTTTGTATTTTTAGTAGAGATGGGGTTTCAATCTCATCTCTTGGTCTCAATCTCCTGACCTCATGATCCGCCTGCCTCAGCCTCCCAAAGTGCTGGGATTACAGGCGTGAGAGTCACCATGCCCAGCCTTTCACAACATTTTTAAAAATGTTTTCCTTTCTTTTTGATCGAAAATCTCATCCTCTACTTTCTTCCAACTACAACTGACTTTACCTCTACCTCAGCAGGACACAGCTGAGTGGGGTCTGTGAGTCCCTCACCTTCCCTCCTCTATACCTTAGCTTCTTTTTCCATTTCTATTTCTTTCATTCTATAAAAAAATACCTTGAATCCCTTTTCTCCTATGGCCCAATCTCAGATGTTCATCTTCTCACATGTCATATCAGTGCTTCTCAAATGTCAACCTGCATCGTAATCACCAAGGGGCTTGCCAACTCGTGAGCATCAGCTCCAAAGTGATACCTCAGTTGATTCTGATGAAGATGGTTCACAGATATATTGCTCAGTTTTTACCTAAGTGATCTTGCCTCTTCTCTTCCAATAGCCAGCAACTCTGAAGTTTATATCTTTAGTCCAAATCTTACTGCTGTGGCCAAGAACCACATATACCAACTGTCATCTTTCATTAGACATCTCACCGGTACCTTAAACTTAATTCTAAGACCAAACTCACCGTTTTATTCTCTATCTCTGTTCCTCCTTCAGTATCACATACCTGAATACATGACATCATTATCTACTTTGCTGTTTATGCCCGATACTTTGGAAACACCCTTGTCACCTACCTTTCCTGCTGAACCCCATACCCGACCCCCACCATACACGCTGAGCCTCCGTCCAGTCAAACACCAAGTGCTTCTGATGCTACAGTGTAATTACAACTCAAATTCATCCCTTCTTTTCCTACTGCCACCATACCCATCCAAGATGATGATTTTATTATAGATACACAAATAATAACAAGAGATGTCTGAAACATATACTCACATGTTTAAGCAGTCAATTCAGAAACATTTAGCCAAAAGAATTCTCTGTAGTCAAATCATACAAATTGCTCAAAAAGTTATTTCAAATTAGTCAGTATTTCTTTTGAAAGCCAGTAAATAACTCACAAAAAGAAATCTGCTCCTTTTACAGTTAGCGATCTACATTAAAAGAGCGTATCAACAACACTAATAGAAAGGCTGCCACGGCACAGGCCATCGAAATTATTTAATATGATTATGCTTGTCCTATGAAATGCCGAAGGTAACTGATACAGTAAGAAAGAGCCGCTATTCTGACTTAATCCACTAGGAGGCTAGGATAGTTAAGATTTCCCTTGTGTTAATTTTATTTTCTTTCTGTGATTAAATGAGACAAAACCTGTCCAACTTAAAATCAATTACATACCACACGCGTGAGCTTTAGATAAACCTTAAAAAAAGGTAAATATGTTCGTTAAATGCAATGTGGCAAATTTTTTACCTTCAAAACTTTGAGCTACAGCGAAGAGAGATGATGGACTATAGTCAGAGATTTAATTTGCTAATTCAGCTTCCACTAGCAAATATACAAGTACGAAAATCTATAAGCTGTTATCACTATCTTTCTTGAGATCATAAAAATATTACCGAGCTTCAAGAACACAGCCTTTATGGCATGCCATGTGTGAGATTTTTAGACTTTCGGATGCCATTCTGACTGCAAAGTAATGAAAAGCATTGTGAGCACTTTTATCACCACCATTAATCACCAGCAGCACAGCATATAAACAAAAAATATGCCGACTGCTCATTTTTCCATTAAGGGTCAGAATCAGGAGCTAGAAAGCCCCAAGGGGAAGCTTCCTATCAACTCCATTCTTGCATATACTGAGCTAAAAGATGTACCAGATGTCAGAATAACTTATTAAAATGCCCTTCAAACAACAAAGTGGCAAAACACTGTAAACAAGGAAGAAGGTCTCCATTGTTCCTCTTAGTGAGAATACAAGATCACAGGACTATAAGAACTTCTATTTATTATCAATAACTGTACTTTCTTCACCTAGTTTTGAATGGTTAGATTATGTCACCAGGATTTCATGTACTTCATGATATTTTTATTTCCCAGTATGAACACTTAGCCTGCCATCCCCCACAAAAAAAACCATGTTTAAATTACTTTAGCGAAACTCCATCCTTCTTATTAAAATTGCAGTATAATAAGCACTCAGTGTATTAGAAACACCACTGAAATTAAGTACTTTTCTGCCAATGAAACACCAGTTGTTTTGAGTAGGCTATAGAATTAATCATGTTAATTTCACACCGGCATTTTTTGAAATCACAACAACCTCAATATTATAAAAGGTTAAATTAGATGAACTAGATTGGTAAAGACTAAATACTTGTAGACACATAGATTTCTTTTAGATTTAAATGGGAATTAAATGGATAGTCTACTACACTAAAATGGTTATGACATAATTGCTTCTTGGAATTTTTGTGCTGGTCAATTATACATTTAATTCACATCAATGAAGTGAAAATTACGATGTACTTACAAAAGCTCTCTGGAGAAGCTGTAATGTTTCTATGGTGATGGAACATTTAAACAAGGTTTTGCCTGGACATCTTGCCCTCCTGTAAGGGATGTAAAAACCACTTCATACACTATGTCTCTACCCTTTAGGAAGCCTGGGAAAACCTCTACATTCACAGAACATTTAAAATAGTATCAAGCTATTGTTTTCACTTAATAAAAAGGGTCTCTTAGTAACATTAAAATAAGGTTTGCTCAGCATGGCATCAAGATTGCACTGAACATAGACACAGTCATCGGGGAAAGATCGGTAGAAGCGCTAATAAATAACAGAAAATAAAAGCAGGTATTAATTATTTTATTTTAAGCCACGAAAAAACTACAAACAAGCATCTCTAGAGAGTGTCAAACATTTCTCCCTTTGCTCCCAAGTAATCATTAAGAGTATACACGAAAGAGCTTTGGTCTTCACATCAAAGAAAACGGCTTTGTGAAAAGCTTTGTTAAGCTCTATAGTAAAATAGTGAAATGTTTTTTAATACTAATATGCTATAAAGTCTATTTTATATACAAATATACTTAATGTGGTCTATACAAGATGAAAAATTAAAACTATAAGATGCTCACACTGCTAAAGCTGGACAAAAAGAAAGTGCTTGGGGTAAGTTAAAATAAAACACTAATATTGCTAGTTCATTGAATTAAGATGTCCATTGTATTAAAATTTGTGGGCAGAAATTTCCCATGATATTAGACAAATAAAAATCCTCCAGATGACAAATAAATTAATACAAGTTTTCAATATGTAAATGAAAGAACCGAATTATAAAAAGACTATAGTAACTAGATATCAACATTTTTAAACTTAATTCTAAATTTGGGAAAAAATATTTCTTAGTACACCACACCACATCAAATAATTCACTGGTTCGCTAGTAAGGCTCTTTTCTTCTATTTTTGTTCTACTAATTCTTCAGTTCAAAATTCATGGAAAAGAAGAAATGAGAACTAACACTTTCAGAGCTCCTACTAGTTGCTTTATACACGCTTACTGAATCTTTGCAATGTATTAAAAGGTAAATTTGATTACACATAACAAAGTTCACACTCCAAAGAGTGAAATAATTTGCCCGCATGCCAGAATTCACTTTCAATTCAGGTCTGTCAGCCCTCAGGGCCCTGTGCTTTCCACTCCTACCCTTCACCCCCACCTCCCCAGTGACAGAAATAAGTCACAAAAGACAACATCACATGGAAACGAGGAAGTGGAGGAGAATGCTTAAAACAAACAAGACAAACCTATGATTTTAGTAAAGGACCTAAAGCAAAGGACCTAAAAGCTTCTTTTACTGGATCATGAATTTTCAGTTCCATAAAAACAAGCTCATACTGAGGTCAAATGCCCAGTCCTGTAAGAAATCCGTGGCCGGGCGCGGTGGCTCAAGCCTGTAATCCCAGCACTTTGGGAGGCCGAGACGGGCGGATCACGAGGTCAGGAGATCGAGACCCTCCTGGCTAACACGGTGAAACCCCGTCTCTACTAAAAAATACAAAAAAACTAGCCGGGCGTGGTGGCGGCGCCTGTAGTCCCAGCTACTCGGGAGGCTGAGGCAGGAGAATGGCGGGAACCCGGGAGGCGGAGCTTGCAGTGAGCTGAGATCCGGCCACTGCACTCCAGCCCGGGCGACAGAGCCAGACTCCGTCTCAAAAAAAAAACAAAAATCTGTAATGCAGCAGAACGTCTTAGCCAATATTCACTTTCGTTTCATGAAACACTCAAGAACAAACTCCAACGAAGACACAAGAAGAGAAAGATCATTAGGGGTTATCACTTGTTATAGTGAAACATAAAAGACATTAAGGTTTAAAACATAATAAAAAGCAATGCCACATGATAGTTTAGGTAATAGCATCATACTGCTTATGTGGCGAATAATACTTTACACAAAAAGCACTGGAAATTCTAAAACACCACAGGAGATCCTTTATGACAGTGAACAAAATAGGAAAGACATACATGAAAGCTTCCAGCTGCCTGCTCTCACCCCAGACTAGTCCCCCGTTAGCTCCTTTGGGCCCTTCTCTCCCAGCTTTCCACATTTCCTGCAGCTCTCAATAAATAATAGCTACTTTGGGTGGGCAGGTATGAGTGCAGACGCATACATACATATTAGCATTTTACTAATATATTTATATATTTTTCCATTGAAAATCAGCAAGTTGGCATTTGGTTTTATGTATCAGCCTCTGTTTAGCTAATAATGTGAGCTGATCACCAAGGGATAAATCACCCTTTTCCCTTTCTATTTGACAATAAAAGTATACTATTCAGCTTTACATGTCTATTAAATACCCATGTATATACTACCCAACTAGAACAAACATTACAATGACCATCCTCCCAACCAAGTCAACCTTCTGCACCAACCTACCCACAGGTAACCACAAAACACTACCATGTTTATCATCTATTTGTGTTTTTTAAAATTGTGGTAAAATACATATAACATAAAATTCACCATCTCAACCATTTTTAAATGCACAGTTCAGTGGCATTACTACATTCACACTGTTACAGTACCATCACCACCATCCATCTCCAGAATTCTTTCCATATTCACCAACTGAAACTCTGTACCCATTAAACAATAACTTCCCCCGCAATACACAATCCCTGGCAACCACTATACTACTTTCTGTTTCTACAAATTTGACGATGCTAGGTATCTCATATAAGAAGAATCATACGGAATTTGTCCTTTTGTGACTGGACTATTTAACTTAGCAAGGTTCATCCACGTTTGTGGCATGTGACATAATTTCCTTCTTTAGAGCGGAATAATACTTCATTGTATGGATATACCACATGTGGTTTACCCATTATTCATCATACACAGTGGGACTGCTTCCACACGTTAGGTATTGTGAATAATGCTGCTATGAACATGGGTGTACATGTATGTGTTGGAGTTCCTGCCTTCAATTCCTTTGGATGCATACCCAGAAGTGGAACTGGTGGATCAGATGGTAATTCTATTTTTAATTTTTTGAGGAATTGCCGTATTGTTTTCTATACCAGCTCTTCCATTTTACACTCCCACCAACAATGCACAATATTTCCAATTCCTCCACATCCTTACCAATGCTTGCTGTTTTCTGGGTTTTGCTAGTAGTCATCTTACTAGCAGGTATGAAGTGGTATCCACTGCAGTTTTTTGTTTGTTTGTTTTTAAAACAGGGTCTCACTTTGTCACCCAGGTTGGAGTGTAGTGGTACAATCTTGGCTCCCTGCAACCTCTGCCTCCCCGCCTGAACCTCTGCCTCCCAGGTTCAAGCGATTCTCGTGCCTCAGCTACCCAAGTAGCTGGGATTACAGGCACACACCACCATGCCCAGCTAATTTTTGAATTTTTACTAGAGACAGGGTTTTGCCATATTGGCCAGGCTGGTCTCAAACTCTTGGCCTCAAGTGATCCTCCTGCCTCAGCTTCCCAAAATGGAGGGATTACAGGAATGAGCCACTGGGCCCGGCCTCATTGTAGTTTTGATCTACATTTCCCTAGTGATTAGGGATGTTGATCATCTTTTCATGTGCTTATTGACCATCTGTATATCTTCTTTGGATAGACTTTGGTTGTCTATTCAGTTTGCCTATTTTGTAATATTTGATAGAGTAAGTTCCATCACCTAGTTCTTCAAAATTGCTCTGGCTATTCTTGGCTTTCTGCACTTCCATTAAAATTTTACTACCTGCTTGTCACGTTCTATAAGAAAACTTTGCAGAATTTTTATCAGAATTGCAAAACTCTAAAATTATGAACACAGAATATCTATCAATTTATTTAGGTTTTCTTTAACATCTTTCTTGTTTTGAGACAGGGTCTTCCTTTATCACCAAGTGTGAAGTGCAGTGGTATAATCATGGCTCACTGCAGCTTTGAACTCCAGGGCTCAAACAATCCTCCCACCTTAGCCTCCCGAGAAGCTGGGACTATAGGCATGCACCAACCAGGCTCAGTTAATTTTTTTTTAATTTTATTTTATAGAGACGGGACCTCGCTATGTTGCCCAGACTAGTCTCGAACTCCTGGCCTCCTGCGATTCTCCCACCTCGGCCTCCCAAAGTGCTGGGATTATAGGCATGAGTCACTGTGCCCAGCCAACATCTTTCAATAAGATTTTTTGTTTCCATTATTGTTTCCATAAAGGCTTTAAATATCATTTGTTAGATTTATTTCAACATACTTAGGCTGTTTTGCTATTATAATTAGATTTTCAGTTTGTTGCCGGTATTTATTGATTTTTTAAAAAATATATTAATCCTGTACCCAGTGTCCTTGTTAAATTTTTTTATTTGAATAATCTATTTTTAAATTCAGTTAAGCTTGACTTTCTAGTTTTATTTACCTCTATGCAGGTTCATTAGGACATGTGCAGGGACTGTATGAAAACATTCCTATCCGCTCTAGATACTGCTCTTACCCATAACAGGAAAGAAAGAAGACAGCTCCTTCAATGGTGTAAGAGATCAGGCCATGTCAGCTCATCAACTTCATCATCAAAGTCTATGTGTAGAATCTGCTTCAGAAATGAAAGTCTTTTTTTGTCAGTTAATACCTTCGTAATAATCACTCTTCCTGTTGTATTTTGTTTACTTTTTGTTATTTTGGTTTTTTTTTTTTTTTTTTTTACAGTATCACACTATAATAGCAGCTTGCTTCTATAAGTGGTAACCAGCTCTGCATGGTGTAGAATGACTCAGCAGCATGTACTTCTGGCAATACTGAGGACTAGATATCCTTAAGTTTTTCTGTTAAAGAAAATCCCCTAGATAATATATTAAAAGTCTCCTTGAAATGTTTTTTGCCTACCAACTCTGAGTAATACACTGAGTTTGGGGCCTCTCATGGTGTTGGCTTTTCTCAAATGTTTATTTGTCTTTGAATTCTCTGTTCATCTCCGTATTTAAGAATTCTTGTCCTGCTTGTTCTCCTTATCATCTCCTGCCTCTGATGATACTGAATTTAGTGAATGGATCTAGAGAGTGGATGGAGGCGGGCAGGACTAATTCTGGGGGGCGTCTTGTACATTGGTGGACCTTTATAAGCATTAACCTGAACTCTCACATCACCAGTACCCACATTCACTACTCCAGCCCAAAGCCAATGCTACCGCTGCCTGCTGACTGCAGCTCTTTTCTCAGCACCCTGCTTCTGTCTGTCCCTAATGTCCTTCAGTAGCAGAGTCACATGGTCTTAATTCTGTTAAAGTCAGGTCAAAGGAGAACCTGAGGAGTACAGATAATCAGAAATCCTAAAATCGATTTGCGAAACTGCGTAATATCCTATGGAAAAATAAAATGAAACGTTGGGGTTATCTTTTATAAAGGGGAAAGTCAATTGGCTCTCTATTAGATAAAATCCACTTGCATTGCTCTCTACTTCCTCCAAGGTAACTCTAACTCTACAGAGAGGTAAAAGGGCCCAGGCAGTGGAAAGTCAGTCAAACGCACATACCCCTCTAGGACCCGGTAATCCCCAGGATCTACCACACAATGCCCAGGACTCCACTAACAGACACCTGCATCTCTTTTGCCCATTTCCAAGTCTTGGACAATTTTTCCTGACACCAGAAAAATGTATATACACAAGATGAACTGTTAAAGTAAGAAGGACATAAAATATAAGTACACACTAATTATAGTAAAACAATAATCCAAGTACAAATGTTGACAGGTACTTTGGAATGATACAAAATATGATTTGGGGCCAGGTGCAGTGGTATGCGCCTGTAATCCCAGCTACTCGGGAGGCTGATGCGGGAGAATCACTTGAACCCAGGAGGCAGAGGCTACAGTGAGCCAAGATCACGCCACTGCACTCCAGCCTGGCAGAGAGGGCAAGACCCTGTCTCAAAAAACATAAAAACAAAAACAAACAAACAAAAAAAACCTAAAATATGATTTGGGGTTAACTGGCATTCTATAAAATTGTAAAAATTAGAATATTAATGAAAACCCAACAGAAAGCAAGATAAACAGGAAAATTAATTAAAACCATCAGTGTAATATGCTTCATGCAAGCCACGTAAGACACAGGAGAGGTAAACACTGAGAATCCTGACATACGGATGTATTCAGCAGTGGCTCGCAAACTTATAGGAATCATCTTGCAACCTTGAGAAGGAGTTTCTGAGCACTACCTTGGAAAAAATCTCCTTAAACAGAACCTTAGGGTTGGGAGAGACTAAAACAACTACAAAGCTTTGCTCTGTTTGCTACAGAGCAAAGGACAGAAGAAAGGACCTGGGCTCCATATCTCTAGAATAAAGCTGAGCAGATTCAAGCAGAGACAATGAATCTTCCCAGAGGTGGAAACAAGGCCAGAGAATGCAAAGTTAACACAGAACTTAATTACTATGTTCCAGATAAAAGGTCAGTAAAGCAAACAGGTAGAAGAGGAGTCATGAGTTCAAGATGATGGGTCACGCACACACTTTTTACCATAAAAGATGGGAGAAATATACAATAAATCACCAATCTACATGTCCCTAACACTAGCAATAGTATGTGGCATGCAATAAGCCATCAAAAAATACTAACTGAATGATTTAATTACGCCAGAGGACAGAAGCACCACCAGCAGACTAGTGACATTGAGAAGTTCCTAAAAGACAGCAAATAGATGGGATCAAATCTAAGGGAAAATGTCCAGGGAAAGGTATAGATGGGAGGCAGGGAGGGAAGGTGGGAGGGAGGGAAGGAGGGAGGCTGCGAAGGAGGGAGAGAAGGAGGCAGGCCAGGAAGGAAGGAAGGAAGGAGGGAGGGAGGGGAGGGAAAAAAGAAGAAAAGGGTTAGTTAGCAGTGATGCCCAGTGCTACAAGCTTATAGTCAAAAAGCTCAAAACTACGTCTAATTATAGGTAAGAATTTAATGTTAAGAACTAATAGGTAAGGGTAACATTATTGTATAAATTGTTCTAGAATAACTGAATAGTAATACAGAGAGAAAATAACTTAGATTTTCTCTTTTTAACCACCTCACAAAATTAGCTACAAATAGATGAAAATATTAGATCTTTGCAAAACTCAAGGACAAAGTAGCCAAAATAGAATGGACTACATTATTCACCCCAGCTTTGAAGGAATGGTAACACTTGAAGAGCGAAACCAACTATCAAATTACTAAGAAAGAGTTTAGTTTAAGTGTAAATATGTAGAAAAGCTAGCAGAAAACAAAATCAGGTTTTGTTTGGGCCTGCTTATATAATATTTGTTAATAAGTCCTGAGTTTTCTCACACAATTAAAGAAAACTAAACAGCATGTGACATGGTTAAATAGGAGCAAGTCAAATATATATATTATGAATCTTAAATTATAATAAATCAACTTTCTAAAACCAGCCTTAATTATATCTTTATATATACCCCCTGCTAATCAAAATTTACCATATATATAGCTGATTAAAATGATTAAATTATGCATAACATTTTAAATCAACTTTAATGCTATTTTCTTGGTTTAGGATTTTCCAACAATACAGGTATCTATAGTAACATAGAGCCGCAAACTCTTGGGAAGTCAACACCTGCGGATGAGCTCGTAGGGGAGACTTTCTTCTGCCCAGAGCTAAGGCTGACAGTCGTCCTCTGTCAATGGGCAAGGTGTGTGCATGCTTTAAAATCCGCTCTTTGCCTGAGCACTTCTTACTGGACCTCAGTTCTGACTCCTGGTCTCTGTGTGCCTCTAACCTCATTTTTTCCAAACTAAAGGTCCCATGTTACTTGGTGACCACCCTCCCTTCCCTGCTGAGGAAACCATGGCTTGGTTTATTCACTTATTCTTGGGGTTTTGTTGTTCCTGTTTGTTGCTCTTCAAATACTCAGAGATTTTTCTGGCTTTCTTGAGAACTTATCTATGTACTTAATAAGACAGGCTGCTTGTTACATAGTTATATTTTTGACAAGGTCCTATTTAAACAATAGGATGTGCTGTTTAACTTCCTTTAAACCAACTATGTTAAAAAAAAAAAAAAACTCATGGGGTGACAATAAACATTATATAATCAGGCTCAAATAAAGCCTGATGTAGAAAATACACAGACTAAAATTTCTCATTGCATGACAACTTACAATATTTTTGAAACTGTAATCTGTTGAACTTCTAAAACCCTGATTTATTTTTTATAATTTTCATGTTATTTCTACATGCTGAAATAAGAAAACATTTCAAGGAGTTATTTCCCAATAAGTGATAAATATTTCTCAGTATGTAACATTCCATGTCTAAGTTGTCTATTTTCAATAAATAAAGTCAAAGTAGATATAACTGGATCTTTCTTTTCTTTTATTTTTTTAGAGATGGAGTCTCGCTCTCTCTCCCAGGCTGGAGCGCAATAGCGCAATCTTGGCTCACTGCAACCTCCACCACCCAGGTTCAAGTGATTCTCCTGCCTCAGCCTCCTGAGTAGCTGGGATTACAGATGCCTGCCACCACACCCGGCTAATTTTTGTATATTTAGTAGAGACAGTGTTTCACCATGTTGCCCACGCTGGTCTCAAACTGACCTCAGGTAATCCACCGGCCTTGGCCCCTGTGAAGTGCTGGGATTATAGGTGTGAGCCACCACACCTGGCCTAGTACTCCATTCTCTCTGTGTGGCATTAATTTTAAGGTTTTAGGGCCATCCTGATGTGCCATACAAAAGTTTTCAGAAGGCCGGGTATAGTAGCTCAAGCCTGTAATCCCAGTACTTTGGGAAGTCAAGGTGGGCGGACTGCTTGAGGCCAGGAGTTGGAGACCAGCCTAAGCAACATAGCAAAACCCCATTTCTTTAAAAAAAAAAAAAAAAAAAAAAATTTGATCAGCCAAATACAGGATCTAGTGAAGATTAACGTGGATAGACCTTTACTATCTGTATTGTTACTAGTAGTATGCTCTTCATTACCTCGTATTTAAACATCAGTGTACCTTTTATTTATGATATTTAACCAATTATCCATTAGAGGCATTAGTTAAGCAATCTGTGACTAGGAATTTTTTAAAATAGAAAACAGCTCAAAACCATGCCTACGGCTTGTCCGGTTCAGCTGAGTCAAGCACTGAAATCATGGGCATGCTCCCCTGACCTCTATTAATACCTGGCGTACTCACCAAACCCCACATTCACAGACTCTCAACATATCTTGTTTTAAAGAAAAAAATATAAAATACTCATAAATATATAATATTTTTATTTTAACAAATAAGAAATAGTATGAGGTATCTTTACAGAATGAAACTGCAGAAACCCTTCTGTAATTTCTAGGAGATCTGAGAATCACTTGGTATAAATTGGCTGGGTGTGGTGGCTCACGCCTGTAATCCCAGCACTTTGGGTGGCCAAGGCAGGCAGATCACCTGAGGTCAGGAGTTCGAGGGCAGCTTGGCCAAAATGGTGAAACCCTGTCTCTACTAAAAATACAAAAATTAGCCAGGTGTGGTGGCAGGCGCCTGTAATCCCAGCTACTTGGGAGGCTGAGACAGGAGAATCACTTGAACCAGGGAGAGGGAGGTGCAGGGAGCCAAGATCTTGCCATTGCACTCCAGCCTGGGCGACAGAGCAAGACTCCATCTCTAAAAATAAATAAATAAATAAATCTAGTATTATAAAACAACTTAAAACTTCTTCCTCTCTGCTACAAATAGAAGAAAAAGTTTTCCATAAAACTGATCATTTCAACATACTGAATCCTAACTTTGTCTACCGTTAGTGTGTCCTCATTTTTTCAGTTTTTGCCTGCTGATCTCATTTTTAATCCCTAAAAGAAGATACATTCACATATATATTTTTTAATGTTTCGGTTGCTTTAGAATTCAATCACTTCAGAACAATACAACCTTGTCTTTCTAGATGAGAATTTCCTTTCTTTAACGGAAAATGTGCAAACCAATAAATATTTAAGTCGTATCATGTTAGTGACTTAAGTTTTAAAGAAAAGTAGATTTATCACAGGCTAAAATATTACCTAATGTCAAACTATCAAACAATCTTACTGCCTTCGATGTATACAAATACACAACTTCTATATTAAATGACAAATAAATGAACCGTAAATTAATGTACCAAGGTTCAGCTATATATTGGCAAACATTTCATAGATCAAAGATTAACATTGTGACCTGCTGAATAAATGATTTTATAGATGAATAAATATGAGCTTAAGGGCCAAATAAATCTAAGATGGTAACGATTCAACCTCTAGTCTCTCTGGTGAGCTGTTGTCCTGCAGGTCTGTGGTAACCTAATGACTTAAGAAGCTCTCTAGTAGCACTAAACCTGACATCTAATTTTACTTTCAAATACAGTTTATTCCAACCAAAGGTGGGTAGTTTTCTATTCCCCGCAAAAACTTTTAGAAAAGATACCCTAAATAACAATGACGATCTCTATAAAATTGTTTCATGAGTATTGGAAGTATTACGACCAGTTTAATTTCAAGTATAATTACTTTAAAATCTGTACTTGGTGACTTTCTATTTCCTCTCTGCCAAAGCTTTTCTTCATTTAACAGAGACCTAAACTATCAAACATTGTGGGACATTAGTTAGTAATTTAATCATCATATAAAAGGGTTTGAAGTTTAGTTATCTATTAAACATAATACCTATTTTTTACAAGCTATACAGTTCTAAAACAGATCCTATTTCAAAAAAAATAAAAGTTGAATATGTCAATACCAATGTAATTTCTCATGTCACTTTGCTGTTAGATATAAAAAGTAATCCTACACAAGTTTTCCTGATGTTTCATCATCAGCTTCAACCTAGTTGGTACATTTAAGCACCTAATAATAACTGCTACTTAAAATGTGTCTTGGGTACTTTACCAACCTTTTAGGTGAGGCTACTAAATCCCTCAGCAACCCTGGTAGACAGACACTGTGAGACTCATTTTATAAATGTGGACACAATGAAATATGCCCTAAGTTACAGTCAGTAAGAAGAGTGAAGACTGAAGTCCAGGTATTCTGAATTCCAAAGTTCATATTTTTTGCCACTGTTATGCAAATAAAGAGATAATCTAGCCTTTAAATACAGAAATTTATCATTTTTGTGATAATGAAAGGCAAAGATGAACGTACAATGTAAGGGTTCAATTCAAAGTGTACCATCACAATGTATATGGAAACTGAGTGATGTCTTTAAAAAACCTGTTACTTAACAATCACAGATACTATGATTAAAGCCGTAACTTAGTGCCCTGCTAGATCCAACTGTATTAAGAACAGTGACAAAATTAATGTCATTTCCTGAACTAAATGATTTTCAATTCAAAATTTTATAAACGCAAACGATTTTTAAACGAAATCAATGTATTTACTCCTTTCCTCAAAATAACACTTCCCTATTTCTTTCTGAGTTCCCACATGCCCAGAGGGTGGTGTTTCAAATGCTCACTTTACATGGTTGTGACCACACCTTTACAGTAGAACAATTCCAACAGGAAGCTTAAGTATCACAGCATTATCAGAAGAGAGTATTTTCCAAGTAATCATTCTGATCCATAACCATTTCTAAGGTGAGATCTAGTGCTCTCAATTGGGGGACGGTAGAGGATTTCTATCAATACAGTGCTCTATGATTTCTTTTCTTGAAGGTGTTGGGAAAATCAAATTAACACATAACAATGGTTAGTGAGATATGGCTTCATTTTCTGTAATAAACACTAAGATCAAAACATGACCCAAGTTAAATTTCCTTGCAGGGTTCCCAGCAGGGGCTTCCCTTTTGTCTGTGATTTCCTCTCACCCACCAGAACCAGGCCAAATATGCGCATGTGCCACTAACACTAAGCAGCACTTCCTTAATCACTCATTTCCAACAATTTATGGATCATCAGTGGCAAAAAACGAGCAAAAATAATGAAAGAATGCAATGAAAGCTCGCGGAGACAGAGGCTGGACTTCCTACTCACTCTGTGTCTCTTTAGGATGGAGGCCTGATACAAATTAGCCACTGGGGGGAAAAAGTCATCTGGTCATAAAATACAGTACAAGGTCACTTTTATGTAAGTTTGCCAAAAGGGACATAAACCAGGACAATTTCAAACTGTGACACAGGATAGAAACATATTAAAAAAATCTTTGTTCCTCCTCTATTGTGCTGTCATGTTGCTCAGCTTTATAGACATTCCAAGCACCAGCACAGAACTCTTCGCTTCCACCTGGTCAGTCCAATTAATTAAGAAAGGAAGTTACCTAAAATTTTGTACTTTTTGCTTTTATTATCAAGCACTTTGTTTGAAGTTACAGGAGTTAACCTCTTAATCCTACAGACCGTGTGCTATGCTCTGGCCATTCGGGGATGTCTGGATGGTTTGGATAATTGGTCAGGATGTTGCTTATGTTACATTTTATGCTATGACTTCAAATCAAAGATAGGCATTAAAGTGAAGTACGATAGAAATTTACTCCCAGAAAAATCTTGGGTTTATGAATTAATCTGTCCTAAAATTTACATAACAATCATATAGAGATATTTTCTCCCACTTTCATTAAGTCATTGAATTTTTTTCCTCCTAGCATTTTAATTCAAAATAAGATGCTAAGATATAACGTGAAACAAATATATTCCTAACTACCATATAAACACTGGCCAGAGGTTATACCTCCAAGAGTTCATCACAAAATCAGAAAATATCTCTGATATTAATCCAGACAACCTGGAGGTCTTTTCTGGAGTGGAGGAGGGAGACAAATCATACAGTCAATCTGAGGTATGATAAGTACAGCAGTAATGTCTGCCCTAAGATGTTCCCTGAGCCCTAAGATCCACGTACTGCAGAAAAAGTAGGTTTACTACAAAACAAAACAAAAATCACCAAACGGAACCTTTTTATCAGAGTTGAAAAATTAAGATGTAAACAGAGTCACTTTCAAATACCTATGAACATACCTAAAGCTCAATACAATACACATACGTGACAGCAAAACAATCTACATTTGGTGAACATTTAACTGCTAACAATAAGTCTCAATTCCAAGATAAAGGTTAGCTGCTTATTAAAAAAAGTTTTACTTTATCAAAACCATTTCTACCCGTTTACACTTGAGAATTATAAAGTAAGGGAATAGCAAGGAGATGGTCCTAATAAAATAGAAACACACACCGCCGCCACCGTAAGAAGAGAGAAGCAAAGCTATTTAAGGCCCTTAAAAGGACATAGTCAACCCCCCAGGCCTAATATGTCCTGTTTGAATTAACATAGTGGTTTAATTAAAAACTAAGCAGAGAATTCTGCTTAATTTGATTTTCAATTCAAGCTCTGCATCCGCCCATGGCCAGTGGCCAATTTCCGCATCTCGGCACAATATGCAAGAAGCTGTTTGAACATCGATTGCCCAGGGGAATCCATGGGAGTAGAGTGGGGCCATATGCCATTTAGGGATACACCAGACTTAGACACAGTAAAACAGCACCAGGAGGGTGGCCACAGGGAAAAGAAAAAAAAAAAGAGGAAATTTTACTTAACCATATTACAAGTTTGTCATTGCTCAAATTAGTGTGCTGAATCTACCAATTACAAAGGTTTCTAGCCTCTCTTCAAGATCACTTCAGAAACTACATGCGTCAAATGTAATCAATGAGCAAGCGGTTTTAAAGGAATATACATAAATATACATACTTATTAGCCAAATATGTTAAACATTTGAATGACTGTGATCAATCATATTAATTTCAATAAAGCAGCAAAATTAATTCTAGTAAGTACTGTGTAAAGAACCATGTATCTTAAAAAATGTTATTTAGAACTTACACAGGTAATTAACAAATGATTCTAGACTACAGAAATAAACAACATGAACGGGCTCAAATGTATACTTAACACATTTAGACTTAACGACACAATATTAATAACCTTTCCAACTTTCATGTGACTGATTTTAAAACTGAGAAATATGAATATTTTAAAATGACAGGCCTTGATTACCTTAATTTTAAAACTTTCTAAACGTTTCTACTAGGATCTAGAACACATCTTATCTTCAAACAACTTTGTTTCAAAGTATGCTACCCGTAATGCTCAAGCTGTTATTCTACTTCAGTACATGCCATTTCAAAATGGGAAACATATTTTAAAACTTACCTGAGATAATAATCTGTGAGTAATAAAAGATGACTGTACTATATTCAGTTGCTTGCTTTCTGAGGCCCATATTTTACAGAATACTTAGTGATAATAAGTATTCCAGAATACTTATTATTCTAGAATACTAAGTGAAGTCCTGGGCTATGTGCATTACATAAATAATCACATCTCATTTAATCACCAAAATAATACAATAAAGTAAATATAATTATTACACCTGTTTTTACAGAAAGCAACCCTGAGGTTTAGATGAAGTCACCTGCCCAGGCAGTCTGACTGATGCCAAATTTTCTCAGGGTTGTAGCTTCACCATCTTCCACTGGTCTCTCTTCCTCAATACAGTCAGACTCTCCAACTTTAAAATGATTCTTCCTCCCCTACCTTCAAGCGACAATCCCATCTCCCTCCTTCCTTTAATGGCATTAACCACCAAATTCTTTAATTTGGTTTTCTGCAGCACCTATTACAACTTCCCAAGTCAGACAAATGGCAGTCATCCAGTGCTCTACCTCGCTGCTCTCTTTTTAAGTCTTCTGCTGTGTTTGGGAATTAATTGGATTCGTAGTTGCCTGTATCCTACAGTCATTCAATATTTCAGTCCCATTTGAGGTCATGAAACACAGCTGGTGACCCTCAAGGTGATTTTTAGGCAACTAACATGGTCAAGGATGTGCTAAGAAAAGAGTATTAATCATGTATAAAAAGACTAAATTTTTTTTTTAAATAGAGGAAATAAGTGCTGTACAATCGTAGGTGTGAAATATCTCTAATTACCTTCTAGGATCCCTCCTCACTGATTCTCCCTTTAACCTTAAGTCTATAAGGGGGAACAGGAGAAAAGTGACATGTCATTAGGATTTTTTGTCATTTTTTCTTTTTTAATTCTGGAGATCGTTGCTAATTCTTCAAACAGATTTAGCCAAGTCCCTTTCCTAGTTGGTTAATTCACAAGAAGGGAAGAAAATAACTTGGAGGCAAAGAGTTTGTCCATATTATGCCCTGTTATCGTAAATAACAATCTATTCAACTAGATTTTTATAAAAGTATAAATTAGGTAGATAGATACTGCTTGTAATGTCAAATATGAAAACATAGTTCACACCGAGCTTTATCATTTGCTTTTTGTATGTGGTACTATTACACAAGAGGTGGTGTCCGGAAGAGGGAAGAACTTCGCTTATTGAAAGCAAACGTCGGCAGGCAACGTCACAGAGTCAGGTGCAGGACTGATTCGGCGCCGTGATCTACACAACAGTGTTCTGCACTGTGTGGGGCATGTACTCCTTTGTACTCCTTTCCTTTGTGACTTGCACAAAGTCTAAAATGCATATTTATCTCTAAATATACTCAAATGGTAGGTGAAAAAAATTATTTTCAAAAATCCTATTCTGGCTTCTCTGTTGCCTACAACATAAAACTCAAATGACCAGACAGAGGACTCCAGGCCTCCAGAATTCAACCCTGGCAAGCGTCTTGTGCACCCTCATCTCTCACCATTCTCCAGTATCTAAGTACTGGTCATTCCCTCCATTCTGTCAGAGCTCTGGGCCTTTGCCCAAGCCTAGAATGCCACACTCTAGCAAACCCCTGCTCATCCTTCAAGTACCAGCCCAAGTCCAGGTTGACTTCCCCTGTGAAGCCTGCTCAATTCCCCAGGAAAATCAAGATATCCGTTCCTTTCAGGGTTTCCCATAGGACTTCATTATACAAAAGGGCTTCAAACTGCATCTTATTTGTTTGCATCTGTCATTTCTCCCACTGTCCCACCCTTGAAGGCAGGAGCCCCATCTTTTCATCTGTGTCCCCAGCAAGCTCCTATAAATAGCATAATAACTGCTACTTAAGGAACTAGTTAATAAAACTCTGAATTCTCGATAAAATTCATTCTCTGTTGAATGAATGAATATCCATCAAAAGTTACGGTTCCAGAATTCTACAGAAATTGCCTTCTCAAGAGTCTACAATGGCCTCCTTTCTTCTTGTTCATTCTTGGTTTCTGTTTGTTTCTGAGACAGGCTGGAGTGCAGTGACATGATCACAGCTCACACCGCAGCTTCAACCTACAGGCTCAAGCAATCCTCCCACCTTAGCCTCCCGAGGAGCTGGGACCACAGGTACCCATCACCACACCCAGTTAATTTTCTTATTTTTAGTACAGACAGGGTCGCACTATGTTGCCCAAACTGGTCTCGAAGTACTGGCCTCAAGCGACCCTCCTGCCTCAGCCTCCCAAAGTGCTGGGATTATAGGTGTGAGCCACTGCACCCAGACCTTGACTAAATTTTAATTGCCAGTCTTAAGAATACATCACGATTTTTTAAATTCCAGTATATAAAAGCCAGTTTTCTTAATGTCAGGTTTGACTGCCAGAGTCGTTCCCTCTGATCCTTGTACATTTACTAAACGTGAAATCAGCTGTCAGTTTTCAGCTGCAGACTGTTAACGTATGGAATAACAGCTAGACAACAGAAAGGGGAGCCCATGGAAATAACACTTTACTGTCACCTAAATAAGATACCCTAAGGAAAGAATAAAAGCTCTTACGTCAGGTTTATCCATTACACTAAATGTATGCATACTGTAAAAGTACTCCCAGGTCTAAAAGATGTCTCTCTCTCATGGACATGCACAATAATTCATTATGTAGAATCACTGTTACTGTTAACAACGTGTTGTTAATATTATTATTCATTTAATTTTCTATAGTCCATTTAAGTCTGTTTTTTCTAGTTCAACGTGAATGATATTTAATTCCTCACTTAACCAATTTAATTCCAATACTAGATTCACTTACCTTTTTCAGGCCAGCAAAGCCTTCTGATTCCAGAAAGAAAAAGGCAAAGGGCATCAATACAAATAAACAAAGATTGGAAAAAAGGGAAGCAAGATTCCACAAACCTATAAAAAGAGTAACAAGAAAAGAAGAAAACAGGTTATATACTGAAATTGTGACATTAATCAAGATCTATACTTTTAAATAGTAAAATAAACAAAAGTAACAAATGATCTAAACTTAAAATCGTAAAACTTAAAATTATAGTATGTATTTATTTAAATTTTTTTAACATTGTAATTTGTACCTATTGGGAAAAGTCAGTATAGAAACTAATGTTTTATTCCATGCCGTAAAATAAATTCACTAAAAATATGATGTGTGCAGAGATCCAAAGGCACAGCCTCTTTAGACATATAGGCACCGGAATATTTAAATTAGAGCCACTAGCATTTATTGAGCCCTTAATAAATGCCAGATACTCTACAGAACATTTTACATGCATAATCCCATTTAATTTAAGCCTCATAAAAACCCTAAAAATAATAATTAGCATTTATTGAGCCCTTATGTGCCAAGCACTATTCTAAGTGATTTACAGATATTATCCAAACTCATTTACTCGCCACAGCAATCCCACGAGGCAGGTAGCATTACTGCCCCAATATGACAGAAGAGGAGCAGGCTGCACAACTTGCCACAGCTGCAGAGCCTGCAAGTGGAAAAGCTGACTCTTAATTCCTGGGATTTTAAAAAATCACTATATCACAGAAATTTTGGTAAACAATTCCAAGTGGGAAAGAAAAAGTCAGAGACTGGCAATCTCAAGTGACCTTTTCCTCGCTGGCACAAAATGGCAAGTAAAATAATAAGAACAGATTTAGTAAAAGACAGAGCCCTGTTAGGTATGTCATTGGGAGGGTATTTGCCCAACATGTCAGATCGTAAAAAAATAAAATTTAAAACTGAGTTTCAAAATGATGGTGATAATCATTACAAAAGTTTATAAAATCAAGAGTCAAAGATAAAATTTATGTCAAGGATAAATTCAATGGCCTGTTTGCAATTATAATTCAATGTTTTTGAAAGTAGCCAACTAATGCTTTTTCAACACCTTTATTTCCAAGCAGTGCTAAAAGCACTAGAGATCCGGTGACGAACAAAACAACACCTCTGCTCTCAGAGCTGCTCATCTGCAGATTCGCATGCAGAGACGACCTCTGAGCTGGCAGTGAGCACAGGGAACAGAGCTGTCCCTAACTACTGCAGTTATGAATAAACATAAAGGTTTGTAACTGTCCTAATGCCCTTTGGAAAAGCATGGAGTATAAACAAACACATTAATTTAGCACTTAATATGGGTCAGCTGGGGAGATTCACTTCCTTTAGTAGACAAGGTATATAATAAAATCAACTCACAGTTTCTTATTCAAAAATCTACATAAATTTAACATCATTTCCTTTAGTAGACATGGTAATATAATAAAATCAACTCACAAAGTTTCTTATTCAAAATCTACATTGATTTAACAAATTTACAATGTACATTTATCTTTGTAGAAAGTAAAATGTTTTCTAAACAATATCTTAACATCTTTTAGTGGAAAACTGCAATTTGAACTATTTAAAATTTTAAAATTTAAATAATTTTAAACTTTCCAGTCTTTAAAAAAAAGCCAAACATTCTGTTTTCTTTATTCAAAAAGAGTATACTTAGAGTCAATTGTTTTATTGTGCTAATTACTGGAAGAGCATATAGAATGATGGCTGCAGACACACAATTGAGTTCCAGGCAGACCTGGGTTCACATCCTGCTGCATGTCTATGTGACAACTTTGCTAAATCACAGGTTCTTCATCTATAAAATACAGCTAATGACGGGTCTATAGACATTGGTAAGTATTAAATGATGCACGTACAACAACTGGCACAATGCCTGCCATAAAATAAGCATTTAATGAATTTTTGCTTTTATTAAGTTACAGCACCAGAGGCTACTAGTCACAGCGCTATCAGCTCCCACACCAAACTACCATCCTTCCTGAGACTCTAGGCTCGCTTGCTAGTTTTCCCTTTCATCTTCTTTCTACCAGGTGTATTGGCTCCTGGTTTTTGGGAAATGAGCATGTGTCCAGCAACAATCTCTCCCGCCCCCAATAGCTTATAGGTAAAGGTATACGCAACTTTTAAAAATTGTATCTAAATAAACAGACCTGGATCAAAGCTGTAACTTCCAGGTCCAATTCATAACCTAAAGTGCATGGTCTTTGGCCTCTCTTTGCCTGCTCACAGCATTTTCTCTTCTTTACGGTTTCCAAGTAAGTTACTTTCAGACATGTGAGATATAACAATAATTAGTATTATGTAAATTACATAATTATTATTCTTTAGTAGGCTAGAGAACCACGGTTGTTAATCTATTGATTTAGGCATGGTGAAAGAAAGACATGACCATTTCAAATCATTTGTGTTATAAAAGATAAAGGTCAGTGTGTCAAGAATCATACTCATTTGACACAACATAGTTTTATTCCAATTAAATATCTCACAGTCTTTTAAAAAAAAACACACATTTTAAAAAGTTATCTACTGGCCAGATATGGTGGCTCACACCTGCAATCCCAGCACTTTGGGAGGCCAAGGCGGGAAGATTATGAGGTCAGGAGTTTGAGACCAGCCTGGCCAGCATGGTGAAACCCCGTCTCTACCAAAAATAAAAATAAAATTTCAAAAAAATTAGCTGGGCATAGTGGCACGCGCCTGTAGTCCCAGCTACTCAGGAGGCTGAGGCAGGAGAACTGCTTGAACCCAGCAGGCGGAGGTTGCAGTGAGCCGAGATTGCGCCCCTGCACTCCAGCCTGGGCAACAGAGCGAGACCGTCTCAAAAAAAAAAAAAAGTTATCTACTACAGGTACATCTAGTTAAAGCCGACTGCATGTTGCTTTACTGTGCTTTGCAGATACTACGTGAAGGCTTGTGGCAATCCTGTGGTGAACAAGTCTATCAGTGCCATTTTCCCAATACCAGATGCTCACTTCATTTCTCCGTGTCATATTTTGGTAATTTTTGCAATATTTCAAACTTTTTCATTATTATTACATTTGTTATGATCTGTGATCAGTGATCTTTGATGTTACTATGTTAATTGTTTGGGGCCACTGCAAACTGTGCCCATATAAGATGCCAAACTTAATCAATAAATGCTGTGTGTGTTGACTGCTCCCCCGATTGGCTGTTCCCTCATCTCTCTACTTCTCCTAGGGCCTCCCCATTCCCTGAGACACAACGATATTGAAACTAGTCCATGTAATTACCCTACAATGTCCCCTAAGTGTTCAAATGAAAGGAAGAGTCGCACATCTCTCACTTTCAATCAAAAGCTAGAAGCTTAGTGAGGAAGGCATGTCAAAAAACAAGACAGGCTGAAAGCTAGCCCTCTTGTCCCAGTTAGCCAAGTTGTGAATGCAAAGGAAAAGTTCTTAAAGGAAATTAAAGTGCTACTCCAGTGAATACACAAATAATAAGAAAGCAAAACAGCCTTACTGCGGATATGGAGAAAGGTTTTGTGCTCTGGATAGATCACACCAGCCACAACATTCCCTAAAGCCATAGCTGAGCAAGGCTGTAACTCTTCACACCTATGAAGGCTGAGGGAGGTGAGAAAGCTCCAAAAGAAAAGTTTGAAGCTACCGGAGGTTGGGTCATGAGGTTTAAGGAAAGAAGCCATCTCCATAACAGAAAAGTGCTAGGTGAAGTAGCAAGTGCTAATGGAGAAGCTGCAGCAAGTTCTCCAGAAGATCTGGCTAAGACCATCAATGAAAGTGGCTGCATGAAACAACAGATTTTCAAGGTAGACAAAAAGAGTCTTACACCAGAAAAAGATGCCATCTAGGACTTACATAGCCAGAAAGAAGTTCAATGTCTGGCTTCAAAGCTTCAATCAACAGGCTGACTCACTTGTTAGGGGCAAATACAGAAGGTGACCTGAAGTTGAAGCTGGTGCTCAGTCACCATTCCAAAAATCCTAAAACCCTAAGAATTACCCTAAGCCCACTCTGCCTGTGCTCTATAAACAAGAATAACAAACCTGCCCAGATGGCAGCACATTTGTTTACAGCATAGTTTACTAAATAGTTTAAGCCTACTGTTAAGACTTGCTACTCAAAAAAGGAAAGAAAGAAAGAGAGAGAGCGAGAAAGAGAGAGCGAGAGAGAAGGAAGGAAGGAAGGAAGGGAGGGAGGGAGGGAGGGAGGGAAGGGCGCAAGAGCCCTGGTGGAGATGTTTAAGAAGATTAGTATTTTCATGCCTTAACACAACATCCATTCTGCAGCCCACGGATCAAGGAGTAATTCTGACTTTCAAGTCATATTATTTCAGATACAGTCTGTAAGGCTATACCTGCTACAGACTCCTCTGATGGACCGTGCAAAGTAAACGGAAAACCTTCTGGAAAGGATGCACTATTCTAGATGCCATTAAGAATATTTGTGGGCCAGGCGCGGTGGCTCATGCCTGTAATCCCAGCACTTCGGGAGGCTGAGCCGGGTGGATCACGAGGTCAAGAGATCGAGACCATCCTGGCGAACACGGTGAAACCCCGTCCGTCTCTACTAAAAATACAAAAAAATTAGCCAGGCATGGTGGCGTGCGCCTGTAGTCCCAGCTGCTCGGGAGGCTGAGGCACAAGAATGGCATGAGCCCGGGAGGCGGAGCTTGCAGTGAGCCGAGATCGCGCCACTGCACTCCAGCCTGGGCGACAAAACGAGACTCCATCTCAAAAAAAAAAAAAAAAAAAAAAGAACATTTGTGATTCATGGGAGGTGAAAATATCAACCTCACCTGGAGTTTGGAAGAACTGATGGGTTTGAGATGTCAGTGGAGAAAGTCTCTGCAGATGTGGTAAAAACAGCAAGAGGACTGGAATTAGAGGCGGATCCTGAAGATGTAACCGAATTGCTGCAATCTCATGATAAAACGTTAATGAATGCGGAGCTGCTTCTTAGGGATGAGCAAAGAAAGTGGTTTCTTGAGATGGAATCTACCCTGATGAAGATGCTGTAAACACTGTGGAAATGACGATAAAGGGCTTAGAATATCATAACTTAGTTGATAAAACAGGGACAGGGTTTGAGAGGATCGACTCCAATTTTGAGAGAACTTCTACTGTGAGTAAAACGCTGTCAAACAGCATCACACGCTACAGAGAAATCTTTTGTGAAAGGAAGAGTCGATCAATATGGCAAACTACACTGTTGTCTTATTATAAGAAATTGCCATAGTCACGCAACCTTTAGCAAAATCAAGGCAAGACCTCCACCAGCAAAAAGATTACAAGTCACTGACGGCTCAGATAATTGTTACCGTTTTTTAGCAATAAAGGCAAGTACACATATTGCTATTGCACACTTAATAAATGACATTATAGTTTAAGTATAATTTTTACATGCTCTGAGAAACCAAAAAAATTGTGTGACTCGCTTTATTGCCACATTTGCTTCATTACAGTACACTGGAACCAAACTTGCAGTATCTCCAAGGTATGCTTGTAATTGTTAGGTGTGTAACACAGCAGACATTGCTCTAGATACGTTAAGGTGCTATCTTTTTTTCTGAGACAGGGTCTCACTGTGTCGCCCAGGCTGCAGTGCAGTGGTGTGACCATAGCTCACTGTAGCCTTGACTTCCCAGGTTCAGGTGATCCTCCCGCCTCAGCCCACCAAGTAGCTGAGACTATAGACGCATGCCACCATGCCAGGCTGATTTTTGTATTTTTTGTAGAGATGAGGTTTCGCCATGTTATCCGGTCTGGTCTCAAATTCCTGGGCTCAAGCGATCCACTCACCTGGCCTCCCAAAGTGCTGGGATTACAGATGTGAGCCACCTTGCTCAGCCAGGTGCCACCTTAGTATTTTATGACAGGGAAGGTCCTCCATTTTACAGATGGACTTCAGGCTCAGAAACATGCCCTTGTCCCAGAGCAAGAAAAAACTCAGCTATTCCTTCTAATATGCTGTATTTTTAGGCAACATAAATTCCACCATTTCCTAAACTTCTTTTTTTTTTAAGACAGTCTCACTCTGTTGCCCAAGCTGGAGTGCAATGGTGCAATCTCGGCTCACCGCAACCTCCACCTCCTGGGTTCAAGCAATTCTCCTGCCTCAGCCTCCTGAGTAGCTCGGATAACAGGCACGCGCCACTGCGCCAGGCTAATTTTTGTATTTTTAGTGGAGATAGGGTCTCACCATGTTGGCCAGGCTGGTCTTGAACCCTTGACCTCAGGTGATCCACTCACCTCGGCCTTCCAAAGTGCTGGGATTATAGGCATGGGCCACCACGCCTGGCCCCTAAATTTCTTATATTCTTTAGAGATGCTTGCAAATGTATCGTTACAAATCTCTAGATCAAAGGTCCATGAGGCAAGAATATATTTCTCCTCCTCGTTTTTTATTCCCAATGCCTGCTACAGTGCTGAGTAATCAATAAAAATGAGTTCCATAAACAAACAATATCACAATCCATATAGCTAAATGTTAACAGGAAAAGACCCCCTCAGGAAAAGGTCACAGGCTGAACTAAAGAAGTAGTCTCAGATTAACTATCAATTGTCAGCGCAAAATGAAAATTGTAACATATACAAAAATAATATTAATTTTTAACAGCTTTACTGAGCTACATAAAATAAACTACACATGGAGTATACCATTTGATAAGTTTTGTCATGAGAATGCACCAACGACACCATCACCACAATTAAGCTAATGAACATAAACACATCCATCACCCCCAAATTCTCATATCCTTTTATAATCCCTGCCTCCTGCCACTCCCCACCTCCCTCTGATTCCCAGTCAACCACTGACCCTGCACTTTAGAATCTAAAGATGGATTTTCTAGAACATTATACAAATGGATTGTGTGATATATACTCCTGTTTTTGTCTGGCTTCTGTTATCTAGCACAACTATTTTGAGATTAGATTGAATTGCTATTGGATTGCATCCATTCACCTGCAAACAATCCATGTTGTTCCCAATTTGTAGATATTAAAAATAAAACAGTCATAAATGCTCATGTACAAGTCTGTGTGGATCTATGGGATCATTTCTTTTGGGAAATACATAGGTCATATGGTAGATACATGTTTAACATTTTAAGAAACTGCCAAAATGTTTTCCCAAGTGATTGTATTTTACAGTCTCTCACCAGCAGAGATCAAGTTCATCCACATTTTCACTAAAAATACTATTTTAACCCTTCTGGCAGGTGCACAGTAAGATCTTATTGCTATTTTAATTTGCATTTATCTAACGAATAATGATGTGGACATCTGTTCATGAGCTTATTTGCCATCCATTTATGTCTTTTTTAGCTAAGTGTCTCTTCAAATCTGTTGCCCATTTTTTCATTCTTTTTTTTTTTTAATTACTGAGTTTGGCCAGTTCTTTATATGCTCTGAATACAACTCCTTTATCAGGTATGTGATTTGTCAATATTTTCTCCCAGTCTGTAGACTCTCTTTATTCTCTTAAAAATATCTTTAAAAGAACAAAATTTATTAGAAGTCCAATTTATCAATTTTTTTCTTTTATGGATTGTGCTTTTGCTATCCTACCCAAGAAATTATGGCCGAGTTCAATGTCACAAAGACTTTCTCCTATGTTTTCTTCTACAAGTTTTGTAGTTTTAGGATTTACATTAAGCGATGACCCCTTGAGTTACAATTTGCTAACAGTGCCAGGCATGGACCGAAGTTCATTTTTTGCCTCTAATTAAACAATTGTTCTAGCATCATTTGTTTAAAAAAAAATCATCTTCCCTCGAAATTCTCTTGGCACCTTTGTCAAAAATCAACTGACACTATATGTATGTATCTGTTCCTCGACAAGTCTATTCTGCTGATTTGATCTGTTTATCTTTATGCTAGCACCAAACACTTTTTTTTTTTGAGACAGTCTTGCTCCGTCATCCAGGTTGGAGGACAGGGGCACGTCTCGGCTCACTGCAACCTCAACTCCCAGGTTCAAGCGATCCTCTGCCTCAGTCTCGCGAGTAGCTGGGATTACAGACGCATGCCACCACACCCAGCTAATTTTCGTATTTTTAGTAGACACAGGACTTCACCATGTTGGACAGGCTGGTCTTGAATTCCTGACCTCAAGTGATCTGCCTGCCTCGGCCTCCCAAAGCACTGGGATTACAGGCATGAGCCTCCATGCCCAGTCACACCACACAGTCTTGATTACCGTAACTTTAAAATAGTCTTTAGGTTAGATGGTCAATCCTCTAACTTTGTTATCTTTCAAAGTTGTTTAGGCTATTCTAAATCCATAGAATTTGCATCTGAATTTTACATCAGCTTGTCGATTTCTACAAAGCGTGCTGGAATCTTGACAGGCATGGTGTTGAATCTATAGATTAATTTGAGGAGAGCTGACCTCCTAATATTGCTGTTACAGACTGAATGCTTCTATCCCCACCCCCAAATTCATAATGGAAACCCTAATCCTCAGTGATGGTCGTTAGAGATGGGAGCCTGTGCGGGGCAGTTAGGTCACAAGGGGGCAATTCTCATGATGGGATGGTGCCCATCTCTGGAGGAGACAGAAGAGAGTTTGCTTTCTCTCTCTCTGCTCTCAGCCACGGAAGGATGCGAGGAGATGACCATCCATGAACCAGGAATAGGGTCCTCATCAAGACCCTAACCATGGTGGCAGTGGCACCCTGATATCGACTTTCAGCCTCCAGAACTGTAAAAAATATTTGTTTTGTAAGCCACCCAGTCTATGGTATTGTTAGAGCAGCCCAAACTGATAAAGACAAGTGTCTTCTAATCCATGAACACAGTATCTGTCTCCACTTACCGTGGTACTCTTTAATGTCTCTCAACAACGTCTTATTGTTTACAGTACTTAGGTCTCACGCATCCCTAAGTATTTCATATTTTTGATGCTATTGCATAAGTGATATTGGGTTGTAAATTCAATTTCCAATTATTAATTGCCAGTATATAGAAATACAATTGTTGTATCTTGATCTTCTATCCTGCAACCTTGAAAAATGTACTTACTGGTTCTGATAGCTCTTTTATAACAGATCCCATCAGAATTTCTGCATAGAAAATATCAGCTGTGACATACAGTTTTACTTTTTCCTTTCCAACTTCAGTGACTTGTTTTTAAAAAAAAAACCCTCCAGAATGATGTTAAATAGAAGTGGTAAGAACAGATGTCCTTGCCTTGTTCCTGATCTCAGGGGGAAAGCACTCAGTCTTTCACCATTAAGTATGATGTTACCAGTGGGTTTTTTGTAGATGCTTTTTTTTTTTGAGACAGAGTCTCACTCTGTCTCCCAGGTGGCACCATCTCTTGGCTTACTGCAACCTCCGCCTCCCAGGTTCAACCAATTCTCCTGTCTCAGCCTCCCAAGTAGCTGGGACAACAGGCACACACCACCACACCCAGCTAAGTTTTATATTTTCAGTAGGGACAGGGTTTCACCATATTAGCAGACTGTTCTCAGACTCCTGACCTCAGGTGATCTACCCACCTCAGCCTCCCAAAGTGCTGGGATTACACGCATGAGCCACCATGCCCAGCCTGATGCATTTTATTAGGATGAGAACATCCCCTTTCAGGCCTACTTTGCTGAGAGATTTTACTAGAAATGGATAATGAATTTTGTCATATGCTTTTTCCGCATGTGTTGTTACGACCATATGACTTTTTTTCTAGCATGTTAATAAAATCACATGGATTGGCTTTGCAAAAGTCATGATGTATTATCATTTTTATACAGTGTTACATTTGATTTGCTAAAATTTTATTTAGAACTTAAGTACCTATGTTCATGACACTGGCCTGCAGTTTTCAGTTTTCATGTATTATCTGCCTGGTTTTGGTATCACGGTAATATTGATCTCAATGAATTAGGAAATATTCCCACATCTCCAATTTTCTAGAGGAATCTGTGCAGAAGTGCTATTATTTTTTACTTAACTATATGACAGAACTGACAGTAAATCCTCTGGGCCTAAAGCTTTATTTGTGAGAATGTTTCTAACATTCCCAGAATATTTGAGACAGCTTTAATAGTTTTTGCCTGTTAAGGAAATTTGTCCATTTCTCTAAGTTGTTGAATTTGTTGGATAAAGGTGTTCATAATATGCCATTATTATCCTTTTAATCACTGTTACAATGTGTAGTGATGTCACCTCTCTCATTCCTAATACTGGCAATTGGTCTCTTCCTTTTTGCTGATCAATCTGCTATTGTTTACCAATTTTAGTGTTCTTCTCAGTGATTTTTTCATTGATTTCTTCTCTCATGATTTTTAAAGGAAGATTTCCCTTCTTCTTTGGGATCTATTCATTGAATCTGTGGAAAATGACGTGAGGCCTTTTTTCTATTGTAAGACAGGTATTTCGTGCGATAAATTGACCTTTAAAAACTTTTTAGACACATCCCACAAATATTAAAATGTTTTATTTTCATTTTCATTCAGTTCAAAGCACTTTCAAATTTCCCTTTTGATTATTCTTTGACCAATGAGTTATTGTAAAGTATGTTATCAATTACCAAATACTCGGGGATTTTCTAGATTGTTTCTAGGTAAATTTTCTGCCACTTATTTAATTTCATTGTCCTCACGGAGCGTATCTTGTACGACTCAAAATCCTAAAATGTATCGAGACTTATTTTATGGCAAAGAATGTGATCTCTCTTGCTAAATGCTCCCATTGTACTGGAAAAGAATATGTATTCTATCCTTGGGAGTTCTATAAACGTTAATTAGGTCAAGTCAGTTGACAGTATTATTCAAATCTTCTATATCCTGATTTTTCTTCTATATGTTCTATCAATTATTGAAAGAGGGGTGTTGAAATAGCTGAATGTAATTCTGATTCTGACTATACTTTCTATCCGTTTTTGCTCCATGTACTTAATAGCTATGTCGTTAGGCAGATATATGCTGAGTATCATTGGCTCTTTGGGTGAACAAACCACTTCAACATTATGAAATGATCTTCTTTATGACTGGTAATATTCTTTGCCCTTGTCTGATAATCATATAGCCACTCCAACTTTGCTCTGATTAGAATCAGCATGGTGTATCTTTTTTCTCCTATTGCCATTAACCTAGTTTTGTCCTTACAGTGGGTATCTTACAAGCAGATATACTTCAGTCATTCTTTTATATTCAATTTGATAATCTCTGCCATTTAGTTGTAGTGTTTAGAACATTACGTTTAAAGTGATTATTGACACGAAGGGTTTAAATCTATCAACTTGCTTTTTGTTTTCTATTCGCCCCATGTGTTGTCTTCCCTTCTACATTCCCATAGATGAAGCATTTTTTTATGATTCTATTTTATTTCCTTTGTTTACTTATTCACCATATCTCTGCTGGGCTATTTCGGGTTTGTCTTTAGGTTTATCGTATTTGCCTTTAACTCATCACAGTCCGCCTTCGGACGATTTTATGGGCTGCTCTGCCAATGCAGTAGCCATTCTTTTATTCCTTTACTTTCTTAACAAACTTGCTGTCATTTAAAAAAAAAGATAACACTTCATGTAGAGCTTGAGAACTTCACAACAGTGCACTTCCACAGCTTTCCTCCTGTGTGTCATTCTTGTCACACAATTTACTCGTACATATATAATAAAATTCATAATACATTGTTACTATTCTTTAAACAGCCAATTATCTTTTCCAAACACATGATTTTTAAAAAGCTTCTCTATCTACCTACAAACTGCTGCTTCTAGTGTTCTGCATTTCATTTTGTAGAGTTAGGAAATGAGTTCAGACATATTCCCTCGGGTTTGTTTAGCTCACAGTTCCCAGATATCTATCTCCTACCCACTTCCTACTGCATGAAGGACAACCTGTAACATTTTTTAATGTACAGCTCTGCTGATTACAAATCTTTATCTTTTGTGTATCTGACACTGTCACTATTCTGTCTTTGTTTGGAAAAATATTTTCACTGGGTATAGAACTAGACTGGCTGGGATTTTTCTTTTAGTACAATCCTCCCTCAGTGTCTGTGGGAGATTGGTTCCAGGACCTCCCATAGATACTAAAATCCACAGACGCTCAAGTCCCTTATATAAAATGGTGTGGTATTTGCATATAACCTATGAACATCCTTCTATATACTTTAAATCATCCATAGATCCCTTATAATACCTAATACAGTGTAATTCTATGTAAATAATTATACTATATTGTTTGGGGAATAAGAAGAAAAAAGTTTGTACATGCTCACTATAAACACAGCCATCTTTTTTTCCAATATTTGTGATCCATGGTTAGTTGAATCAACAGATCTAGAACCCATGGATCCAGAGGGCTGACAGTACTACACTGCTGCTACACAGTCACGCTGTCATCTGGCTTGCACTGCTTCCCACCAGAAACATGCTGTGATTCTTATTATTGCTCCTCTGTACTTAACGTGTCTCTTTTTGTAGATGCATATAAGATTTTCTCTTTATCACTGATTTTGAGCAATCAGATTATGTGTGTTGGTACAGTTTTCTTCATGCTTCCTGTACAAAGAACTGGTTAAGCTTCTAAAATCAGTGGGTTTACAGTTCTCATCAATTTTTGAAGTTTTCTGCCATTAACTTTTCAAATATTTTCTCTCAACTCCCCCCCTTTAGAAACACTAACTACATCCCTGATACCCTGTGTGTCAGCCCACTTTGCATTGCCATCAAGGAATACCTCACGCTGGGTAATTTACATATTAAAAAAAAAGTTTATTTGGCTCACAGTTCTACAGGCTGCACAAGAAGCTCGGTGCCAACAGCTGCTCTGATGAGGGCCTCAAGCTGCTTCCATTCGTGGCAAAAGGCGAAGGGGAGCTGGCATACGCAGAGATTACAGGACAAGAGGGGAAGCAATGGAGAGGGGGTGGTGCCAGGCTCTCTTTGACAATGAGCTCTTAGGAGAATAAAGAACTCATTCACTCACCTCCCAGGAAGGAATTCATCTATGCTTGGGGGATCTGCCCCACTGGCCCAAACACCTCCCATTAGATCCACCTCCAACACTGGAAATCACATTTCTCTCTCTTTTTTTGAGATAGTGTCTCACTCTGTCCTCCAGGCTGGAGTGAAGTGGCATAATCTCAGCTCACTGCAACCTCCACCTCCCAGGTTGAAGTGATTCTCCTGCCTCAGCCTCCCAAGTAGCTGGGATTACAGGCACACACCACCACGCTTGGCTAATTTTTGTATTTTTAGTAGAAACAGTGTTTCACCATGTTGGCCAGGCTGGTCTCGAACTCCTGACCTCAAGTGATCCACCCACCTAGGCCTCCCAAAGTGCTGGGATTACGGGTGTGCCTGGCCCTGGGAGTGAAATTCCAACATAAGGTATGGGGGAATAAACATCCCAACTACAGCACTATTGGCACTTCTGAGCCATTTTTCTCTCTGTGTTTCACTTTCACATAGTTTAATTGTTGCTTTGTTTTTTTCTTTTCCTTTTTTTTTCTTTTTTTTTTTTTTTTTTTTTTTTTTAACAGGGATTGTTGCTCTGTTGCCCAGGCTGGAGTACAGTGGCGCGATCTTGGCTCACTACAACCTCCACCTCTCCCGGGTTCAAGCGAATCTCCTCCCTCAGGCTCCCAAGTAGTTGGGATTACAGGCACGCACCACCACGCCTGGCTAATTTTTGTATTTTTAGTAGAGACGAGGTTTCACCATATTGGCCAGGCTGGTCTTGAACTCCTGACCTCGGGTGATCCACCCACCTCAGCCTCCCAAAGTGCCAGGATTACAAGCGTGAGACACAGCGCCCAGCCCCACTTTTGAATAGTTTTCTATTGCTATGTCCTCATATTCATGAACCTCTTCTACAATGTCTAATCTGCTATTAATCTACTGTTTTATATACTTTCACATCACATGCTATAGTTTTCATCTCTAGAAGTTTGTTTTTTTACATCTTTTACATCTCAGTATGTTCGACATTTCCTCTAAGTTTCTGGAACATATGGAATAGTTATAAGAATTGTTTTCCTGGCCAGGTGCGGTGGCTCACACCTGTAATCCCAGCACCTTGGGAGGCTGAGGTGGGAGGATCACAAGGTAAAGAGATCGAAACCATCCTGGCCAACATGGTGAAACTCCGTCTCTACTAAAAATACAAAAATTAGCTGGGCACAGTGGCAAGTGCCCGAAGTCCCAGCTACTCGGGAGGCTGAGGCAGGAGAATCGCTTGAACCCGGGAGGTGGAGGTTGCAGTAAGCCAAGATCACACCATTGCACTCCAGCCTGAGTAACAGAGCCAGACTCTGTCTCAAAAAAATTGTTTTCATGTATTTGTCTACTAATTCTGACATCTCAGTTGCAGACTCAAGGCAGGCAGAGTGGACAAGGTCCCCATGCCTTAATCCCCAGACTTCTGTGAGAATGTTGCATGGTATACTGGTTTTCTGATAAAACAAAGCACCACAAACCAAATGGCTTCAAGCAACAGAAATCTACTCTCTTACAGCTGCAGGGACTAGAAGTCTGACATTAAGGTGTCAGCAGGACCATGCTCCTTTCAAAGGCTCCAGGAAGAATCCTTCCTACTCTCTGCGGGTGGCTACCTGCAATCTTTGGCATTCCTGGACTTGCTGATGCCCTTATTCCACTCTTGGCCTCTGTCTTCACACAGCTTTCTTCCCTGTGTGTCTGTGTCTCTGCTTTATGTTTTTAGGGGGATACCAGTCTTTGAATTTGGGTCTTCACTAATCTAAGGTGGCTTCATCTTCACTAATTATGTCTACAAAGACTGTTATTTCCTAATAAGTTCACATTCTGATGCTCTGAGTGAACCCAAATTTTGGGGGAACACTATACGACTCACCTCAGTACATATGGCAAAAAGGACTTGGCAGATATAATTAAGGTTATGGACCTTAAAACAGGAAGATAGCAAGACCATTTTGGATTATCCAGGTGGCCATAATCTAATCACATGAGCCTTTCATGTGATTTTTAAACACACAGAGAGAGAGAGAGAGAGAGAGAGAGAGAGAGAAAGAAAACACAAGAGCACAGAGAACTTTCTCCAGCTGGAGTCAGAGAGATGCAGCAGAAGGGAAGTAAGAGAAAAACTTGACCCACCTTTGTTAGAGGGTATCACATGGAAGAGAAGAGAAAAGAGGCAAGCAGCCTCTAGAAACAAAGGCTAGCACCTGGCTGACAAGTAGGAAGGAAATGAAGGCCTCAGTCCTAAAACTACAAAGAACCAAATTCAGCCAACAGTCTGAAAGCAAATTCTTCCCCAGGGCCTCCAATGAGGAAGGCAACCCTGCGAACACCTTGATTTCAGCCTGTGAGACTCTACACAGAGGGCCTTCATTTGCCAAAAACAGAACCCCAGTTTAGTAAGGTTTTACTACGGGAAACCTTCGAACTGAGAAAATGATATCCCATTAACTCTACCCATCAGTGTAAAACAAAATGCTTCTCTGTGCAGCAATCTCCTTTCTTGTACTCCGCCTGGTAACTCTAGCCCCTTCTTGGTCTCTCAAAACTCCTGAGTTCTCAACCCAGAACACTGCTCAGCTCCACCTGGGTTCCCCTCTCTCTGCTGCAGTGTGGGAACTCTCTCAGGGCAGCACTTTGTTTCCCTCCCATCTCTGGGGATTATTGTCCTTCTTTGCCTATAGTTTCTCAAAAACCTAGTCATTTCAGGTGGGAGGGGATATATCCAGTCCCCTTACTCCACCTTCGCCAAACTATGTAGCTTTTAAAGTGTTTCTCTATCAACACTTGAATATTGGCTTTTTATTGTTTGTAGATACAGGGTCTCACTTTGTTGCCCAGGCTGGTCTTGATCTTGCTTCAAGCAATCCTCCCACCTTGGTCTCCCAAAACGTTGGGATTACAGGCTCACTACGCCTGGCCTAATTTTTCGTACTCCACGTTTGAGCCTTAGTCCTCAATAATACAGAAAAAGCTCTGGACATAAAACATCAGCAAAGAGTGCTTGTTCTTTACTACCTATCTATCCTAATAGATTTGCTGATCATAGAAAAAATGTTTTAAAACTGTAGTTACCTACTCTATTTCAAGTTGGCCTCCCCAAATACTTATTGATATCCTTGCCCTTTGTTTAATTCTCTCAACATACAACTCAACAACAAAACAAAGTCTATTTATTACTAAAAGAGTAAGCCTCAACTCCGATGTCTTAGTTTTCTCTTACTAGATGGAATATTGCCCCCTATTGTGAAATACACGTTCTCTTCATTCTCTTGCCCCAAATTCCTAAAACCTAACTATTCCAGTATACATTTCTACAATAGGCCTCCAGGATGCTTCACAGACATCATCAAGCTTATTCTTTTTCTCCTTTTCCCACACTCTTTCTATTATGTTCTTTGATACATTTAGAAAATAAAGTCTACTCAAATGATGTTGTGTTAGAAAATTTTAAACATAATAATGAAATAATTGCAAAGCCTCACTTTGGTTAATTTCCTTTAACACTGTTCAATACCTGCTACTTTGAATTCACATTCAGAAAAAACACCATCACTTGAAGAAAAACAGTCCTAGGTTTTGTTTTGTTTTTTATCTTTTCCAGACAGAATTGTTTTAGACTGAAATAACCTCTTTCCTCTTTCTAATGAACTAAAATATATACTTATTTCAATACTTAAGCAGAACAGATACAATTGTAAGAATCTAAAATTAAAATCTGTTCAAAATAAATAAAAGCTTGCTCTTATTTTAGTGCACCAAGAATAAGGTACAGAGCAGAAGAGAACCTAAGATCCCCTTAGCCAACGCACCCATAAACTGAACTTTTTCTTAAAAGAGACTCATTAAATTTCTCATAAATTCCCTAACTTACAAATGGCAGCCCTGGGATTAGATCCCAGATCTCTTGCTCTTTCTACATATGACTGAATGATGTCTCATACTTAACATTCTGGGTGAAAAGGGAACAATGTTTTGAATTTCCTTAATATTATCTGCCAAAAAAGAATATATTAGTTTAGTAAGATTTTACTAAGGGAAATAACGAATACGATATTCCATTAATTCTATCCATCAACACAAAACAAAATGCTTAACTGTGCCTGCGATCAGTTTTGTAAAATGGAACAAAACATGTCTGCATTTGTTTTCTCAGTTGTTGACATGTGGGTGAGCACATGTACAATCAAGGCTTCTTAAAACACCAAGACATCTTTCAACTACAGAAAGGTTTCTAAAAATCTAATTTCAGTAAAACATTGAATATGCTGTATCTATTTAGTGTACTATACTGTACTCTAACAAACTCAAGGTATTCACACAATTTGTGATTTGAAAAACTTCACCAGTTCTCAATGGCAGACAGCTAAGTGCGTAGCACTTTATGTCTAACAAGCCTGGATTTGCACCTATCACAAATATGTGACCTTGAAGAGGGATTGCAACTCTGTCACTCAGTTTCCTCAGGTATACAACAGGCTATAGTACCCAGGGCTCTTATGAAGAACAGAAGATAAATTAACACCCAATATGTTAAACAAATGTCAGTGCCTCTTCCCTGCCCTGTCTCAACATCGTAAAAATGGTGCAAGGCCGAGCGTGGTGGCTCACACCTGTAATCCCATCACTTTAGGAGGCCAAGGCAGGCAGATCACCTGAGGTTGGGAGCTCGAGACCAGCCTGACCAACATGGAAAAACCCCGTCTCTACTAAAAGCACAAAATTAGCCAGGCATGGTGGCACATGCCTGTAATCCCAGCTACTCGGGAGGCTGAGGCAGGAGAATCGCTTGAAGCTGGGAAGAAGAGGTTACGTGAGCCAAGATCGTGCCATTGTACTCCAGTCTAGGCAACAAGAGTGAAACTCCATCTCAAACAAACAAACAAAAAAAAATACAAAAAAAAAGAAAAGTTCTGACATACACCAGAATTTAGACCATACAAAGACAACAAAATGATGTGAGTTATAACTACAGTTAGCTCTCAACCCTTTCCTTAAAGAATTATTCTCATTAATCTCACGAAAAAAAATTTAACCAGCAAAACCTATACACATAGGTGACACTGAAAATATTTTAAAATGGCAAAGACAAAAACCAGGCATAGAAAATCAACTGCAGATAAATACCCCAACTAATTAACAATATCAATGTAGCACAACTGTGCATGATTTTTTTGTCTGGATATTCTAAGTTTTCTATAGGAAGCGTATAAAGTCCTCTAAAATTCACAAAGCATATATTTAAACACCTCTGTGAAACTCAAAATTCTCCAGATCCCTGTATCATATAATTTCCCCCATAAAATGAATACAAAGGGCTGAAAATAATAAAACTAAACTGAGATGGGGATGCTGAGCTAGGCTCACTCGTTAGCCACGTGGCTCACTTTATTTACTAGTTTATCTGAGTGCACAGTTTAGATTTTAGCTTCAGCAGAATTACAAATTACCACGTGCTGGGGAGCCTCAAATATTGCTCTCAAATTGTTGCAACCATGAATATAAAACCTTGAATGCTAAAGGTCCACTATGCTTTTATATTCAGAAGAAAAAAAGTTTAAAACCTATTTCTAACTTTTGACATCTAGAGAAGAATTTGAATTTTATCGTATAAAAGGGATATGTATGATTAAAAAGATACAATTCTGGGGCATAAGTTTCTTTTATTGTTATTGATCTATAAACATACATGCTTCCAGAATTTATCTTTCTAATCATACATGTCCCTTTAAAACAGTAAAACTCAAATTCTTCTCTGGATGTCAAAGTTAAAAAAATAAAACTTTGCCTTAGGCAAATGCTCACAAATCACTAAAAATTATCTATTATGACTAACCAATACACTTACTTAAAACAAAGATAGTTTATCAAAAGCTAAACGAAAAAAATCTTTTTTTTTTTTTCTTTCTTCCTATTTTCTTTCCTATTTTTGGAGACAGAGTCTCACTCTGTTACCCAGGCTGGAGTGCAGTGGTGCAGTCTTGGCTCACTGCAACCTCCGCCTCCCAGATTCAAGTGATTCTCATGCCTCAGCCTCCTGAGTATCTGGGATTATAGCCGCGCACCATCACACCAGGCTAACATTTGCATTTTTAGTAAAGATGGGAGATGGGGTGAAGAAATCTTTATGAGCAAATCAAACAAGCAGCAATGTCTGTTGGACAACTGAAGAAAACAATTCAGTACCCTGAATCAAGAAGGGTTCCAAATACCAGTTAATTTAGTTTACCAAGAAATTAGATGCCTTTTACATGCACTGATCAACCAGCTTTTTTCAACCTAAGTAATTAAATGCAAAATATTAAGTTTATTAGCCAGAATAAATAAATGTGAAAATTTCAGACTCAACTTAGGCTAATCTAATAAAATTTGCAATATATAAGAAAGTAAAACTACTATGAGAAGAACATCTAATACATAGATACAATATTATATCTAAGATATATTGCTAAGTAGTAATTATATTCTTGGCAATTTTGCAAAGCTTAGTAAATTTCTAACATTTTATAAATACATGTCAACATCCACACATACACATTCCTTAATAATATTCTATAATTTTGATAAATCATTCTTTAAAATTTCTGTTAGGGCCAACACATATTCCGTTATACATTATTTCATATTAATTTGTAAAATAAATATTAATCAAATCTCTCTGCTTTAAAGAGGTAAAATTATATACTCCCATATAGTAGTAAAACCCTAAAAAAATACAGCAACAGTATAACGGCAACCTATTTGAAAGATATCCAATGCCCATCCCCAGAAAAGGTATTTGAATTTAAAGTTATTTAATCGTGGTTTAAAATAAAACAAAACAAGACTGAATTTCCAGATCACCATAGGATGCATTAACTTCTAGCTCCATCTGCTGGAGTTACAAAATATATCAAAATACAATATACAATATTATGGAGGAAATAATTTATCTTTTTTCCTCACATAGACAAAAGCCTTCGTAAATTTAAATTAAAAAATTAATCAGAGTTCAGCCATACTCAATAATTTCCAAAATGACAAAAGTTCAACCAATATTTCAGTAGAATTGAAGATCTAATCCAATTATCAAAAAGTAATTTATACAATTTTTTAAAATTCTACCAACAAAGCATAAGCCTTAGAAAAGAGACTACACAGGCCGGGCGCGGTGGCTCAAGCCTGTAATCCCAGCACTTTGGGAGGCCGAGACGGGCGGATCACGAGGT
>NW_016821745.1:749581-756364 GCF_001698545.2 Rhinopithecus bieti | reverse complement strand
AAAAAAAAAAAAAAAAAAAAAAAAAAAAAAAAAAAAAAAAAAAAAAAAAAAAAGAAAAGAGACTACAGTCTGTTTTCAAGTAGTGTGAGGACTTCAGAATTATTAGTCACTGTTGATTTGGGGTGAAAAGAGACAGAGAGAGAGACACAGAGACAGACAGACAGACAGAGACAGAGAGAGAGAACTTCAGAATTAGAATAGCCTCTGCTTATTTACTTAGAAGAAAAATAAATAACAATTTACCAACGAGTTGTGGGACTTTTGATCTTAATATAACTTTTTTCTTAAAAAAGAAATAATATGTCCATTGTATAAATGCAAACACCAAATGCAACGTAAATACCAAAAACAAAAAAATGCATATCATATAATCCTACACAAACTCTGCATTTACCCTTCCGGATATTTTTCTGTGCAGCTACCTACACATGTACTCTATTTCCTTCTTACAAAATAGGCATTGGATCATAAATATGGGCTTTTTTCTGGATATCTTTGTATATCAACAAATACCTACATTATAATCTGTAATGGTCAAAAAAGCACTCCACTGTTTGGATCTGGCAAGATATGATTAATTTCCTATCCCAAACACCAGGATTTTTCTGTTTATAATGTTATAAGAAATACTTCAATATCCAGTAACTATCTTGATACACATTATGATAAATGACTGAACTACTGAGCCCAAATGACTAGCAACATTTAGCGAACAATAGTACATTAAAATTTATTAGGGACTTACTTTTGACTTAGCAACTATGCATAAGTAAACACAATTTTTCTTAAGTTTGATTGCTTATACTCTAAAAGTCTGGTTTTTTGGATCGTCTGTGGAACTTAAAAATGAATTTTAAAAGGTTGGATTTTGCATTGTTCCTTCACGATGTCCAAACAGTATATCGTCTATTCCTGATGACAAATCAAAATAAAGCACACAGTCCTTGCAGCGACTCGTCGGATTCATTGTGGTTATATTTTAATAGATAATCTCAAACTGGGCATTCATGTCACAAATGTTTGTTTTGTCTCTATCTCTGGCCATAAGTGAGTGGACAGCTTAGTCAAAATTGGGCCCCACTGGGGAAAAAAACCCTCAAAAACTGAAGAATTATTTCCTGGTTTTATTATTTAAGGGTACAATCTAATTCCATCATTTTCCTATCTTCCAAATTTTGATCGTTATTTGGCTCTTATTTTGATATTAAACTCACATTACTTAAAAGTAGTCATTTTAAAGTGAACAATTAAGTGGCATTTGCACAGAACTGTTCATTTGCAATGGTGTGCAACCACCAACTTCACCTAACTCCAAAACATTTTTATCACCCCAAAAGGAAAACTCACAAAGCAGCTGTATCATTGTTTTTCAACTTATGGAAATGAAGAGTTTCATATTTTTCTATTAATTTTTTAACAGCACACAAGATACAGAAAATGTATAGAAGCAGATACTTTATGTTTTCAGTCCATTTCTAACCCTTTTTCCTATTTTAACAACAAAAAGAACTTACACTACCATTTTAATTTGTCATCTCTGCCCCATCCTACAACAAACTACAGTTGCCGGCATGTCATGGACCCACACTGTGTGAATTACAGAACACATCTCACAGCATCAAGCTGACAAGTGATGACAACCACCAGACAAAAGCCAGTGGCCAGAGGATTACCATCAGTTCGCCTAACCCCAGTGCTCCAATGTCATTTTTCTATATCACATTTTTCAAGCTGTTTCCTCACTGCAGACAGAGATACATCTTGTTTACATGACACAGTTTACTAATGTTATTATTTTATTTATTATGTTACAAAATTCTTGCCCAAAAAAGTAAAGAAGCATTCCAAGGTAATATGGTTAACACATAACATCTCAAACCTATGTCCAAAATCCAAACACTGTATTTAAGCCAAACTAAATATATTTGCACATACAAAAAAAAAAACATTAACACATTTAGCCTCTAATCCATATGTGATTTACACATTAAAGGCACAATCAAAACATCCATACTGACAATTTTATAAGATAAGCCATTAAATTTCCTCTCAAATTCACTTTTGCCAAAATATTCCTAATGACATAATTATAATGACTTTTATTCCTTCAATCAATAAATATTTATTGAACACTTTCAACATGAAAGTACAGAACAGATGCTCCATGGGAGATTAAAGGAATCTGAACATTTTCTGGGTACTCACAGAATCCCATAAATGTCACAAAAGCGTAAATGACAGATTGACAAATGAATATAAGTGATGTAACTGTGCTCTGGGGAAAAGGAAATAACCAGACTGTTTGTGAACTTCTGGACACTGGCTCGGAACTGACACTGTTCCCAGGAGACCTTCACTGTGGCTCTCCAGTCAGAGTAGGGGCTTACGCAGGTCAGGTAATCAATGGAATTTTAGCAGAGGTCCAACTCAGAGCGGGTCCCTGAACCCATCCTGTGGTTGTCTCCTCACTTCCAGAAGGCATTAATGGAATGGAATGGCTAGCAGAATTCCCACACTGATTTCCTGACTCGTGAAGTGAGGGTTATTATGATGGGAAAGACAAAGTGGAAGCTACTAGAACTGCATCTACCTAGGAAAACAGTAAACCAAAACCAATACTGCATTCTTGGGGGGATTTCAGAGATTACTGCCACCATTGAGGACTTGAAAGATGCAAGGGTGGGGATCCCCACTACACCCCCATTTGACTCGTATCTGGTCTGTGCAGAAGACAGAGCTTCCAGAATAGCAGGATATTGTTAAGCTTAACTAGGTGGTGAGTCCAACTGCAGCTGCTGTACCAGATGTGGCTTCATTGCCTGAACAAATTAACATGTCACCTATCTGGTATGCAGCTACTGATCTGCCAAATGCTTTTCTCTCTGTCTATGTTAGTAAAGACCACCAGAAGCAGTTTGCTTTCAGTTGACAAGGTCAGCAACATGCCTTCACTGCCCTACCTCAAGGGCATATAAATTCTCTAGCCCTATATTATAATTTAATTCACAGGAATCTTGATCACCTTTCCCTTCCATAAGATATTAATATCATACTGGCCCAATACGCTGATAATATTTTGCTGATTGTAACTAGTGAGTGAGAAGTAACAACCACTCTAAACTTATTGGTAAGACATCTGTGTGTCAAAAAGTGTGAAATAAATCTAACAAAAATTCAGGGGCCTTCTATCTCAATGAAATTTCTAGGGGTCCAGTGTTATAGAATACATAGAGCTATCCTTTCTAAGGTGAAGGATAAACTGTTGAATCTGGCGCCTCCTGCACCAAAAAAGAGGCATAGCATCTAGCAGGCCTCTCTGGATTTCGAAGACAACACATTTCTCATTTGCATGTGTTGTTTTAGCTGGTTTACTGAGTGGCCTGAAAAGCTGCCGGTTTTGAGTAGAGACCAGAACGAGAGAAGGCTCTGCAGCAGCTCCAGGCTCTGTGCAGGCTACTCTGCCTCCTGGGCCACATGACCCAGCAGATCTAAGGGTGCCTGAAAGGGAAGAGGCAGAGACGCATGCTGAATGGAGTCTTTGGCAGGTTCCTCTCGAGGTGAACTGGCCCTTAGGATGTTGGGGCAATGCTCTTGCCCTCCTTGTGGATAACGGCTGCCTTTGAGAAACAGCTGCTGGCCCACTATGGGGCTTTAGTAGGGATTGAACGCTTAAATATGGGCCACCAAGCTACCATGGGACCTGAGTTGCTCATCATGAACTGAATGTTTTCTGACCCACCAAGCCAGAAAGCTGGGTGTGCACAGCAGCATTCCATCATCAAATGGAAGTGGTATGTGTCCGGGCCTAAGTAGGCCCTAAAGGCACAAGTCACATAAAGAAATGCCCCCAACGCTGACGGTCCCCACTCCTGCTGCACTGCCTTCTCTCTCCCAGTCTGCACCTACAGTCTCCTGGGGAGTTCCCTAAAATCAGTTGATGGAGGCAGACCTGGGCCTGGCTTCCAGATGGTTATGCATGATATGCAGGCACCCATGTTAGTGGATAGTTGCAGCACTACTGCCCCTTTCTGGAACACCCCTAAAAGGACAGTGGTGAAGGGAAATTCTCCGACGGACAGAACTATGGGCCATACATCCAGCTGTTTACTTTGCTTTGAAAGAGAAATAGCCAAATGTGTGATTATTACAAATTAACGGACTATGGCCAATGGTTTGGCTGCATGGTCAGAGTCTTAAAGAAACACAATTGGAAAACTGGCAATAAGAAAACTGGGATGAGGTAGATGAACAGACCTCTCTGAATGGGAAAAAAATGGGAAAGTATTTGTGTCCCATGTGAACGCTCACCGAAGGGTGACCTCAGCAGAGGAGGATTTTAATAATTAAGTGGATAGGTTGGCTGGCTCTGTGGATATGAGTCAGCCTCTTTCCCCAGCCACCCCCGTCATTGCCCAATGGGCTCATGAACAAAGTCACCATGACAGTAGGGATGAAGATCATACACGGACCCAGCACCATGGACTTCTACTCACCAAGGCTAGCCTGGCTAAAGCCACTGCTGAGGAACCCAATCCACTAGCTGTGACTTTTGTTTTCCAAATCTCTCCACCAAACATGTATTTCTTTAAACACACACGAACATGTATATACACATACATTTCCCTAACACAGACAGAACAATTAAAAGACAAATTTCCATAGAATTGTCATATCCCACACTGCACAAAATACATGCCTTTGCTTATGAAAAGCTTCATAAAATGTACGAACTTTTTAAAACCTAGTAGGAGCAAAGTATTACAAAACTATAGTATTTAAAACAATATGGCACTGGCATAGGAACAGACAAACCAGAGGGGAAAAACAGAAAGTAAAACTCAGCATTTATTTCCTGCTTACTCTGGACCATCAGGCAATAGACCAGGTACTTTGGTACTTAGTGTATATATATATATATATATATATACACACACACACATTACTATATATATATATATTCCACTTACTACATATAATAATTCTATAAACTAGACCTTGATATTGTCATTTTAGAGATAAAAGACTGAGACTTTGAAAGTGTAAACAATTTGCTCGAGGTTGCTAAGGGTTTCAGACAGATTTGAAATTCAAGCTCAGGTCTATCTGACTCCAAAACCTGCATACCTGAGCCCAGAAACAAACCCTAATATAATATTTAGCTTACTGAAAATGAAGCATAAAAAATCAGTACAGAAAAGAATATTCAATTAATGGTATTGGGACAACTAGCTGTCATATCTTAGGATGGGAAACCATCTTATAAACACAAAAACAATCAGAGACACCAAAGAGAAAAGAAAACCAAATATTATAAAAAATATTCAAATTCTGGAAAAAAGCAATTGAAATTAAAAGCAAAATAACAATCAGAAAACATGTATAAAATTGAATGAAAAGCTGATGTGTTCACACATAAAGAGATCATGAATTCAATATGAAAAAAGCAACAACCACAAAAAAGGGCAAAAACATGAATCAAATAAAATGATACACGGGCCGGGCGCAGTGGCTCACACCTGTAATCCCAGCATTTGGGAGGCCGAAGAGGGTGGATCACTTGAGGTCAGGAGTTTGAGGCCAGCCTGGCCAACATGGTGAAACCCTGTCTCTACTAAAAATATAAAAATTATCTGGGCGTGGTGGCACACAACTGTAGTCCCCGCTACTCAGGAAGCTGAGGCAGGAGAATTGTTTGAACCCGGGAGGTAGAGGTTGCAGTGAGCTGAGATTGCGCCACTGCACTCCAGCCTGCGCGACAGAGCAACACTTCATCTCAAAAAAATTATAATAAAAATAAATAAATGAAAATAAAATGATATATGTATTATTTTCTATATTTTATAAATTAAAATTAAAACGTCCTATCTCACTAAAAATTTTTTAAATTAACATTACAATAATGAGAAACGACCTTCTATCCATGAAAATGGAAAAGATTTTAAAGATACTAATATCCATTGTTATTAAGTTTATGGCTAAAAACAAGAGGCACTTTCATGGTCTATCAAGAGAATATAAACAAGTAATTCTAGAAAACAGTTTAGCAATAATACTCATTAGCCTAATAATTTTCATTCTAATTTCCATGTAAAGAAATAGTCAGAAACCCAAATAATAATTAAAATTTAAAAATCCTCTAGATGCTCAATAACAGTTTACTGGTTAAGTGAAATGTTCCACAAACAGGACAGGGTGGGTTTGGTACCTGAGGAACAACTCAGCCATTTTCTATTGCAAATCTGAAAAATGCAGGTAGCAAGTCACTGGAGGGATAAATGGTTCCACCTTTTAAAATGACGAAATAGCCTTTGAAAACCACTAGCTTAATATATTGCCATATATACGGCTCAGGTTAAACCACTAAAACTGGTTTCGAAGAACATAAAAGGTATAGAAAACACAATATAATATTAAAGGTTTTAAAGGTATAAATTGCATATGCTATACATAATATACACATGCAGCCAGGCACGGTAGCTCACGCCTGTAATCCCAGCACTTTGGGAGGTCGAGGTGGGTGGATCACGAGGTCAGGAGATCAAGACCATCCTGGCTAACATGGTGAAACCCAGTCTCTACTAAAAATACAACAAATTTAGCCGGGCATGGTGGTGGGCACCTATAGTCCCAGCTACTCAGGAGGCTGAGGCAGAAGAATGTCGCGAACCCAGGAGGCGGAGCTTGCAGTGAGCCAAGATCATGCCACTGCACTCCAGCCTGGGCGACAGAGCGAGACTCCATCTCAAAAAAAAAAAAAAATTATATACACACACACACACACAC
>NW_016821745.1:741618-748935 GCF_001698545.2 Rhinopithecus bieti | reverse complement strand
AAAAAAAAAAAAAAAAAAAAAAAAAAAAAAAAAAAAAAAAAAAAAAAAAAAGGATGTTTTCCAAATGCAAAATGTCAACTATAAAAACTAAAGCATACTTAACTGTAACCCTACTACACATGCAAGTTATTCCATTTTTTTTCTTGGATTTGAGATCCCAACACTTCTTTATGTTAACTCAGAAATTCCAAATTCCCTGACCTATAATACAAATGTAATGAAAACAAGCTATCTCTGACACATATTTTTTTAAGTCAAATGGCAACTTAGATTAAATATTATCAAAGAAGGACATTTAACCATTAACTCATAAGGTTCTTACTAAGAAAAAAAATTTTCAAAAAACTTTTACCTTAAAATGAGATGAAGAAATTGAAATACATAACAAATTAAAATAATTATTAACACTGATAACACCAACAACTAATAACATTAACAAAATAATAACTAGTAATATAGTTACTAGTAACACAAATCAATACTAATAAAATGAGAGAGGGGTATGGGCATGATGAGCAAGAAAGATATCCAAATTCCTAAGAGCTGTAGTTCTAACACATAATTACAAAATCTTAACAAAGGATAAATGCTTGAGGTGATGGACACCCTGTTTACCCTGATGTGATTGTTTTGCATTGCATGCCTGTATCAAAATATCTCATATAGTCCATAAATATATACACCAACTATATACTCACAAAAATTAAAATTAAAACATTAAAAAATAAAAATAGGCCGGGCACGGTGGCTCAAGCCTGTAATCCCCAGCACTTTGGGAGGCCGAGATGGGCGGATCACAAGGTCAGGAGATTGAGACCATCCTGGCTAACATGGTGAAACCCCGTCTCTACTAAAAAAAAATACAAAAAACTAGCCGGGCGAGGTGGCGGCGCCTGTAGTCCCAGCTACTCGGGAGGCTGAGGCAGGAGAATGGCGTGAACCCGGAAGGCGGAGCTTGCAGTGAGCTGAGATCTGGCCACTGCACTCCAGCCTGGGTGACAGAGCAAGACTCTGTCTCAAAAAAAATAAATAAAATAAAACAAAATAAATAAATAAATAAAAATAAAAATAAATTAGAATGTCTCAAAAAAGAATTACACCAGTATGTTCTATGAGAGACAAGAGTTCAGTTTACATACACTAAATTGACTTGTAAAAACAATAAGAGTCTTCAGAAAGAAGAAAGAAAACACCTCACAGTATAAATAACTATCATAATAGCTACCACCTATTAAGTGCCTACTAAAAGACAGTTACTTTACATACATCATTCCTATTCCAAAAACAAGCCAGCAAGCTGGGTTTTATTTATCATCCCAATTAAGACAATAGGAAACCGTGGCAAGAGGACAGCAGCTTGCCCAAAGACTACAAAGCAATACACCACGATACCTATTTGTACCTGACATAGAGTGTTTTTCCCCTTCTATATTTTGAAATGACTAAAGAAACTACTAGCAAATAAATAAAATAGAAACTATAGCTGCTGTTTTTTAGGTCTTTTGAGATGGGGTTCCACTCTTCTTGCGGAGGCTGGACGGCAATGGTGCAATCCCGGCTCACTGCAATCTCCCCCTCCCAGGTTCAAGTGATTCTCCTGCCTCAGCCTCCCAAGTAGCTGGGATTACAGACGTGCGCCACCACGCTTGGCTACTTTTTATATTTTAGTAGAGACGGGGTTTCTCCATGTTGGCCAGGCTGGTCTCGAACTCCTGACCTCAGGAGATCCACCCCCCCACCGACCCTCGGCCTACCAAAGTGCTGGGACTACAGGCCTGAGCAACTATGCCCGGCCAGTTTTCTAGTTCTTAAATGGAGGCTGAGTTCTTCTGACATATTCAGATAAACCAAAATTCTCTCGCTAAATCCTGAAATGAATTTATCAAAATCATAAGTATAAAAACTGCTCCTTGACTAAGAGAAAAGTCTTTCACAACTAAACACAGAAATGATAAGTAAAATCTGGTTTTGTGACATTAAAGACCCAAATCGTTTACTGGAGGAAGTCACAAATTATGAAGAAAACTAAGAAAAGAAAAATCTAAAAATATGATACAGTAAAAAAATAAAATATTGATTGTGATTATATTAAGTAATATATACTAACCATGAATCAGGGAGCCATTTAGCCACTGAATATAGTAGTTGTGAGGAAAAGAAAGCAGGATTTCATTGCTGATTATTGAGAAGGGTAAAAGCAAAACAGCCCCAGCTGACACTGCGAGAGTGAATGTGCTCAAAAACAACCTGGAAGAAAGGAGAGTCATCGTCACAAGGGATCTGAAAAAGCCATGAACATGAAAGTCATCAAAAAGAATGCAAACTCTTTAATGTTTTAATCAAAAAAGAATTATATTAAGAACTTTATTAAATATATGTAGTTGGAAGACAAATGATACACATACGGGCCTAGAAGTTAAACTAGATAAACTTTAAAACTCCTTACTCTATGAAAATGTCAATAACTCTAGCAAGTAGTACCTAAAAGACAAACATATACTGAAGACACAGTACTTCACATATTTTACAAAGAAAAAATTGTAGTTCCTTCCTCTTTGAAATATAAGTATTTATTTCACAATTGCATTTAATTAACAACTTTGACAACATATGCTAACAGCAATGCAACAACTGAGGTGAAAAAATTACTGTGAAAGCAGTATAAAAAAATTTAATTTAAAATGTTTATTTTAGAGGGAAAAAAAACTTAGAAAGCCTGACATCCCTTTAATGGGTAAAGATTAAATAAATTATAGTAATAAACAACAGAAAACTATTAAACAATATTGTACAATTAATATTTAAAGCACTACTTTGTCATTTAAAAAAACAAGATAGCTTTAATAGGTACTAATATGGAACAATATCTAAAGTAAGTTAACCAAAAAAATGAAGAAAAGCATGAACAATAAATGTAAAACATGCTCTCCCCCCAACAAATGTGTATTTATACAGAGGTACAAAAGAAATCCAGCATAATATGTAACAATCCCATTGGAAAGAGAGATTATAAGGGGCTTTCACCTTCTCAGTTAGACATTTCTGAAACACTTATTTTTTACAACAAACACCTAACTTTTTAAAAGATTTTACAAGAATAAATTGACAAAGGAAAAAAGAACTTCACCAATATTAGAGACAGAATGGATATTAAAGTTCTATTAAAGTTAATATTGGAAGAAAGTAAAACAAATGTAAGAAAATATTTTTTAAAAGCAGGAAAAAAAAAAACTAAATACCCAAAACACATCTAACAGAGAAACTTTGAGGCCAATGCCATCTTGTGGCAACCAACAGAAGTGTATTCCTACTTAAAAGCCAAAAATAACCAGGATTCCTTGGTTCAGTAAATCAATGATAAATTTTTAAATGGAGACTATATGATACATACCAAAAATACAACTGAAATCACGTATAGAATTTCTGTAAATTCGTTTTGCTGAATAGACACTGCGTTTCCTGGGAAAAGTCCTCAGACAACTGCTATCTCAGGGTCCACAGCCAACTCTGGCAGCGACCAACCAGCAAGCGGTCTCCAGCAAGCTTCTCCAGTCACGGGAGGCAGCTATTCCGATTGCTATCATTCCTTCCCGTGCTAAAATTGAGATCAAATCCAAAATCTCGCCATTTCAGGTCCTGCACGGCTATCCCAAGATAATTTTCCAGGCTCTTCTCTCACCATGACCCATTTCGACATACACTTAGACTTACCTAACTCCTTCATAGCCCAAACAAGAAATGGATTTTCAGGACTCCTTGCCCCTCTGCACAGTCTACTCACTCCCTAGAATACCCTCTAAGTTGCATGGCAAACTCATACATGAATTTCAAGACAGACCCCAAACATCATTTGCCCTGTGAAGTATTTCACAACTTCACCTTCTGAAATGGAGCATTATTTTTAAAAATTACATCTTCAGAGTAATGCATCTTTTCTAATTGTGGTAGTAATAAGACAAGTGTTTCCCCAAATATCTGACATTTGTAACTATCTCCTTAATCCAATCAGGAAGAGAAAACTTTTGTCTAAATAAAATAAGGTGATGAGGGCATGCACTCAGATGCTGAATATAACTAGTGACTGAATATAACTAGTGTAAAAATAAAAAAGCCCTATGTAGGCCGGGCGCGGTGGCTCAAGCCTGTAATCCCAGCACTTTGGGAGGCCGAGACGGGCGGGTCACGAGGTCAGGAGATCGAGACCATCCTGGCTAACACGGTGAAACCCCGTCTCTACTAAAATACAAAAAAAAAAAAACTAGCCAGGCGAGGTGGCGGGCGCCTGTAGTCCCAGCTACTCCGGAGGCTGAGGCAGGAGAATGGTGTAAACCCGGGAGGCGCAGCTTGCAGTGAGCTGAGATCCGGCCACTGCACTCCTGCCCGGGCGACAGAGCAAGACTCCGTCTCAAAAAAAAAAAAAAAAAAAAAAGCCCTATCTACCCTATCTATAGATACTGTGAAGTGTCTTTGCAAGGTGATGATGAATTAAAACAACAAAACCACCTTAAATCACTTTAACACTCCACAAAGCTTTCATATACTTTCAGTTAGTAAACAAGGATCAGGATCCTTGGATTATGAGTCTCTCATCTCCTATTCTTAACCCCCATCATCAGGGACGTGGGATATGATGAGGTTTCTCTTCAAATAACCTGATCAATCTTTTATTCTTTAATTCATAGTACCCCCCCCTTTTCCCTTTTCCACCTTTTTTTCCTTCTTGCCTTTGTTAGATGCCCAGGCACATCACAGTACCAGGCGTTATCAGTACCAGCTCACATTCCTTTCCTTATTTGGAAAGAGGACTAACTTTCTAGCTCATTAGACACCCCTTCCCCTTTCCTCTCCACTTTCTTTTATGTGCCCACCTTATCTAAGAAAAATCAAAAGTTTAGCCAACCAGGATCAGATTGTACAACCCGACCCCAGCCAATGGGGAAAGGGTACAGGGCAGGACTTGCGTCAGGAATACAAGATCTCGTGCCCCTTTGTTCAGGTGTGCTCTCATGGCGACTGGCCAAGGAGGCACCCCTCTGTGCAGAAATAAAATTGCTCTGCTAAGAATCCTTTGTTTGAGTGTTCAATTTCCTTAGGATTTTGAGTGTTGTTCCTAACAGTGATATGGTTTGGCTATCTGTCCCCTCCAAATCTCATGTTGAAATGTGATCCTCAGTGTTGGAGCTGGGGCCTCATGGGAGGTATTGGATCGTAGGAGCAGACCCTACAGTAATGAGTGAGTTCTCATTCTGTTAGTTCACAAGAGAGTTGGTTGTTTAAAGGAACCTGGCATCTCCTCTTCAATCCTGATCTCCCTTCACCTCCCACCATGAGTAAACGCTTCCTGAGGCCTCACCAGAAGCCATGCAGATGGTAGTGTCATGCTTGTACCTCCTGCAGAACTGTGAGCCAAACAAATCTTTCTTTATAAACTACCCAGTTTCAAGCGTTCCTTTATAGCAACACAAAACAGACTAACACAATCAGGCTCTTCCTAAGCTTTCTACCATGGTCCTGCTGCTCCTCATTGCCAGAAAATGACTGAATCTCCTGTTTCAGAGCAAAAAAAGGGGTACGATCCCTTCATACTTACCACCTGATAAAGCTACCAACAGACACAATTATTCTCCTATCTGTCAACCTCCTGCTCATTTGTGCCGAGCTACCTCTGCCGTCTCCAGGGACCTTGCTTCACCGGTGAGTCATCCTCCCTCTAGCTGCTGACCGGCCAAAAATAAATATCCTCAGGTGCTTCTGCTCTTTCAAAATGCTTCTGAAGTAGAACTCACATATCACACCTTTACTTCTTTATCCTCAACTTCTTTATTAGCCCACTGCAGTAGGACTTCTGCTCCTCACCCAGTTCTAAAGAGGCGCTCCTTATGGTCAAATCCATCAGATACTTTTATGACCTTCTATGACATTTCAAATTGATAAGCACTACTTCCTTCTTGAAACTCTTCCCCACTTCCACAATATTCCCTCTTCCTCATTTTTCAATCTCAGACTCAATGTGACACTCAATTTTTTAAACAAAAAACAAATGCTTTTTTATTTATTTGTAGTTATCAATAAAATGAAAGACCTCACATTTTTAAAACTCCACTGCAAAATACAGGTTATCATAAACATGTATTTCATGGGTTAATATTTCAATATATATTTTTAATAAAAAAGACTAATCATAAGCAAAACCTGCCACTTTACATCTTCAAGTTTAACAGGTTGATAGTATCTAATCAGGAAGTACATGTGGAAACAAGACTTCATTATGGTTGAATTTAAATCATTCAAAATTATTCAATAAGATGTATATAGTGCTGATGACAAAGAAAGTTTCATATTTCACATTTTGCTCACACCCTCCCAAGTACCATCAAGAGGTCTGATTCTCTGGGCAATAGAAAAGTAACAAATTGAGTGACATTTTACATTCATCTGTGAAATGTTGGCATACCAGCATTCAATCTTAAGTCTTCATCTCAGCTAATCAATAAACATTTGCTGCATGAACTAGGCTTTCTAATACGTCACTCTAAACCAGTGGTTCTTAAGCAGTAGCACTATCAGGATCACCCATGGAGCTTTTGTTAAAGCCCATCTCGGAGATTCTACCTCAGGGGGTCTTTCAGGTGAGGCTCCCTCACTAGACAAGTATTTGCAGAGTGCCTGCTCCCCTGTCCCAGCACTGTGCTAGGCACTTGAGAACAGTGAAGGAACACAAGCGAACATTCTTGCCCAAGGAGGGCTTATCCTGGACTGGAGAGAGTCAGGCAATAAACAATAAAACATTAAATATGTAAATGCATAATATACTAAAGATAAGTGCTACAGGAAAACACAGTAAGGAGGACTGGAAATGGGGAGGAGGACACACAGGTTTCAATATTAAGTGTGGCACTTAGGGAAGGCCTCACTGAAAAGTTGAGACTTAGGGAAAAACATAAAGCAAAACAAAACTGAAGAAGGTGAGAGTGAATTCAGTGGGATATCTGACAGAAAAGAATTCTAAGCAGGACGGGCATGGTGGCTCACACCTGTAATCCCAGCACTTTGGGAGGCCGAGGTAGGTGGATCACCTGAGGTCAGGAGTTCAAGACAAGCCTGACCAACATAATGAAACCCCATCTCTACTAAAAATATAAAAATTAGCTGGGCATGGTGGCAGGCATCTGTAATTCCAGCTACTCGAGAGGCTGAGGCACGAGAATCACTTGAATCCAGGAGACAAAGGTTGCAGTGAGCCGAGATTGCGCCACTGCACACTCCAGCCTAGGCAACAAGAGCGAAACTCCCTCTCAAAAAAAAAAAAAAAAAAAA
>NW_016821745.1:735105-741175 GCF_001698545.2 Rhinopithecus bieti | reverse complement strand
TTTTTTTTTTTTTTTTTTTTTTGGCAAATGCTATTTAATCCACACAACAGCACTACAAAGTAGATGGGAACTCTGTTTTACATACACAGAAAGTGAATATTTCTCATTCTCTTCTGGACTCAAGTTAATCATGGGTCCAGAATTTGAACCCACGTCACCCTAACTCAACAGTTCTCACTCATTCTACCACAGCAAAAGACAAAGAGATCAACAAGGGGAGGAAAGAAAGACAGGGGAGACTAGGTCAGACTCCTCTCAGGTGACCCTCTTCCCCATGCCCCTCCCCTAACTGTATCACCACTTTATACGAACCCACTGACCTTCAGGAAAAGGATTTCTGTATGCATCCCCAGGATACGGAAACCACCTGTGACTCGGAAAACCCAAACCCCTTGCACGTGCTGTGCCAGCTGCCCCAAGAGCAGATAAAGATGCTCCCGGGCATCTACCATAAGGAAATAGCACATCACCCTACTGTCATTCAACGTACTTTTAGGGGTAAAAGACAAAGTGCTGTGTTCTTTTCTGTTTATAAATTATGGATCTACAAGTACACTGAAGTGGATGTACCACCACAGGTAGCACCAGACTGAATGGAGAGGAGAAAGGTATGTATCTCACTTGCCCTTCACACCTAGAGGGTTTCACATGGAGAGAATATCTACCTTTTCAGTCTCTTATTCGTTGTAGCTTTTGTGAGGTGAGTGAAGCGAAGTTTTAAAGGAGCACTAATTTATACAGAGGAAAAAAATGATTCACTTAATTTTCATAAATGTCACAGGGCCAGGAATAAAACTAAAACCCCTAATTCTGTAAATTTAAAACATCAAGTTTTGGGCCTAGGTTTTAAAGCGAGAAAGTAAGAATTTTCGGCATAAAGTTACAGCTATTTTTGTTTCTTATCTAGCTTCCCTATGTCATTTAAAATAAATTACCAAATCTAGTAAATCACAATCCATTTATATTCATTTTTCAGTTATGAAACAAATCAGGCCGGGTCAAGTCATTTATTAGCTGGGAGTTATTAATTTCTTTACTGAGGTGAAATGCACATTACATAAAACTTACCATTTTAGGGTGAACAATTCAGGTGTGTGTAGTTCATTCACAATGTTGCACGATCACCTCTTTCTTTCACATTCATCACACCAAAGTAAAGTGCCAAACCCATGAAGCAGCTGCTCCCTGTTCTATTCTCCTCTCCCTCAGCCCCTGCAATCATCAATCTGCTTTTATCTACTCTGGACATTTCTTATAGATGGAATTGTACACTATGTGGCCTTTTGTGTCTGGCTTCGTTCACTTACTATGGTCCATCCACATTGCAGCACATATCAGTACTTCATTTCTTTTATGGCTGAATACTATTCCATTGTATGTAGAAGCATTTGCCTCTATGTATGTACAAGTATGTGAAAGCACATAGAATCTTTCTCTTCCTCTTCCCCTTTTCTTAATTCCTCATCCTCCTCAGCAAAGGATGCATAATCTGACACCAATTATGAAGAAAGATCAGACAAAACCAAATAACTACCTAATAATCTTCAAAAGTATCAAGGTCAGGAAAGTCAAGGAAATACTGAAGAAGTGTTTCGATCTGAAGGAGACTAAAGGACATGACACCCAAATGCAGTGTGTGATTCTGAACTGGATCCTTTCACCACAGAAAGGACATTATTGGGATAACTAGTAAGTGTGAATGGAGTATGAGTGGTGCTGCTGTCTATGCTAGCTTCACCATTTGGATACCTAGGTAGAAGGCACTATTTATAGGAATTACACATAGAAGCATCCTGAGGAAATGAAGCATCAGATGAGCAACTTCTAAACAGTTCGAGTGAAAAAACTTTTTCTTCTACTTCCACCTTTTCTGTAAACTTGAAATTTCAAAAGAATGTTAATGTATCAATAAAAAAATCCTGGAATACAGAACTTTCCTACATAGGCACATCTGTGTAATTTCACATTTAAACAAGCAAAAACTAACAGAAAGGAATTTGCTGCTTTCCATTCAGTTTGATACTTCAATAAACGTAACAATAAAATTTATTGATACTTCAATAAAATTACAAGACCTCCCTATCATATCTCACTGGTGTACATAAGGAACCTACAAGACAGTCTGGGTCCATGATCCTGCTCACAGCAGGCAGGTTCAGTTAACCAGAGATGTCTGCTGCCTGGTTCAAGAACATCATAGTCTTCTCAGCAGAATGTTCAGACAGCCAAGAGTCTTCTTTCTTATGACCAAGCAATTAAATTAAGCCCATTTCCTCATTTAATCCCCTGAAGATAAAATCTGTCAGCTCCTTAAATATGCCAATTTCAATAGGAGACAATCAGTGCTAAATTATACACACATATTTGCTTACACGTGCTTTCTAAAATTTATATGATAAAGCTATTGTAATGTGCTGGATGAATATTTTCCATACTTCTGTCCAAAAATTAGAATTGGATTTTGAGAATTGATGACTTCAGAATCAGAAACAGAACAATTGAGCTTTAAAATACATACGAAATCCTGTTGACGATGGCATCTTCATCTTCCTGTTCATCTGCAAAAACATTTAAGGTATTAATATTCCTTTATCTTCTAACAAAATGCTTCATTATTAAAACTATAAACACAATATAAACAAAAGGCAATTATTGATTCAGCATAGATCCAAATTTAAATCTCATTAAATCAAGCAGTATGGTATACAGAGAATGGGATGTTTTGATTAACAAAATCCTGATTAATAAAACCACCATATGTAAATTAAAATTTGCTCAAGAAAATAAAACTTAGTAGAACCTTAGGACCACTACAAAGTAAATTGTTATACAATGTTAAGTGAAACTGCTAATAAATAAAATTTTCTGGTTAACAGTCAAATAAAATTACTATAAAATTAAAATTCAGAAACATAGAACTCATCTAATTTTCCATAATTTGCATTTGTCATTAATAATAGTAACAAGGAATCTCCTGGATCATCCTAAATAACTTGGATACTACTGCCTCAGTAACTCATAATTATTGTTACAAACAGAAATTGGCTGAGCACAGTGGCTCACGCCTGTAATCCCAAGACTTTGAGAAGCTGAGGTGGGCAGATCTCTTGAGCCCAGGAATTCAAAACCACCTTAAGCAACATAGGGAGACTCCATCTTTACAAAAAAATTTTTAAAATTAACTAGGCATGGTGGCACACGCCTATAGTCCAGGATACTCAGGAGGCTGAGGTTGGAGAATCACTTGAGCCCAGGAGGTCGAGGCTACAGTCAGCCATGATTGCCCCATTGCTCTCTGGCCTAGGGGACAGAAGGAGATCCTATCTCAAAAAAAAAAATTGTGTATATATATATTTAAACATATAAAATTATATATAATATATAATAAAAATATACATAATTTATTAAATATATTAAAATATACGGATATAATATATTTGAAATTATATATATATATAAAGTTTGCTTAATCTTTTTTAAGTAGCCAATGGCCTTCACTCTGCTACTCTCCTTGTCGCTCATGCCTGTCAGCAATCTCTTTTGTCCTCCCACATAAACTTATAAGCTAAAGAGATTGCCCAATTGTAAGAATACCACAGGCTGAGCACAGTGGCTCATGCCTGTAATCCCAGCACTTTGGGAGGCAGAGGCAGACGGATCACGAGGTAAAGAGATTGAGACCATCCTGGCCAACATGGTGAAACCCCACCTCTACAAAAAATACAAAAATTAGCCGGCGTGGTGGCGGACGCCTGTAATCCCAGCTACTCGGGAGGCTGAGGCAGGACAATCACCTAAACCCACAAAGTGGAGGTTGCAGTGAGCCGAGATCACACCACTGTACTTCAGCCTGGCGACAGAGCGAGACTCCATCTCAAAACAAACAAACAAAAAAAAATACCACAAACCCTCCTGGTCCCTCCTTCTTATATGCCTAAGGGTCCTCCAAGACTCTCTGCTCAGTCTCTGGAATTCTGAGTACCCACCTGCTTCAGTATCAAGGGTGTATTTGGGACATTTTGTCAGTCCACCTCCATTCTTAATTCCAAGATTCCCAAAAGAACTTTTACAACCAAAGGGACCACAAAAGAATATAGTCACAATTAATTTTTATATACTGTTGTGCTCACATCCAATTAATCTTCAAATCTTGGCCAGGTGCAGTGGCTCACGCCTATAATCCCAGCACTTTGGGAGGCCGAGGCGGGCAGACCACCTGAGGTCAGGAGTTCGAGACCAGCCTGGACAACATATTGAAACCCTGTCTCTACTAAAAATACAAAAATTAGCTGGGCGTGGTAGTGCACGCCTGTAATCCCAGCTACTAGGGAGGCTGAGGCAGGAGAATCACTTGCACCCGGAAGGTGAAGGTTGCAGTGAGCCGAGATCGTGCCACTGCACTCCAGCCTGGGCGACAGAGTGAGACTCCATCTCAAAAAAAAAAAAAAATCAAGTCTTACAGAATGTGTTAATATCTCCACATTCATTTCACTTCTATTTCCAGCACACTACCAACTAGGTCCAGGGTCCTCATCACTCTCCCACCACTCCTGCATTACTCTAAAAATGATCTAATAAATCTCCAATTTTCCCACTCACCAACCTCTAATTTCACTTAGAAAGATGCAATTATATACAGTCATTCTTTCTCTCTCCCTCCTTCTGTGTCTATAGTCCATAAAACCATGCCAATGAATTTTTTTTAAATAGCTACAATACTATTTTGAATCTATATCTTCAAAAATTTTAAAGGTTATAGAATCCATGGAGTACTTCAAGTGCAGTAACAGAGCCAAGTAACAGTACTAAAGTAATGCACTAGAACTTATTTCTCTCAAAAGTCCCACAAGTTTAAACTGATAGCATAATATGAAGAAATCATTAAGTATTCATACAGCACCTACGATTAGCCCAACATCACAAGCAGATAATCCTGTGATTTTCAGAAAACAGGTGAGATTTAACAAAAAATAGTAAGGTAATTGCTTAGGTACTTATAAAACCCTGACCTAAAAAGTCTGAATTAATGAGCACAAAGTTCATTAAAAAGAGTGAGGATAACGGTAGTCCCTCTGGTTGGGTAAGGATATATGTGAAAGAATAAAAGGATAATACAAGATGCCGGTAACTGGATACTAAATAGTATTATGGAGACTCTAAATATCTACTACATGTTCTAGTAGCCAGCAAAGGTATGGGGTGTGGATGAGTTAAACATTCAAAGTCAGAGACGCTCACAAGGAACCAAATATCCTTATAAACTCTGGAATTTCCCAGACACTAAATAGCCTAGCACTATTCTTAGTTGGACATAAGAATTGTGATAAACAAGGACTCTGGTCTAAGAGGATGACTCTAAGAGTAGTCAAATTCCCTGGGGGTTATTTTTAGGTCTCTTAGTACCAGACAACTGCTTACTTCAATCACCGGCATATTCAACGCACTATGACACTGAAGTGTACTAATATATCCCATATCCCATGCCTAGACCACCTGGCATTCTAACAAAGGTTTTAACTGAAATGTTTCCACTTGCCTGATTTTCTCTTGTATCTTGTGATGATGAAGTAGGAAACAACGTAGAGAATGGCAAAAAGAAGGAAACATATCTGAAACAAAACAAAGTTAATGGATCATTTACTTTTTTGCGTATCTTTTTTAAATACTAGAAGATATATCTGTGATATTTACAGGAAAAAAGGATTTAAACTACTAAAAAGTTAAAATGTTGGACATTTTACTCATTCAAGTTTTAATAAAACATAGGCTGGGTGTGGTGGCTCACACCTGTAACCTCAGCACTTTGGGAGGCCAAGGCAAGTGGATCATCTGAGGTCAGGAGTTTGAGACCAGCCTGGCCAACATGGTAAAACCCTGTCTCTACTAAAAAACACGAAAAAAAAATTAGCAGGGCCTGGTGGTGGGCACCTGCAATCCCAGCTACTTGAGATGCTGAGGCAGGAGAATCGCTTGAACCCGGGAGGCGAAGGTTGCAATGAACCAAGATCATGCCATTGCACTCCAGCCTGGACAACAAGAGTGAGACTCCATCTCAAAAAAAGGAAAGAAA
>NW_016821745.1:729545-734967 GCF_001698545.2 Rhinopithecus bieti | reverse complement strand
CAATGGAGACTTTGCTTTCCATAACTTGATCTTGATCAAATGTTTTTCAAAATCATGTGGAAGTGTGAAGAACCAGACTATCACCACTGACAATTCTGAAAAATAAAGTCAATTAGAAACTATTAACACTACCAAATATTAAAACACTATCAAAAGCTTCAATTCATTTAAAGAAGGTGCTGTCACCAAAAACTGACAGATACATTAAACAAATTCCACTATATAAAAGTTTAACATACAAATGGAATCACAAATCAATGGGGGTGGGAAATAATTATTAAATAAATATACCCCCATATCAAAACAAAAGGCAGTTAAAGAAGAGACTTCTTTAAGATAGTATTAAATTCTGTATTTTTAATTTGCTTTTTTTTTTTTTTCTGAGACAGGGTCTCACTCTGCTCAGGCAGGAGTATAGTGGCACAATATTGGCTCACTGCAACCTCCCCCTCCCAGATTCAAGCAATTCTCCCATCTCAGCCTGCCAAGTAGCTGGGAATACAGGTGTGCGACACCATGCCTGGCTAATTGTTGTATTTGTTGGCAAAGACGGGGTTTTGCCATGTTGGCCAGGCTGGTCTCGAACTCCTGACCTCAAGTGATCTGCCTTCCTCGGCCTCCCAAAGTGCTGGGATTACAGGCGCAGGCCACTGCAACCGGACTAATTTTGCTTTTTTAATTGACAAATAAAAGTTATACATATTTACTGTGTACAAAATGTTTTAAAATAAGATACATTGTGGAATGGCTCAATCAAGCTAATCAGCATACTCATTACCTCAAATATTTATAATTTTTTGTGATGAGAACACTTAAAATCTACTTAGTGATTTTCAAAATACAATACATTGTTATTTATTATAGTCTTCATGTTATACAATAAACTTATTCCTCCTACCTAACTGAAATTTTGTACCCTTTGACCAACATCTCCCCAAGCCCCCAACCCCTAGTCCCTGATAACCATCATTCTACTCACTGTTTCCAAAAGTTCAACATTTTTAAATTTCACATATAAGTGAGATCATGCAGTATTTGTCCTTCTGTGTCTGCCTTATTTTACTTAACATAATGTCTTCCAGGTTCATCCATGTTGCTGCAAATGACAAGATTCTTTCTTTTTTACAGCTGAATAGTATTCCCTTGAATACACTACATTTTCTTGATCCACTCATCTGTTGGCAGACACTTAAGCTGATTCAACAACTTCACTATTGTATAGTGCTGTCATGAACATGAGAGGGCAAGTATCTCTTAACAACACATTGGTTTCATTTCTTTTGGAAATATACCCAGGAGAAGTACTGCTGGGTCATATGGCAGCTCTATTTTTTATTTTTTGAGGAACCTCCACACTGTTTTTTATAATGGCCATACTAATTTACATGCCCACCAACAATGTACAAGGGCTCCCTTCTCGCCACATCGCCATCAACCCTTGTTATCTTTTGTGTTTTTGATTATAGCCACTCTAACAGATGTGAGGCGATTAGCTCATGGTGGTTTTGATTTGTAAGTCCCTAATGATTAGTGACGCTGAACACATTTTCATATACCTGTTGGCCATCTGTATGTCTTCTTTTGGGAAATATCTATTCCAGTCCTTTGCCTTTTTTTTTTTTTTTTTGATGGAGTTTTACTCTTGTTGTTCAGGCTGGAGTGCAATGGTGCGATCTTGGCTCACCGCAACCTCCACCTCCAGGTTCAAGTGATTCTTCTGCCTCAGCCTCCCAAGTAGCTGTGATTACAGGCTCGCACCACCACGCCTGGGTAATTTTGTATTTTTAGTAGAGATGGGGTTTCACCAGGCTGGTCTTGAACTCCTGACCACAGGTGATCTGCCTGCACCAGCCTCCTAAAGTGCTGGGATTACAGGCATGAGCCACGGTGTCCGGCCGCCCATTTTTTAATCAGGTTAATTGTTTAATTTCAATTGAATTTCTATCAGATCTGGGGAATGACAGACTGAAAAAAAGAATGGGTCAAGCAACAGGAGATCTTGTTACAGTCAAAGACTAAGTGTGCTAGAAATAAAGGTTTGCCACAGCTTGTTGTGGAACATGGAAAAAAAACTGAAGACTCTCAAATGAAACCACTCTGAGTGATGATAAAGTCTACAGAATATCCATGCATGGATTTCTGAAGAAGTACTGGTGGCCATATGACTGAGAACAACTTTGGACCAGGATAGTAGACATTCCCTGCACATCATCATGCAGGAATGACAAACTGAGAATGAAGAAGACTACTAGCTGTGTGCCAAAGCTCTCTCAATACATAAGGGAGAGGAATAGAAGACAATACTGACAGCAACCAAAAGGACCAACAGGCATCAAAGATCCCCTGCCGCGAGAAGCCAGTGACCTGTTGGGAAAACTGGCTAGACAAGAAAATGTTAACAGCATCGCTATCTTCTCCCAAAATTATTTGGAGTGTAGAAGATGGGCCAAGAGGAAAACCAGTTCTTGGTGAAGAAATATAAATGAAGGGGTTCTTCTAAGAAGCTGAGAATAGGGAGGAAATTTTTACAATGGAATGGAAGTCTGAGTAAGGCTAAAAGAGCAATGGAAAGAAGACAGAAACACAGTGAATTACGAGGTTAAAGTCAGAGAGATGAGATGACTAAGGGAATTAAAATGTAGGACAGAGGCTGATTTAAATTCATTCACTCAACAATTATTTACTGTGGGCTTGCTGTATACCAGGGATTCTTCTAGGAACTGGAACACAGCAGTGAGCAAAATTGTAGCCCTCATGGAGTTTACAGCACACTGCTAGAAAAAGACAATAGATACATGTAAAGTGTGTCAGATGACAACTATGCAACTTTAGAGGAACAGGAAGTGCCAGCAGGGGTGGGGACATGTCTCACTAATAAGGTGACATCTGAGGAAAGAGTTGTGGGACAAGAGGAGCCAAGACATGCAGAAATCTAGAGGAAGGGGGGAGGATTTGAGGCAGAGAGAACAGTAGTGCCAAGGATCACAGGCAATAATGGCTCCATTGTGCTCAAAAAATGAGGGGGCAGAAGTAAGAGACAAGGTCAGAGAATAATGGGAGCCCACTATTCGGGTCACGCAAGACTCAGGTACTGTGTCGGTTTTTACCCTGAGCGAGATAGAATTCCATTGTAGGATTCTGAGTAGAGGGTGATAGGATCTGACACAGTGCAAAAGGCTCACTATAAGTGCTACACAGAAAATAAACTGGAAAAGGGCCAGGACAGAAGCAATGAGAGCAGACAACAGAGAACCGCAGGAAGCCGAGAGCAGCCACTCAGACCTGTACAAGGAGGTGCTCAGAAAAGATGGAGTTCTGGGTATGTTTTGAAAGCAGATATGATAAGATTTGCTAGAATAAATACAAGATTCTTTGCCTGAGAAACTGGAAAGACAGAGTTGCCATTTCAGGACTCAGGGAAGATGACAAGAGGAGTAGTTTTGAGGGAAATTTATGTATAGCTGACACTGTTGAATCTGACATACATATAATTCACTCAGGTCAAGAGGTTGGATGGGCAGCTGGATAAAAACTGTATCATTCAGAAGAAAGGGCCAGGCCATAAATTTTTTAAAACCTTAGAATCATCAGCAGATGATATTTTAAGTCCTGAGACTAGATGAGATTTCCATCCCAGGGAGTAAGTATAGCCAGAGAAGAGAAGTCTGAGAATAGAGACCTAGAGCTCTCAAATATTTGGAATCAGCTTGACAGAAGGATTCACAAACACTGACTGAGAAGCAGCAGTCAGCAAGGGAGGAGGCAAACCAAGAGACTAGATGGCTTGAAAGCCACATGAAGAAAGTTTATTTAGGAAAATGGAATTATCAACCGTGTCAAATGCTGCTGACAGGCCAAGAAAGATGAGGACTGAGAATTGACAGCTGGATTTAGCACCATGGAGGTCACTGGCGACCTTGACAAGAGTTGATATTTGATAGAGTAGTGGAGGTAAAACCCTGAAGTAGATTAAGAAAGAAGAATAATTGGAAACAGAAATGCAAGTACACAGAACTTTCCAGGAGTTTGATTATAAAGAGGAGCAAAGACAATGTGAAGGGAATGTGAAGTCAAGGGTTTTTTTAAAAAAAGGAAAAGCATATTACAAACGATTATATGAATAATCCAGTAGAGAGAAAAATTATTGATGCAAGAGAAAAAAGAAATAATTGCTGAAGTTACGTGCTCAAGCTGTAGGAGTGATATAAAATTTATCCATAATAAAAAGGAGGAGAACAAGGAGGAGACAGAATATTTGAGTTTAGTTGCAGGTAGTTATGTGTGGTGAAGACAGAAAGACATGGACTACTTTTTTAATGGCTTCTATTTCCTCAGTGCAACAGAAACAAGTTCATCAAATCAGATACATACAGAGAGTGAGGAGAGAAGGAGTATGTAAATCGCATGGGAGAATAAATGGAGCAAATATAATAGAAATGAGAGGCAAGGTGAGATTAAATGGCCTTTAAAGTTCCAGGCAAGTCCAAGCTAAAATCCTCAGCAGTGCTGGCAGCCTGGTGATGCTGTAAAACATGAGAGCCAGATTCCTAGATGCTGAGGCAGATGCAGGTAGAGTCCCCAAGAAATATTAGAAGCTTGATGATTCTAACAGATATCCTAGCCTCTCCTCCCCTTTCCAGCCAAGCGCTTCAAAATAATAGCCTGTACTTGCAGACTTCTACCTTTAAACCACTCACTCCCTCTTCCAGTCACTCATCAAACTTCACACTAATCGACCAACTCAAAGTGGTCAGCAAACCTAACAGGAAAATTACACTTCATGATTTTTGCTGAGCTCTATGCAGCAACTTCTGTCAGCAGTCTTCCTCCCTCTCTGTTGTTCTCCCAGGCTCCCTCACAAGCTTCCCTTTTCCTGCCACCCTTTAAACAATCTTCTCTATAATTTCTGGGCTGAGCACCCGTCTATTCTTATTCCACAAGCTCTTCACAGGGTAACATCAACTACTCCCACGGTTTCAACATCAATCCCAAGGAAGCCCCTGACCACAATGTGAGAAGCACTGGTTTAGGGTATTAGCAAGAGTGAGTGAAATGACTGGCCATGATACCAAAGTAAATTAGGAGAAAAATGAAACTAAGGGTAGGCTGACGGACAGGAGAAGCAAAGACCTCAATCAGCTAATGTTCATGGCAGAGAAGTAGCTGCAACAAAAGCACTTGACCAAGGGAGCTGGAAGAATAGAAGGTTTTGATCAAAGGATGTTTCTGAATTTATTAAAAATTATGTTAGGCCGGGCGCGGTGGCTCAAGCCTGTAATCCCAGCACTTTGGGAGGCCGAGACGGGCGGATCACGAGGTCAGGAGATCGAAACCATCCTGGCTAATACGGTGAAACCCCGTCTCTACTAAAAAAAAAATACAAAAAACTAGCCGGGCGCGGTGGCGGGCGCCTGTAGTCCCA
>NW_016821745.1:715060-729161 GCF_001698545.2 Rhinopithecus bieti | reverse complement strand
AAAAAAAAAAAAAAAAAAAAATTATGTTTAAAGGTGAAACACAATCGTTTCACAAAATCCAGGGAAGGACGGGCACAGTGGCTCAGGTCTGTAATCCTAGCACTTTGGGAGGCCAAGGCAGTTGGATTACTTGAGGTCAGGAGTTCAACACCAGCCTGGCCAACATGGCGAAACCTGGAAACACAAAAATTAGCCAGGTATGGTGGTGCATGCCTGTAATCCCAGCTACTCAGGAGGCTGAGGCACGAGAACAGCTTGCACCTGGGAGGTGGAGGTTGCCGTGAGCCAAGATGGGGCCACTGCACTCCAGCCTGGGCGACAGAGCAAGACGCTGTCTCAAAAAAAAAAAAAAGAAGAAGAAGAAGAAAGAAAAGATCCAGGGTGTTAGTGCAGAAGTAGAAGGTAAGAAAGCATGAATATGGAGAAAAGGAAGTCAAGTAACCAAAATGCATAGGATAAGACTAATGGAAAATAATTCATTTAAGAGTAGAAGTAAGGCTAATAATTTAAAAATAGATGTAAGTATTATTATTGAAATAAAAGTTACACACTAGGGCCAGGCATGGTGGCTCACACCAGTTATCCCAGTACTTTGGGAGACCGAGGTGGGCGGATCACCTGAGGTCAAAAGTTCAAGACCAGCCTGGCCAACATGGAGAAACCTCATCTCTACAAAAAATACAAAAATTAGCCAGGATGGTAGTACGCACCTGTAATCTCAGCTACTCAGGAGGCTGAGGCAGGAGAATCGCTTGAACCCGGGAGATGCAGGTTGCAGCGAGTCAAGATCGCGCCACTGCACTCCAGCCTGGGTGACAGAGTAAGACTCCGTCTCACCAAAAAAAAAAAGAAAAAAAAAAAGCTACACACTATGAAAATACGAATACAACTACAACAGACCAAAGCAAACATCAGAGAACTGATTAGACTGTGTTTCTAGTTTCAAAAGTAGGACGAGGAGTAGGTTCTCCTCTAAAGTTGTCTCTTCCAGAGACAGAGTCAGAGGGATGAGTGAAATAAAAGAAAGCTGTAATGATGCCTATTCTCCCTACGCCCAGGACGAAAGGAAATTCCTAACCAAAAAAAAAAAAAGAAGAAAAACACTCCAGCTTCTCACCACTAAAAGTGAAGCACACCTGATCGGAAGAAAAAAAAAAAGGATGGGCTCTGTGCTGGCATCTTGTGGTACTGTGAAACTGTGAACAAAATGAGCTTTGCTCCTGGTCAGGGAAGGAACAGCCATGCCCTGTTTCAGAGCTCACAGCAAAATACCCACTGGGGTGCATGTCCTACTGCCCTAGCTAGCCCAGAAAGAAGGCAATTTAGCCCTGGAAGCGGGAGGCAGCATGGCTTTAGTCCTGATGCTGATCAAGAATGGCTAGGCACTTGAGAGGTGACCCGGTCATAAGTAACTGAATAGTTCCTTTAATATGCATTGTTAAAAACGAATATTCTTAAATTCGTGTGAAGTAAGACAAAGTAGGGCACTTAAGGAAGAGTGGTGTAAACCACAATGGAAAAAGAATTGTCATGAATCTTCATGTACCAAAAAGCACAGCACCAAAATATCTTCAGGAAAAAAAAAAACAGGAACAGTGGCTCACGCGTATAATCCCAGCTACTCAAGAGGCTGAAGCAGGAAGATCACTTGAGACCAAAAGTGATCACTTAACGACCCCCGGGGCAACCCAGAGAGACCCCGTCTCTGCAAAAATAATTTACAATTTTGAAAAAATGAGCCGGCATGAACCTGTAGTTCCAGCTACTCAGGAGGCTTAGGCAGGAGGATATCCCTCAAGCTCAGGAGTTCAAGGCTGCAGTGCACAGTTATTGCTCATGCCACTGCACTCCAGCCTGGATGACAGAGAGAGACCCCGTCTTTTAAAAAAACAACAACAACAACAACAACAAAACAAAGATGCCAAATATGCAAAGATTTAAAAACCTCTATTTTAGTTAGGAGACTTAAATTTACCATGAAAGAAAGAGTAAACTAAAACCAAATAAATGACAATAAATGTTAATTTTTTTAAGTAACAAGATGTTAGAAGGGAACTTCTTCAACTTAATAAATATCTACAAAAAAGCCTACAGCTAACATACTTATTGGTAAGACACTTGAAGCTTTCCCACTAAGATCAGGAACAAAGCAAGGATTTTCCTTCTCACCACTTTTTTTCAACACTTTACTGGGAGTCCTAGATAATGAAAAAAATACAAGAAAAAGAAAAAAAAAGTATACAGATTTTGAAGGAAGGACATGATGGTCTGTGTAGCAAATCTGAATGAATTAACAAAAAAACTCCTAGAATTAATAAGCAACTATAGCAAAGTTGCAGGACACAAGGTTAATATATATACTAAAGTCAAACTAAAGTCAATCACTTTCCTATACACTAGCAATGAACAAGTGGAATTTGAAATTAAAAATACAACACCAGGCCAGGGTAGTGGTTCACACCTATAATCCTAGCACTTTGCGAGGTCAAGGCAGGAGGACTGCTTGAGGCCAGGAATTTGAGACTAGCCTGGGCAACACAGTGAGACTCCATCTCTACAAAAAATAAATTTTTTAACAAATTAGGCAGGCCTGGCACGTGTCTGTAATCCCAGCACTTTGGAAGGCTGAGGCAGGTGGATCGCAAGGTCAGGAGATTGAGACCATCCTGGCCAACATGGTGAAACCCCGTCTCTACTAAAAATACAAAAATTAACTGGGCGTGGTGGCACATGCCTGTAATCCAAGCTACTACAGAGGCTGAGGCAGGAGAATCACTTAAAGGAGGGAGTCGGAGGTTGCAGTGAGCCGAGATCACATCACTGCACTCCCGCCTGGTAACAGAGCCACACTCCGTCTCAAACAATAAGAAAAGTAGTCAGGCATGGTGGCATACACCTGTGGTCCCAGCTCCTCAGGATCACTTGAGCCCAGGTCAAAGCTGCAGTGAGCCATAATCATGCCACTACACTCCAGCCTGGGCAACACAGTGAGACCCTGTCTCATTAATTAAATAAATTAATGTAAATAAATACATAAATGTAAAACACCATTTACATTAGCATTCCACCAAAGCAAAATACTTAACTATAGATCTATCAAAATATGTACAGAATCTGTATGAGAAACCTACAAAACTCTGAAAGAAATCAAATGACTTAATTAGTGGAGAGATACTGCATGTTCATGTATAGAAAGACTCAATATTGTCAAGATGTCAGTTCTTCCCAACTTGATCTATACATTCAGTGTGATTACAATTACAATCCCAGCAAGTTATTCTGTAGATATCAACAAACTGATTCTAAATTTTACATGGTGAAGCAAAAGACCCAGAACAGTCAACACATACTGAAGGAAAAAAACAAAGTCATCTATTACATAGTAGGTGGCTATAGCTAATAACAATGTACTGATATTTCAAGACAGCTAGAAAAGAATGTCTTAAAAGTTATCACCACAAAGAAATAATAAAAGTCTGAGGTAACAGACATGCTAACTACTCCCTTTTGATCATTACACAATGTACACATACATGCACTGAAACATCACACTATACCCCATAAACATACAATTATGCATATAAACAAAATTAATTTTAAAAGGAAAGAGGAATGACCCTACCCAGTTTCAAAACATTATAAGGCTATAATAATCAAAACAGCATGATACTGATGGAAAAACATAGACAAATATAGATCAACAGAACAGACAGCCCAGAAATACACCCACATAAATACGGTCAACTGATATTTGACAAAAGGAGCAAAGGCTATATAATGAAGAAAGGACCACCTTTTCAACAAACAGTGCTGAAACAACTGGACATCCACATGCATAAAAATGAATCTAGACATAGACCTTATACACTTCACAACAATTAACTCAAAATGGATGATGATTACAAACCTAAATGCAAAACACAAAACTGTAAGACTCCTAGAAGATAACAAAGGAGAAAATCTAGATGGCCTTGGGTTTGGGGATTGCTTTTTAGATACAGCACCAAAGGCATGATCCATGAAAGAAAGAATTGATAAGCTGGACTTTATTAAAACTTAAAACTTGTGCTCTGCAACAGATACTGTCAAGGGAATGAAAAGAGAATCACAGGCTGGGAGAAAATATTTGCAAAAGACTCCTCTGATAAAGGACTACTATGCAAAATATATAAAGAACTCTGAAAGTTCAACTACAAGAAAACAGTCCTATTGAAAAATGGTCAAAGACCTTATGAATGAAGATACACAGATGGCAAATCAGCATACAAAAAGATACTCCACATCAACACAAAGTACAACAACGAGACACCTGTGATGACACACCTATTAGAATGACTAAAATCCAGAATGCTAACACCACCAAATGCTGGTGAGGATGTGGAGCAACAAGAACTCTCATTCATTGCTGGTGGGAATGCAAAATGGCACAGCCACTTTGGAAGATAACTTGGCAGTTTCTTACAAAACTAAAAATACCGTATGATTCAGCAATCCCATTAGATTTGGTATTTACCCAAAAAAGTTGAAAACTGACCACACAAGAACTTGCATAGGAATGTTTATAGCAGCTCTTTTCACAACTGCCAAAATTTGGAAGGAATCAAGATATCCTTCAATAGGTGAATAACTAAAATGTAGAAGATCATTCAACACTTAAAAAAAATGCAGAAGACTGAAACGAGACCCCTTCCTTACACTATCTACAAAATCAATTCAAGATGGAGTAAAGACTTAAATGTAAAACCTAAAACTATAGAAATCTGGAAGAAAACCTAGGAAATACCATTCTGGACACAGGCCCTGACAAAGACGTCATGACAAATACACTAAAACCAACTGCAACAAAAACAAAAATTGACAAATGGGAACCTAATTAAACTAAACAGCTTCTGTACAACTAAAGAAACTATCAACAGTAAATGACAACCTACAGAATAAGAGAAAATATTTGCAAACTATGCATCTGACAAAGGTCTAATAAAAGCAATCCCACTAAAAAGTGGGCACAGGACAGGAGCAGACTTTTCAAAAGAAGACATACATGCAGCCAACAAACATATGAAAAAATGCTCAGCATTATTAATCATTAAAGAAATGCAAATCAAAATCACAATGAGATATCATCTCACACCAGAGTGGCTATTATTAGAAAGTCAAAAAATAACAGATGCTAGTGAGGCTGCAGAGAAAAGGGAATGCTTATAAACTGGCTAGTGGAAATGTCAATTAGTTCAGTCACTGTGGAAAGCAGTGTGGCAATTTCTCAAACCATTTAAAAGAGAAATACTGGCTGGGCACGGTGACTCATGCCTGTAATCCCAGCATTTTGGGAAGCCAAGGTGGGTGGATCACTTGAGGTAAGGAGTTCTAGAACAACCTGGGATCATGGTGAAACCTCATCTCTACTAAAAATACAAAAACTAGCTGGCCGTGGTGGCAGGAGCCTGTGGTCCCAGCTACTACGGTAGCTGAAGTACAAGAATCACTTGAACCTGGGAGGTGGAGGTTGCAGTGAGCCAAGATCATACCATGGGACTGCAGCCTGGGTCACAAAGCAAGACTCCGTCTCAAAAAAAAAAAAAGAAAAGAAAAAGCAAAGAAAAGCAAAGCAAACAAAATGAAAACAGAACTACCATTTGACCCAGCAATCCAATTACTGGCTACAGACCCAAAGGAATACAAATCATTCTACCATAAAAGACACATGCATTATACTCTTCAGAGCACTATTCACAATAGCAAAGACATGGAATCAACCTAAATGACCATCAACAGTAGAATGGATAAAGAAAATGTGGTACGTATATACCATGGAATACTATGCAGCCATAAAAAAGAATGCGATCATGTCCTTTGCGGCGACATGGATGGAGTTGGAGCTGGAGACCATTATCCTAAGTGAACTAACGCAGGAACAGGAAACCAAATACCACATGTTCTCATTTATAAGAGGCGGCTAAATACTGAGAACACATGGACATAGGGAACAAGAGACACCAGGTCTACTTGAGGATGGGAGGGAGAGGATGGAAAAACTACCAATCGGGTACTATGCTTATTATCTGGGTGACAAAATAATCTGTACACCAAACCCCTGTGAAACATAATAACAAACCTGTACATGTGCCCCCGAACCTAAATAAAAGTTAAAAATTAAAAGAGCTGTCAAAGCAATGAAAAGTCATGGAGGAAACTTAAATGCACGCTGCTAAGTGAAAGAAGTCAATGTGAGATGGCAACATTTGTATGATTCCAACTATATTCTGGAAAAGGCAAAACAAAACTGTGGAGACACTGAAAGGATCAGTTGTTGCCAAGGGCTGAGGGGAGGAAGGAATGAACCAGCAGAGCTTAGAGGACTTTTAAAGATAGTGAAACTATTCCGTACGATACTGTAAGGTTAGATATATGTCCTTATAAAATTTTCCAAACCCATGGAACATACACCACCAAGAGTGAACACTAATGTAAACTATGGAATCTAAGTCATAATGATGTTCAACACAGGGTCGTCAACTATAGCAAATTTTCCACTCTGGTGGGAGATGCTGATAATGGCCAAGGCTATGCATGTCTGGAGCCAGCGGATATATGGAAAAATTTCATTACCTTTCACCTAATTTTGCTGTGAACCTAAAATTGCTCTAAAAAATAAAGTCTACTTTTAAAAAGTAGTAAGGTTGCATTAGTGCTATGGTTTGTGTGTTTCCCAAAGTTCATGTATTTGAAACTTAATTCCCAATGCAACAGTGTTGAGGTGGGGGCTCAAGAAGTGATTAGGTCATGAGGATTCTATCCTCATAAACTGACTAATGTTATTACAGGAGTGGGTTAGTTACGGTGAGAGCAGGTTTGTTATAAAAGCAAGTCTGGCCCCCTCTTGCTCTCACTCTCACCGTCTCTTGCCCTTCTGCCTTCACCATCGGATGACACAACACAAAGGCCCTTGCCAGATGCCAGCCGCTTGATCTTGGGCTTCCCAGCCTCCAGAATCATACACCAAATAAATTTCTGTTCATTATGTATTATCCAGCCTGTGGTATTCTGTTATAGTAGCATAAAACAGACTAAGACAGCTAGTAACAAGTGTGTTTATTAAATTCAATGTCCTATGCTCCTCCCAACCTGCTTAGACTCTCATAATCACCAATCTACTTTCTGTTTCTATGGATTTGCCTATTCTGGGTATTTCACATAAATAAAATCATATAGTATGTGCCTTATTGTGTCTGACTTCTTTCACTTAGCTCAAGGTTCATCCATGTTGTAGCATGTAACAATACTTCATTCCTCCAGACATTTTATGAGAAAAACCTCTATTTGATTAAAACACATCGGTTATATTTTTGCTTGCAGCTGAAAGCATTCCTTTCAAAGACATTTGTGTACCCACACAAGGATGTATATATAAAGATGTTCATTTTTCCATTGTTTGTAACTGCAACAAATCACCCTTTAAAATGGTTTGGATGTGTGTCCCCTCAAAATTTCATGTTGAAACGTGATCCCCACTGTTAGAGGTGAGTCCTGGTGGAAGTGTTTGGGTCATGGGGGCAGATCTGTCATGAATGGCTTGGTGCCCTCCCGTTGGTGATGAGTAAGTTCTCTATTAGTTCACACAGGATCTGGTTAAGGACTTTGGGCACCTCATTTCTCTCTCTTGCTCCCTTCCCTCTTGCTCCCTCTCGCCATGACACCCCCCTTTCACCTTCTGTCATGATTGGAAGCTTTCTGAGGTCCTCACCAGAAGCAGATGCTGACAATATGCTTCTCAAAGAGCCTGCAGAACTATGTGCCAAAATAACTATCTCTTCCTTATAAATTACTCAGTCTCAGGCATTCCTTTACAGCAATGCAAAATGGACTAACACACCCTTCAAAAGAGAGAAGTAAACAAAATTACCAATGCCCTATCTCCAGAACAATTAATTTGAGTACAATACACATGCTGATACCTACTCTTCTCATAGCTGCTAAAGTGTCATAATAAATTGCCCTGTGTCTTTCAACTTGTGCTTCAATAAAGGCAAAGCAGCTTCCTCACAGAAAACACTAAGACCCTTAGCAAAAGGTAAATATTCAATTTTTCAAGATTATCACAGCAAATTTCAAGTTCATTAATGTCATCAATAATATTACACTTTAATACAACATGCTGTGAAATATTTTAGACCCAGAAACAAGAATGGACAACTATACACCAGATTACTCTTCCTACTGGTTTCCTGAGGAGATGGCAAAGTTGGGGGGCTGGGGAGTGAGGAGAGAAGAGGGTAGAAAGAAGTCATGATTGTAAGCCAAAAACAGAGACAAAAAACTAAAGATACCTGCACATAAAAACAGCAAACATATAATGTGACTAATGTAAAATTATTTAAGTTGTACAGCTATAAATAGAGATCTGAAACAATGTGCTTATCTCAGAATGGTGGAATTTCAGATTATTTTTACCCTTTTACCTTCTTCCTTAAACGTATGAATAAATTAAAGTTTTAACAATAAGGACTTTTATTTACACACGAAAAAAGCACTATTTTCAAAACGAATACAATAAAACTTATTCTAATAACCTTTCAGGAAAGCAATATGACAGCATATTTAAGCACTGTGATTCAATACTGTTACTCCTGGGAATTTATATTACAATAAAGAACCATCCCTCCACTTTCAGATAATAAGGTTACCATTACTACTACTCACAACAAGAATAACAATAATAGCTGCCACCTGAGAATTTAAGAACACATCTCTAGGAACAAAGTAATATAACAAGTAATAAAGATTTCGGTCCATGTCTCAAAAGGGCAACCAAGAGAATAACAAATAATAATAATATAACAATAAACACCAGAGAAAATGGGAGAGACGAAGTCGTGTGAATACTCACTACCACAGTGTAAATCCTATCGGAAAGCTAGTAGTTAAGTCCTCAGTGTCTGTATTGGGAAGTCAATATACACGTTCAATGTTGGTAAGCCAAAAAATATTACCAAGCATTACAGAAACGACTTAGAAAAACTAAAAGAAAAACAAGAGATTGCTTATGGAAAATACTTGGATAGGAGCCTTATTCTTCTTAAGGCTCCTACACCATCCGATGGATAGTATAGTATATTTCTATACAATCTGATGCATGCATTAGATTTAGAAAAGTACAGGTTTCTATATCCCTGACACAGTAACCTTTTTTTTTTTTTTTTGAGACGGAGTCTCACTCTGTTGCCCAGGATGGAGTGCAGTGGTGAGATCTCTGCTCACTGCCAGCTCCGCCTCCCGGGTTCACACCATTCTCCCACCTCAGCCTCCTGAGTAGCTGGGACTACAGGTGCATGCCGCCACGCCCAGTTAATTTTTTGTATTTTTACTAGAAACAGGGTTTCACCGTGTTAGCCAGGATGGTCTCGATCTCCTGACCTCATGATCCGCCCGCCTCAGCCTCCCAAAGTGCTGGGATTACAGGCGTGAGCCCAGCCCCTGACACAATAATTTTCAAGTTATCCTTTAGAGATTTATCTATGATTCCTTCACTTGGAATTTTACATTATTTGGAAAAGTAACACCAAATAAAATCTTTACATTTTTGCCTTTTGCTAAACATGGTTGAGACCTATGGTTCTCAACTGACAATGTCCCCCCAGGAGACATGCTGCAATGTCTGGGGACAGTTTAGTTGTCACAACTAGGTGAATCGTGCTACTAGCATCTGGGGTCAGAGAACAGAGATGCTGTTAAAATCCCATGATGCACAGAATAGCCCCCAACAATAAAGAACAACGTGTCTAGAATGTCAACAGTGCCAAGGTTGAGAGATTCTGTTTTAGATTAACTGCCAAAAAAGTACAGAAGATAAGCACAGAAGTAATTACATATACAACATAACTTGAACAGTCTATTACAAATAATGCTTATTTTTTATTGTAAGTTGCCACAGTAGAAAATGTTAATACTAATTTCATTAATACATTGTAATAAGCACATTCCTTTCTCTTTTAAAAAAAAATGGCGCACATAAAGAGATATTACCCAGATTAAGGGACAGATCATTCCAAACTACTTAATGTTAAAAGAAGAAAAAAGCACTATCCGTTACGATCTCACACTCTGTGCTTTAAAAGAAAACATATACACTAATTTTGTCATGCCATCCAAAACTGTATTTAAAATTAAAATAAAATAGAACCACTTCCTAAAAGTCCTAGAATAACTCCTCTGGATTAAATCTATGCAGAAACTGGATATCAAATGAAGATTCTCAAGCAGCTGCCAAATGATGAACCCAAAGGAAGTCACCACATAGAATAAAGCTTTTGTTAGTTTTTGTTTTTTGAGACAAAGTCTCATCCTGTCACCGAGACTGGAGTGCAGTGGCACGATCTCAGCTCATTGCAACCTCCACTTCCTGGATTCAAGGAATTCTCCCGCCTCAGCCTCCCAAGTAGCTGGGATTACAGGCACCTGCCACCATATCCGGCTAATTTTTGTATTTTCAGTAGAGACGGGGCTTCACCATGTTGGCCAGGCTGTTCCCGAACTCCCAATCTCAAGTGATCCACCCATTTCAGCCTCCTAAAGTGCTGGGATTACAGGCATGTGCCGCCGTGCCTGGCCCACACAGAATAAAATTTAAAACAAACAAACAACCTATATACATCACATACCATACACTAAAAGCAATCCTTAAGTAAATCAAAGACATAAAGGCAAAAGACAAACCCATAAAAGATAACACAGTGGTTTCTGGCTTCCAGTCCAACATGAAAGGAGCTTGGAAGCCATCTCTTCCATCTGCATAACAAGAAAAAAACTGAACAAACCGAAAGTTAACAACTCTTCTTAAGTCCATGAAATAAGTTAAATTACAGGGCAAACAACTGCTCTAAAAAGTGGAGAGACAAAAGCCCTTGTACAGAAGCCTGCTGCTAGAGCCAGTACTGGTGAAACACTTCAACTGTAATTGATGAATTACTAGCGGATCAGTGTGGACTAACTAGAGAGATAAAAACTCCAGAAGTCTAGTCTCAGGGGGGACTCCTACACTTTTTTAAAGGTTTTCCTTCAGGAGTCCTACCAGGTTCTCCGAGTCAAGATTAGGGAAACTGTTAATAAAAAAAAAAAAATTAAAAAATTAAAAAAAAAAATCCCTTCAAGCTTCCAGCAGGAAAAGGAAAAAAGTAACCATTCTGAAATATGCCCAGAGCATGCTGTTCACCTCAAGAAAGGCCTGCCTGCAAGAGAAACTATTTTTACCCAGAGCCTAACCTATTCGAATTGTATCAGAGTCTAACCAACCTGGAAGAAGAGAGATACCCAGCTTCAGCCCCCTCTAGTCTTCTTCACCTAAGGAAGGAGGTCAAAAGCCGACAGCACCTGTGAAGGTCACAGACCGGAGCATAGGCTCAATGAAAGACTCTGACCTATCCCAAGACTACAGAACGTTCCCCTCCCTGCACCTCTTAACATCATACCAATCAGGCTCAAGAATAATAACAGGAGATTACAGCTAAAAGAACGGCAAGGCTCAAATTCTAGTTCAGAAGTAGTCTCTAGGGGAAACCAAAGACAACAGAAGAGATAAAAACAAGAACACTAGGGGAAATCATACCCTCGGAAACCTGTAGCTACTTCAAACAGGAAGCAGCCTAACTCACACACACATAAACACCAAACCTAACACGAAAGGCCAAATTACCTCAATCCCTTTTACCTACATCGTATCCGGCTTCCCACAAAAGATTACAAAGCATGCTCAAAAGCAAAAATCACAATCTAAAGAGACAAAGCATCAGAACCAGACTCACATATGACAGAGATCTGGGGATTATGAGAGTCTGAATTTAAACTAATTATTAATATGCAAAGGTGGAAAAGTAGACAAAATTCAAAAATATATGTGTAATGTCAGCAAAGACATGGAAATGTTAAGAAGAAATTTTGTTTTAAGGGGAGAAATCAAACATACTGTAATAGAAATGAAGAATGCTTTGATGAGCTCATCAATAGACGAGACACCTATGAAGGTCACAGACCAGGGGCATAGGCTCAATAAAAGACTAAGACCTAATCACAAGACTGCAGAATGTTCCCCTCTCCCCACCTCTTAACACCATACCAATTAGTCAACTAGAAGATACGTCAATAGAAACTTCCCAAGCTGAAAAGCAAACAGAAAAAATAACAATTCTGAAAAGAAACAGAACAGCCAAGAAGTACAGAACAATTACAAAAGGCATAACATACATAACAGGAATACCAGAAAAAAAGACAGAAAGCAACAGATAAAATATTTCAAGTGATAATGGCTGATAATTTGCCAAAATTAATACAAACACCTAACAACAGATCCAGAAAGCTCACAGACCAACAAACAACATAAATATATAAAAAAAAAAAAAACCTGTATCTAGGCATATCATATGCTGCAAGCTGCAGAAAATCAAAGATAAAGAGAATATCTTGAAAGAAGCTACAGGAATAAAAATGCCTTACAAATAGAGGATCAAAGATTGGAATTGCATCAGACTTCTCTTCAGAAACCATGCAAGCAAAAAGAAAGGAGTAAAATATTTCAAATGTTAAAAGGAAAAAATTAAAAATGAAAATACCAACCCAAAGTTCTGTATCCACCAAAATTATCCTCTGAAAATAAAGGAGAGCACTTTGGGAGGCCGAGGTGGGAGGGTCATGAGGTCAGATAGAGACCATCCGGCTAACAAGGTGAAACCCTGTCTCTCCTAAAAATACAAATAATTAGCCGTGTGCGGTGGCAGGCGCCTGTAGTTCCAGCAACTCGGGAGGCTGAGGCAGGAGAATGGTGTGAACCCAGGAGGCAGAGTTTGCAGTGAGCCAAGATCACGCCACTGTACTCCAGCCTGGGCGACAGAGCAAGACTCCATCTCAATAAATAAATAGACAGATAGATAAATAGTTTGTTGGGCAAATGAAAACTGAAGGAATTTGTTGCCAATAGACTTAACTTAGCAAGAATTTTTTCTTTTTTTGTTTTTACTGGAGGCGCAAGTGGCTTAGCAAGAAATTTTAAAAGATCTTCATAAAGCAACATGACCACAGGATAGAAATTCAAATCTATGTAAAGAAAGATCATTAGGCCAGTGTAGGGTGCGGTGGCTGAGCTCACGGCTATAATCCCAGCACTGTGGGAGGCCAAGGTGGGTGGGGCCCAGCAGATTGAAACTACCCTGGCCAACATCGAGAAACCCCATCTCTACTAAAAATACAAAAATTGGTTGGGCATGGTGGCACGTGCCTGTAATCCCAGCTACTTGAGGGACTGGTTGGGCTTGAGGCATGAGAATCGCCTGAACCTGAGAGGCAGAGGTTGCGCCACTGCACTCCAGCCAGGGCGACAGAGTGAGACTCCATCTCAAACAAACAAACAAAAAAGAAAAAAAGATCATCAGAGAAGGAGTAAGTGAATATAAAATAAAGTCTTTTATTTTCTTTTTCTTAATCTAACAGACAACAATTTATTGAAAGTAATAATAGCAATAATGTATTTGGTGATTACAGCTTCTAGATAAGTGAAATGAATGACAGCAAGAGGGTAACTAGGAATATTCTCTCCTAATGTACCTGCACTACTCATGAAGCAATATAGTGTTCTGTGAAAGTAGAGGCAGATTAGTTGCAAATGTAAATTGCAAACTCAAGGGCAACCACTAAAAATATTTTAAAAGAAGTATAATTGATATGCTAAGAGAGGAAAGAAAACAGACTCATAAAATGCTCAACTAGAACGAAAGACAGATAAAAAGACCAAAAAAACCCACCAAGAACAAGTACAATAGAAAATAGTTAAAACTATGGTAAATATTAAACCAATAATATCAATGATCACTTTAAATATTAATAGTCTAAATATACCAATTAAAAGAGACAGAGTGGATAAAAAAATATTTAACTATATGTTGTCTATAAAAAATATACTTTAGGCCGGGCGCGGTGGCTCAAGCCTGTAATCCCAGCACTTTGGGAGGCCGAGACAGGCGGATCACGAGGTCAGGAGATCGAGACCATCCTGGCTAACATGGTGAAACCCCGTCTCTACTAAAACACAAAAAAACTAGCCGGGCAAGGTGGCGGG
>NW_016821745.1:706226-714734 GCF_001698545.2 Rhinopithecus bieti | reverse complement strand
ATATATATATATATATATATACATACTTTAAATATAAGAGATTAAAAGTACAGTGACAGAGAAAGACAATCCATGTTAACACTAATCAAAAGAGAACGGCAGCTATATTAATTTCAGGCAAGGCAGACTTCAGAGCAAAGAAAATTATCAGGACAAAGAACAGCAATACATAGTAATAAGGGGTCAATTTTCCAAGAAGAACTAACAAAAAGTCAAAATACATGAGGTAAAAATGGATAAAAATGTAAACAGAAATAGATGAATCTACTATTATAGTTGGAGACTGCAACATCCTTCTACCAGTAATCAGCAGATGTAGCAGGCAGAAAATCAGTAAGGATATATAGTTGACCTGAACGGCATCATCAATAAACTGGACCTAATTAACACTTATAGAGTATTTCATCCAACAATGCATAATATGCATTGTCAAGCTCACATGAAAACACTCACTAAGACATTCCATATTCTGGGTCATAAGGAATACCTTAACAAATTTAAAACAATTAATTCCTAACAACTATGCTCTCAGATCACAACAGAATTAAACTATAAATCCATAACCGAAATACAGCTGGAAAACTTATTGGGGATTAAACAAAAAGCCTCTAAAAAACACATCGTCAAAGAAGTCTCAAAATAAGTTTTAAAATATTTTGAACTAAATGAAAATGAAAATACATCTTATGAAAATGTGTGAGATGCAGTGCTTAGAGGGAAATGTATGGCACCATGATGGCAGAGCAAAAGATGAGATCTGGTGGAGGATACAGCCAAACGATATCATGGATCATACACCTAATGTAAAATATAAAACTACAAATCCTCTAGAAAATAACATAGAAAAAAAACTAAGTGAACTTGGGTTTGGTAATGACTATTTAGATACAACATGAAAAGCATGATCCATGCAAGAAAAAGTGATAAACTGGACTTCTTTACAATTAAAAACTTCTGTTCTGCAAAAGGCACCGTTAGGAGAATGAAAGGACAAGCCACATAATAGTGGGAAATTTTTGTAAAAAGCGTATCTGATACAAGACTTGCATCCAGAACACAAAGAACTCTCCCTACCTAATGTGGATGGGCCTCGTCCAATCAGTGGAAGGCCTGAATAAAGCAAAAAGACTTAGTAATAGGGAATTTCTTCTGTCTGACAGCCTTCAAGCTGAGACATCAGTTTTTTCCTGCCTTTGGACTCATACTGAAACACCACCTCTGCCGGGGCCTTGAGACTGTTGGACTAGGAACGAAACTGCACTACTAGCAGTTCTGGGTCTCCAGCTTGCCCAGTGCAGACCATGGGACTTATCAGTCTCCATAATCACACAGCCAACTACTTATAAGAAATCTTTCTGTATGTATGTACACATCCTATTGGCTCAATTTCTCCTAAGAACCCTAATTGCATTAGTCAGGGTTCTCTAGAGGAACAGAACTAATAGGAGATACATATCCCCTGACTTAATTTTTCTCTTTCTAAAATAAATACACTAAATATATTTACCATTGCAGTAGGCTATATAGAGGATTAATAAGGCAGGCACTTTTTAATTTTACTATGAAGCAAAAGTATTAATAAGTGTTATTAATAACTAGAGAAGACCAGGTGTGGTGGCTCACACCTGTAATCCCAGCACTTTGGGAGGCCAAAGCAAGTGGAACACTTGAGGACAGAAGTTCAAGATCAGCCTGGCCAACATGGTGAAACCCCATCTCTACTAAAAATACAAAAAAACAAAATTAGCCAGGCATGGTGGCACACACCTGCAATCCCACGTACTCGCGAGGCTGAGGCAAGAGGATTGCTTGAACCCAGGCAGTGGAGGTTGCAGTGAGCTGAGATCACGCCACTGCACTCCAGCCTGGGCGAAAGTGAGACTCTGTCACACACACACACAAAGTAGCTAGTGAAAAGAAAATCAAAACCATTTACAAAGCTCTTCTAACCAAATGCCTCCAAAAAAGGTTGGTTTCATAATCTTAACTCTTGTTTATAAACATAATTAGAACCAGTTGTAACAATCTGTATTGGTTTTGTCAAATCACTGCACTTTAAATAACAGCAGCCTACATGATAATTGTAAGTTAGTGAAAAAATGTCTTATCACCTTATTCAAATTTCACTCTATATTAATATGTTTCAAACAATAAACCTATGATGATATATTTTTAAATTTATTCACACTGCATGCCTTGGAGGGTGAAGATAGGGTCCATAGGAGGTTACAAATGAAGACTCAATAAATGTTAAATAAGGCAATGAAAATAGGTTTTTATGAGAAAATAACATTTTCATATACCTCTATATACTTGGAATAAAACCAGATAGAAATCCTAACTCCTGATTTGTGCTCTAGAAATGAAAGAACACTTCTTAATTTTGTAAACACTAGCAATAAGCAATCTGAAAATCAAATTTAAAAAGCAATTCCAGGGACGGGCACAGTGGCTCACGCCTGTAATCCCAGCACTTTGGGAGGCCAACACAGGTGGATCACAAGGTCAGGAGTTCGAGACCAGCCTCATCAACATGGTAAAACCCTGTCTCTACTAAAAATACAAAAATTAGCCAGGCACGGTGATGGATGCCTGTAATCCCAGGTATTCAGGAGGCTGAGGCAGGAGAATCGCTTGAACCTGGGAGGCAGAGGTTGCAGTGAGCCGAGAGCGTGCCATTGCACTCCAGCTTGGGCGACAGGGCGAGACTCCATCTCAAAAAAAAAAAAAAAAAAAAGCAATTCCATTTCAGCCAGGCACAGTGGTTCATGCCTATAAAACCAGAACTTTGGGAGGTCAAGGCAGGAGGATCACTTGAGCTCAGGAGTTCAAGACCAGCCTAGGCAACATAGAGAGACAGCAGCTCTACAACAAACACAAAAATTAGCTGGGCATGCCACTGTACTCCAGGCACAGTGACAAAGTGAGATCCTATAGCAAAAAGAAAAAAAAAAACTCAATTTCAAATAGCCTCAAGAAGAATAAAATACTTAGGAATAAATTTAACAAAAGAGGAGTCAAACTTGTACTCTGGAAGCCACAAAATATTGTTGAAAGGCGTTAAAAAATTTATGAATATACAAAGACATCACATGTTCATGAAGAATTTAATATTAATGGGATAATACTTCCCAAATTGATCTACATATGCAATATAATTGCTATTAAGATTGTAGTTCTTATTTTCTTACAGAAATTGACAGATTTATCCTAAATTCACATGAAAATGGAACAAATCCAGAAAAATCAGACAACTGTGGAAAAAAAGAGCAAAGTTGGAAGACTCACACTTCCCCAATTTTAAACTTACTACAAAGCTGCACTTGTCAAGACAGTATAGTACTAGTATAAAAATAGACATATAGACCAAAATAACAGAACTAAGAGTCTAAAAACAAACCCTTACATTTATGGTCAATTGATTTTCAACAAGAGTATCAAGATAATTCAATTGGGGTATGGGGAGAGAGCCTTTTAACAAATGGTGCTGGAACAACTGGATATCCATATGCAAAAGAATGGAGATGGGACCACTTCTTACATCATACACAGTAATTAACTGAAAACAGAACATAGATCTAAATGTAAGAGCTAAACCTATAAAATTACTGGAAGAAGGTATAGAAGTACATCTACAAGACCTTAGGTTGGCACGGTCTTCTTGCATATGACATTAAAATCTCAAAAGACAAAAAAAAAATAGAGAAACTGAATGTCAACAAAATTTAAAACTTTTGTCCTACAATCAAGAAAATAAAAAGACCCACAGAATAGCAAACATTTGCAAGTCATATGTCTGATAAGGGACTTATGTCTAGATTATGTCAACCTACAATAATGACAAAGAAACTCTCCAAAAGAAAATTTTATTTGGGAGTGGCAGGTGATTGCAATGTAGATGTTTGCTGTAACAGATCAAAGGCATATCAAGATAGGATGAAGTAAGGTGAAACTTTTTTTTTTTTTTTTTTTGAGACGGAGTCTCACTCTGTCGCCCAGGCTGGAGTGCAGTGGCCGGATCTCAGCTCACTGCAAGCTCCGCCTCCCGGGTTTACGCCATTCTCCTGCCTCAGCCTCCCGAGTAGCTGGGACTACAGGCGCCCGCCACCTCGCCCGGCTAGTTTTTTTTTGTATTTTTTAGTAGAGACGAGGTTTCACCGTGTTAGCCAGGATGGTCTCGATCTCCAGACCTCGAGATCCGCCCGTCTCGGCCTCCCAAAGTGCTGGGATTACAGGCTTGAGCCACCGCGCCCGGCCGTAAGGTGAAACTTTTAAAGGCAAAGAGAAGAGGTCCACGTAAGCTATTTTGAAACAAAAATCATTAGTTACAGGGGCTAGTTGTAGATGCTGGTGCTAATTTATTGGTGGAGACAGCCATTGCTATGCAAATGTTCGTCTTGTGAGAGTGGCTTATCTGGAAGGCTGCGATCTATGAGGAACTGCTTGCAATAAACCCTGTTACAGATGTGTGCAGAATATGCAGGATGACTAAGATATGTAGGACATACAGGAATTTCTTACGAGTTTTTTTTCTGGGGATTTTTCTTTTCTTTTCTTTTCTTTTCTTTTTTTTATGAGACAGAGTCTTGCTCTATCGCCCAGGCTACAGTGCAGTGGAACAAACTCGGCTCACTGCAACCTCCGCCTCCGGGGTTCAAGAGATTCTCCTGCCTCAGCCTCCTGAGTAGCTGGGATTACGGGCGCCCACCACAGCACAGCTAATTTTTGTATTTTCAGTAGAGACAGGATTTCACCATCTTGACCAGGCTGGTCTGGAAGTCCTGACCTCGTGATCCACCCGCCTCGGCCTCCCAAAGTGCTGGCATTACAGGCGTGATTGAGCCACCACGCCTGGCCTCTTAGGAGTTTTTAGAAGACCCTTGTGATAGTTCTTATCTCAGACATAGAAGCATGAGATCTCCTTCTTCATGACCTGCCAGCTCCACTTTGTTTGGGTCGGACGTAAGTGACTCCATCACAGCATTGGTGACTTTCACAAATTATATAAAGAATTCTTACAACTAAATAAAAAAAAAAAAATTGGCAAAGAAGTTGAAGAGCTATTTCTCCAAAGAAAATACACAAATAGCCAATAAGCACATGAAAAGACGCTCAACATCATTAGTCATCAGTAAAATGCAAATCAAAATGACAATGAAATACCACTTCATACCCACTAGAATGGCTATAATCAAAAATCACAATGACAAGTGATGATAATGATGTGAAGAAATTAGAATTCTCAAACACTGGTGGTAGAAATGGGAAATGATGTAGCAACTTTGGAAAACATGTTGGCAGTTCCTCAAAATATTAAATATAAAGTTACTTTATGACCTAGGTACATGCTCAAAAACACACCTACCCAAAAACTACACAAATGTTCATAGCAACGTTTTCATAAAAGCGAAAAAGTGGAAACAACCCAAAGGTCCATCCATCACCTGATGAATGAAAAAAACAACATGTGACATATCCAAGCAATGGAGTATTATTAGACCATAAAAAACAATGAAGTACTGATACACGCTACAACATGGCTGAACTTTGAAAATATCATGCTAAATGAAAGCAGCTAGATATAAAAGAGTACATATCACATGATTCAATTTATATAGGAGATATCCAGAATAGACAAATCTATACAGGCAAATCTAGACAAAGTAGAGCAGTGGTGGCCTAGGGTTAGAGGAAGGAGTATGTGGGTGCAAACAGGGAATGACTGCTACTGAACATAGGGTTTGTCTCTGAGATAACGAAAATGTTCTCTGATTAGACAGTGGTGATGCCTGTACGACTCTGTGGATACGCTAAAAACTACTGAACTGGGTAAATCATATGGCATGTGAATTAAATCAATAAAACTGTTTCAAAAAAAAAAAAACAATTGTGGCTGGGTGCCATGGCTCATGCCTGTAATCCCAAGACTTTTAGAGGCTATGGATGGTGGAAAGAAATTTTTTTTAATAAAATAAAAGTTTTAAAATGAACCAAGGACTGTGATTAATGCAATTCTGTGTACCTTAAGTCCAAATGAAAAAGGGAAAAAAGACAAGAAATAAAGTGGCAACTAAAGAATCATGAGATCTACAAATCTGAAAAGGAGAGTTTCTTTTTTTTTGTAGTTTTTGTTTTTCTTTTTTGAGATGATGTCTCACTCTTGTCACCCAGGCTGGAGTGCACTGGCACAATCTCAGCTCACTGCAACCTCCACCTCCCGGGTTCAAGCGATTCTCCTGCCTTAGCTTCCCAAGTAGCTGGGATTACAAGCACACACCACCACGCCTGGCTACAAGACTTGCAGTGGCAGGCCAGGTGCAGTGGATCACGCCTGTTATCCCAGCACTTTGGGAGGCCAAGGCGGGCGGATCACAAGGTCAGGAGTTCAAGACTAGCCTGAGCAACATGGTGAAACCTTGTCTCTCCTAAAAATACGAAAATCAGTCGGGTGTGATGGTGCGTGCCTATAATCCCAGGCTGAGGCAGCAGAATTGCTTGAACCTGGGAGGCAGAGGTTGCAGTAAGACTAGATCGTGCCACTGCACTCCAGCTTGGGCAACAGAGCAAGATGCCATCTCAAAAAAGAAAAAAAAGACTTGCAGTGGCTAGGTGAGGTGGCTCACACCTGTAATCCCAACACTTTGGGAGGCCAAGGTGGGCAGACAGCTTGAGCCCAGGAGTTCAAGACCAGCCTGGGAAACATGGTGAAACCCCATCTCTACAAAAAATACAAAAATTAGCCAGGCATGGTAGTGCAAACCTGTAGTCTCAGCTACTTGAGAGGCTGAGGTGGGACCTGAGCCCGGGAGGTCAAGGCTGCAGTGAGCCGTGATCACACCACTGCACTCCAGCCTGGGTAACAAAGTGAGACCCTATCTCAAAAAAAAAGAAACAAAAAGTAAAAACTGGCATTGCACAATACAAAGATAAGTGTTAAAAATCATGCTAATAGATATTAACAGTGCAAAATCAGAACATACTGTCTTCATGTAGTGTTCTTTCTAAAAATTATTTTATTAAGTGTTAAAACATTTCTAAAGGCTTTCAAAGATAAATTCTGAACATCAGACTCTCATGTCTACCTTTCCCATAATGCCTTAAGATTCTTAAATTATCTCACTACCAAGGTATTCAGGAAATTAACCTGTACTATATTTGGATATAATATTCAAAACCCTAAGATCATCAAGAATTAATATCTACAAATATCTACTACAGACAAGTGAAGAAGAGAAAAAAAAGCTATCTTCCTGCATAACTTTTGCTTGGAAACAAATGGAAGATTTCTGGTGTTAACCAGAAATCATGCTGCAAGACCAGAACATCCTTAGGATGTCTAACCTCTCAGGTGATACACTTCCAACTGTAATTTAAGAAGGAAAGAATACAAAATACCTACAGAAGTTACCCAAAGGAAAAAAGAGAAAATAATCAAAGCCTATCAATACAAAAAAATCAGCAACACCCAAAGGTAGACAGCAAGAAAGGGTAAGACAACCAAAAAAACCATAAGACTAACCAAAAAAACAACAAAATGGCAATAGTAAAATTCTTCCCTATCAATAATTACTTTAAATGTAAATAGATTAAACTCTAGTAAAAGGCTGAATCGATTTTAAAAAAAAAATTCCAACTATATGCTAATACAAGAAGCTCTCTTTAGATTTAAGGGCATACACATGCTGCAAGTAAAGAGAGAACTGAATATTCCATGCAAATAGTAATCAAGAGAGAGCAGAGGTAGCTACATTTACATTGGGCAAAAACTGTCACGTGAAACACAAGACATTCATCATTTCTCATTATAAAAAAGGACAAGTTTCTGCTTACAAAGGGCAGAAATAAAAGAAAAAACAAAATTTAAATAAAAGACATTTTACAATGATAAAAGGATCAATCCACCAGGGAGATATGACAATTACAAGTATACATGCACCCAACATCAGAGTACATAAATATATAAAGCAAACACTGACAGAACTAAAGGGAGAAATAAACACTAGAATAACAACTGGAGACTTCAATACCCCATTGTCAATACTGAACAAAACATCCAGACAGATCAATAAGGAAACAGAAGACTTCAATAGCACTATAGACCAAATGAATCTAACCATATATGCATAACGTTCTCCTCAATGGCAGCAAACTACACATTCTTCTCAAGCAAACAGGAATCCTTCCCCAGGAGAGATCACAGGATAGGTAACAAAACAAGCCTTAGCAAATTTAAGAAGGCTGAAATCATGCCAAGTGTATTTTTCTGACTACAAAAGAATGAAAACTGAAAAACTTACAAATACGTGAAAAGTAAACAACACATTCTGGAACAACCACTGGGCTGAAAAAGTAAAAAAGGAAATTAGAAAATATCTCAAGACAAATAACAAAAACACAATATGCCAAAACTTATGGGATGAGACAAAAGCAGCAGTAAGAAGGAAGCTCATAACAATAAATGCTGACATTAAAAAAGAAGAAAAATCTTTTTTTTTTTTTTTTTTTTTT
>NW_016821745.1:695363-705895 GCF_001698545.2 Rhinopithecus bieti | reverse complement strand
GGCTTGAGCCACCACGCCCAGCCCAGAAGAAAAATCTTAAATAACCTCACTTTACAGCTCAAGGAACTAGAAAACTACTAAGCCCAAAGTTGGCAGAAGGAAGGAGGTAACAAAGATTAGAGAAGAAATAAACAAAATAAAAAATAGAAAAATTGGGATAAAACAACAAAACTAAGAGTTTGTTTTTCGAAAAGATAAAACTGACAAACCCTTAGCTAGACTAAGAAAGAAAGAGAAGACTCAAATAAGAAAGGAAAGACACATTACAACTGATGCCTCCGAAATAAAAAGGATCATGAGACTACTAAAAACAACCATATGCCAACAAACTGGATAATCTAGAAGAAATGAATAAATTCCTAGAAACGTAACATCCTACCAAGACTAAATCATGAAGAAATAGAAGGTCTGAACAAACCTGTAAGAAGCATGCAGACTGAATCAGTAATCAAAAACCTCCCGAAAGAGAAAAGCCCAGGACCAGATGGTTTCATTTATGAATGCTACCAAACACTTAAGGAGCAATTAGCACCAATCTGTCTCAAACTCCTTCAAAAAACTCAAGTGGAGAGAACACTTTCAAACACATTTTACAAAGCCAGCAATTCCCTGATACCAAAGCCAGACAAAGAAGCCGTAAGAAGAAGAAACTACAGGCCAGTATCTCTGAAGAATACAGACATGAAAATCCTCAACAAAATACTAGCTCACTGAATCCAACAGCACACTAAAAGGATCATAAACCATGACTAAGTGGGATTTATGCCTAGGATGCAAGAATGGTTCAATATATGAAAATCAATGACTGTGGTACACCACATGAACCAAATAAAAGACAACAATCATACGATCATCAGGCAGAAAAATCACCTGAAAAATTCAGCATCCTTTCACGGTAAAAACTGTCAACAAACTACAAACAAATGGAAATTATCTCAATGTAATAAAGGCTGTATATGAAAAGCCCACAACTATCTGACTGAACTGTGAAAAACTGAAAGCTTTCCCACTGAGATCAGGCACAAGGCAGAGATGTCCACTCTTACTTACTTTTATGCAGCATAGTTCTAGAAGTCCTACCTAAAGCAATTAGGCAAGAAAAAGAAATAAAAAGCATTCAAATCAGAAAGGAAGAGGTAAAACTGTCCATTTGCAGAAGACACCATCTTAGATATAAAAAAACCATTTAACAGGTTTTTTTCAAACTGTTAGAGCTAATAAATTTAGCTTTGAATAGTGGCAGTATCGTAACCAGTCAGGTTTATCTGAGGTGTGATTATTTTTCCTGACACCCCACCACGATGACCTGCAATACAGTCAGCACTAGCAACTTCTGACAGTCTCCATGAAGAATGAATTATAAAGAAAAAAAAAAAAAGAACTAATAAATTCAATAAAGTTGCAGGATAGAAAAATCAACATCCACTAATAAACTACCTAAAAAGGAAATTAGTAAAACCACCTCACTTACAATAGCACAAAAAAAGAGTAAAATACCTAAGAAGAGGCTAGGTGCAGTGGCTCATGCCTGTAATCCCAGCACTTTGGGAGGCCCAGGCAGACGGATTACCTGAGGTCAGGAGTTCGAGACCACCCTGACTAAGATGGAGGAACCCCACCTCTACTAAAAATACAAAAATTAGCTCGGCGTGGTGGCGCATGCCTGTAATCCCAGCTACTTGGGAGGCTGGGGCATAAGAATCGCTTGAACCAGGGAGGCAAAGGTGGAGGCTGCGGTGAGCTGAGATCACATCACTTGCCTGGGTAACAAGAGCAAAACTCTGTCTCCAAAAAAAAAAAAACCTAAGAATAAACTTAACCAAGGAGGTGAAAGACCTGTATCCTGAAAACCATAAAACATTGATGAAAGAAATTAAAGAAGGCTACATTTGGAGGAAAAACGGCAGATGGGAGGCAGGACTAGATTGCAGCTTCCACTCGGACAGACAGAGCAGTGTGTGGAGACTCACATCATGAACCTTTGCTCCAGAACTACTGCAGGAATAAACGAGGAAAGCCTAGAGAACCCAAAGACCCTCTGAAAGAAGCAGATTGCTCCTGCAGGACCCAGGAGACAGTCCAAAGGCTGTGTGGTTATCCACAGCTGAGAGACCTGCAGATGGTTCACATCACAGGACTCTGCGCAGACAACCCCAGTACCAGCCCTGCCTGGTACACCTGCGGAGTGGCTAGATCCAGAAGAGAGATAACAATCACTGTAGCTCGGCCCTCAGGAAGCCACATCCTTAGAAAAATGTGGAGAGTACTACAACTGCGGAACACCCCGGGGGACAAAAGAATCTGAACAGCAGCCTTGAGCCCTAGACCTTTCCTCTGCCATAGCCTACCCAAATGAAAAGGAACCAGAAAAACAATTCTGGCAATATGACAAAGAAAAGGTTTTTTAACACCTCCAAAAATATCACACTGGCTAACCAGCAATGGATCCAAACCAAGAAGAAATCCCTGATTTACCTGAAAAAGAATTCAGCAGATCAGTTATTAAGCTAATCAAGGAGGTACCAGAGAAAGGTGAAGTCCAATTTAAGACCAAAAAATGATACAAGAAATGAGGAAAGAAATCGTCAATGAAACAGACAGCTTAAATAAAAAACAATCAAAGCTTCAGGAAATAAAGGACACACTTAGAGAAATGCAAAATTTTCTGGAAAGTCTCAGCAACAGAATCAAACAAGCAGAAGATAGAACTTCAGACCTCGAAGACAAGCTTTTTGAATTAACCCAAGTCAACAAAGACAAAGAAAAGAATAAGAAAAAATGAACAATGCCTCCAAGAAGTTTGGAATTATGTTAAGTGACCAAACCTAAGAATAACTGCCATTCCTGAGGAAGGAGAGAAATCTAAAAGTCTGGAAAACATATTTGGGGAAATAACTGAGGAAAATCTCCCAGGCCTTGCTAGAGACCTAGACATCCAAATACAAGAAGCTCAGGCCGGGCGCGGTGGCTCAAGCCTGTAATCCCAGCACTTTGGGAGGCCGAGACGGGCAGATCACGAGGTCAGGAGTTCGAGACCATCATGGCTAACACGGTGAAACCCCGTCTCTACTAAAAAATACAAAACCTAGCCGGGCGAGGTGGCTGGTGCCTGTAGTCCCAGCTACTCAGGAGGCTGAGGCAGGAGAATGGCGTAAACCCGGGAGGCGGAGCTTGCAGTGAGCTGAGATCCGGCCAGTGTACTCCAGCCTGGGCAACAGAGCAAGACTCCGTCTCAAAAAAAAAAAAAAAGAAGCTCAAAGAACACTTAGGAAATTAATCATCTTCTAGGCACACTGTCATCAACTTACTAAAGTCGAGATGAAGGAAAGAATGTTAAGAGCCGTGAGGCAAAAGCACCAGGTAACCTACAAAGAAAAACCAGAGTAACAGCAGATTTCCCAGGAGAAATCCTAAGAGCTAGAAGGGATTGGGGCCCTATCTTCAGCCTCCTTAAACAAAACAATTATCAGCCAAAACTTTTGTATCCAGTGAAACTATGCTTCATAAATGAAGGAAAGATACAGTCTTTTTCAGACAAACAAATGCTGAGAGAATTTGCCACTACCAAGCCAGAACTACCAGAACTGCTAAAAGGAGCCGTAAATCTTGAAACAAATCCTGGAAACACATCAAAACAGAACCTCTTTAAAGCATAATTCTCACAGGACCTTTGTATAAAACAAAATACAATTAAAAAAACAAAAACAAGGTATACAGGCAATACAACAAATAGCACGATGAACAGAATAGTACCTCACATCTCAATACTAACATTGGATGTAAATGGCCTAAATGCTCCACTTAAAAGATACAGAATTGCGGAATGGATAAGAATTCACCAACCATCTGCTGCCTTCCAGAGACTCACCTAACACAGAAGGACTCACATAAACTTAAGGTAAAGGGGTGGAAAAAGACATTCCATGCAAATGGACACCAAAAGTGAGCAGTAGTAGCTATTCTTGTATCAGACAAAACAAACTTTAAAGCAAGAGCAGTTAAAAAAGACAAAGAGGGATATTATATAATGATAAAAGATCTTGTCCAACAGGAAAGTATCACAATCATAAATATATATGCAGCTAACACGGGAGCTCCCAAATTTACAAAACAATTACTACTAGACCTAAGAAACGAGACAGACAGCAACACAATAATAGTGGGGGATTTCAATACTCCACTGACAGCACTAAACAGGTCATCAAGATAGAAAGTTAACAAAGAAACAATGGATTTAAACTATACCCCGGAACAAATGGACTTAACAGATCTTTACAGAACATTCTACCCAACAACTGCAGAATATGCATTGCTTTCATCAGAGCGTGGAACTTTCTCCAAGACGGACCATACGATAGGACACAAAACAAGTCTTAATAAATTTAAGAAAATTGAAATTATACCAACTACCTCCCTGACCACAGTGGAATAAAACTAGAAATCAACTCCAAAAGGAACCTTCAAAACCAGACAAATACATGGAAATTAAATAACCTGCTCCTGAATGATCACTGGGTCAACAATGAAATCAAGATGGAAATTTAAAAATTCTTCACACCAAACAATAATAGTGACACAACCTACCAAAATCTCTGGGATACAGCAAAGGCGGTGCTAAGAGGAAAGTTCATAGCCCTAAATGCTTACATCAAAAAGTCTGAAAGAGCACAGATAGACGATCTAAGGTCACACCTCAAGGAACAAGAAAAACAAGAACAAACCAAACCCAAACCCAGCAGAAGAAAGGAAATAACCAAGATCAGAGCAGAACTAAACGAAATTGAAACAAACAAAAAAAATACAAAAGATAAATGAAACAAAAAGCTGGTTCTTTGAAAAGATAAATAAAATTGATACACCATTAGCAAGATTAACCAAGAAAAGAAGAGAGGATTCGAGGCTATTATGAACACCTTTAGGCACGTAAACTAGAAAACCTGGAAGAGATGAATATATTCCTGGAAAGACATAACCCCCTAGCTTAAACCAGGAAGAATCAGATACCCCAAATAGATCAAAAACAAGCAGTAAGAGTAAAACGGTCATTTTAAAATTTGCCAACAAAAAAAAGTCCAGGATGAGATGGATTCATAGCTGAATCCTACCAGACAACTAAACAAGAATTGGTACCAATCCTATTGATACTATTCCACAAGATAAAGAGGGAATCCTCCCTAAATCATTCTATGAAGCCAGTATCATCCTAACACCAAACCAGGAAAGGACATAACCAAAAAAGCAAACTACAGACCAATATCCTCGATCCATATAGATGCTAAAATCCTTAACAAAATATTAGCTAACCGAATCCAAAAACATATCAGAAAGTGTTAATCAAGTGGGTTTCATACCACAGACGCAGGGAAGGTTTAACATACGCAAGTCAATAAATGTGATACACCACATAAACAGAATTAAAAACAAAAATCACATGATCATCTCAATAGACGCAGAAAAAGCATGGAACAAAATCCAGCATCGCTTTATAATTAAAACCCTGAGCAAAATCTACATACAAGGGACATATCTCAATGGAATAAAAGCCATCTATGACAAACCCACAGCCAACATAATACTGAATGGAGAAAAGTTGAAAGCATTCCCTCTGAGAAATAGAACAAGAAAAGGATGCCCACTCTCATCACTTCTATTCAACACAGTGCTAGCCAGAGCCATCAGACAAGAGAAATAAATAAAGGGCATCCAAATTGGTACAGAGGAAATCAAACTGTTGCTGTTTGCTGATGATATGATTGTATACCTAGAAAACCCTAAAGACTTCTCCAAGTAGCTCCTAAAACTGATAAATGAATTCAGCCAAGTTTCAGGATATGAAATTAATGTATACAAATCAGTAGCTCTCCTATACATCAACAGTGACCAAGCTGAGAATCAAATCAAGAACTCAACCCGTTTTACAATAGCTGCAAAAAAACAAATAAATAAAACACTTAGGAATATACCTAACCAAGAAAGTGAAAGGCCTCTACAAGGAAAACTACAAAATACTGCTGAAAGAAATCACAGATGACACAAACAAATGGAAACACATCCCATGCTCATGGATGGTTAGAATCAATATTGTGAAAATGATCATACTGCCAAAAGCAATCTACAAATTCAACGCAATTCCCATCAAAATACCACCATCATTCTTCACAGAACTAGTAAAAACAATCCTAAAATTCATGTGGAACCAAAAAAGAGTCCATGTAACCAAAGCAAGTCTAAACAAAAAGAACAAATCTTGAGGTATCACATTACCGATTTCAAACTATACTATAAGGCCATAGTCACCAAAACAGCATGGTATTGGTATAAAAATAGGCACACAGACCAGTGGAACAGAATAGAGAACCCAGAAATAAACCCAAATACAGCCAACTGATCTTCCACAAAGCAAACAAAAACATACAGTGGGGAAAGGACACCCTATTCAACAAATGGTGCTGAGATAATTGGCAAGCCACATGTAGGAGAATGAAACTGGATCCTCATCTCTCACCTTATATAAAAATCAACTCAAGATGGATCAAGGACTTAAATCTAAGACTTGAAACCATAAAATTCTAGAAGATAATATCAGAAAAACCCTTCTAGACACTGGCTTAGGAAAAGATTTCATAACTAAGAATCCAAAGCAAATGCAATAAAAACAAAGATAAACAGCTGAGAATTAAAGAGCTTTTGCATGGCAAAAAGAACCATCAGCAAAGTAAACAGAAAACCCACAGAGTGGGAGAAAATCTTCACAATCATACATCTGACAAAGGACTAATATCCAGAATCTACAATGGACTCAAATTAGCAAGAGAAAAACACACAATCCCATCAAAAAGTGGGCTAAGGGGCCGGGTGCAGTGGCTCATGCCTGTAATCCCAGCACCTTGGGAGGCCGAGGCGGGCAGATCCCAAGGTCAGGAGATCGAGACCATCCTGGCTAACATGGTAAAACCCCGTCTCTACTAAAAACACAAAAAATTAGCCAGGTGTGGTGGCGGGTGCCTGTAGTCCCAGCTACTTGGGAGGCTGAGGTAAGAGAATGGGGTGAACCCGGGAGGCAGAGCTTGCAGTGAGCGGAGATCACGCCACTGCACTCCAGCCTGGGCAACAGAGTGAGACTCTGTCTCAAAAGTAAAAAAGGTGGGCTAAGGACACAGACAATTCTCAAAAGAAGATATACAAATAGCCAACAAACCTATGAAAAAATGCTCAACATCACTAATGATCAGGGAAAAGCAAATCAAAACCACAATGTGATACCACTTTACTCCTGCAAGAATGGCCATAATCACAAACAAAAAAGAATAGATGTTGGCATGGATGCAGTGAACAGGGAACACTTCTACACTGCTGGTGGGAATGTAAACTAGTACAACCACTATGGAAAACAGTGTGGAGATGTGTTAAAGAACTAAAAGTAGAACTATCATTCGATCCAGCAATACCACTACTGGGTATCTACCCAGAGGAAAAGAAGTCATTATACAAAAAAGATACTTGCACACACATGTTTACAGCAGCACAATGTGCAGTTGCAAAAATGTGGAACCAACCCAAATGCCCATCAATTAACAAGTGGATAAAGCAACTGTAGTATATATAACAATGGAATACCACCCAGCCATAAAAAGGAATGAAATCATGGCATTCACAACAACCTAGACGGGATTGGAGACTATTATTCTAAGTGAAGTAACCTAGGAACGGAAAACCAAACATCACATGTTCTCACCCACAAGTGGGAACTAAGCTATGATGATGCAAAGGCATAAGAATGACACATGGACTTTGGGGACTCGGGGGAAAGGGTTGGAAAGGGGTGAGGGATAAAAGACTAAAAATTGGGTTCAGTAAATACCGATTGTGTGATGGGTACACCAAAATCTCACAAGTCACCACTAAAGAGCTTAACTCATGTAACCAAATACTACCTGCTTCCCAAAAACCTATGGAAATAAAAAAACCTAAAACTAAAAAAAAAAAAAAAAAAAGAAATTATAAAAGGCACAGACAAATGGAAAGACACCCTATGTTAATGGATTGGAAGACTTAATATTGTCAAAATATCCATAATACCCAAGCAATTTACAGATTCAATGCAATCCCTGTCAAAATCCCAACTTTTTTTTTTTTTTTTTCCTGAGACGGAGACTTACTCTGCCACCCAGGCTGGAGTGCAGTGACACAATCTCAGCTCACTGCAACCTCTGCCTCCTGGGTTCAAGTGATTCTCCTGCCTCAGCCTCCCAAGTAGCTGGGATTACAGGCATGCTCCACCATGCCTGGCCAATTTTTGTATTTTTAGTAGAAATGGGGTTTCACCACATTAGCCAGGCTGGTCTTGAACTCCTGACCTCAGGCGATCCACCCGCCTCAGCTTCCCAAAGTGCTGGGACTACAGGCATGAGCCACTGCACCTGGCCCCCAGTGGCATTTTTTTTTTTAACAGAAATAGAAAAAATAATTCTAAAAGTCTTATGGAATGACAAACGACCACAAATAGCCAAATTAATCTTGAGAAAGAACAAAGTTGGAGGCATCACACCTCCTGATTTCAAAATATATTATTACACAAAGCTAGTTATCAAAATAGTATGGTACTGACATAAAGACAGATACATAGAACAACGGAACAGAATAGAGTGCCCAGAAATAAATCCATTTATGTACAGTCACATGATCTTACACAAGGCTGCAAATAATACACAACAGGGAAAGAAAAATGTCCTCAACACATGGTGCTGGGAAAACAGGAGATTCACATTCAAAAGAATGCAGCCTTCTCTCACACCATACACAAAAATCAACTTACAAAGGATTAAAGACTTAAACGGAAAACATGAAACTATAAAACTCTCAAGAGAAAAACACAGAGGGAAGCCTTCACAACACTGGCCTTGGCAATGATTTCACGGATATAACACCAACAGCGCAGGCAATAAAAACAAAAATATATAAGCGGGAATACATAAAACTGAAAAGCTTCTGTACAGCAAAGTGGACAATCAACACAGTGATGGAAATGAGAGAAAATAGCTACAAATTGTATATCTGAAAAGGGGTTAATATCCAAAATACGTAAGAAACTTCCACAGCACAAAGGTAAAAACAACTAATAACTTGATTAAAAAACAGGCTAAGGACTTGAATAAAACATTTCTCTAAAGACATACAAACAGCCAACATGTATATGAAAAAAATGTTCAATGTCACTAATTACCAGGGCAATGTAAATCAAAACCACAATGAGTTATCACCTCACACCTGTTAGGATGGCTATGATTAAAAAAAAAGACAAGTGTTGACAAGGCTGAAGAGAAATCGGAACCCTTGCAGACTGTTGGTGAGAATGCAAAATGATGCAGCTGCTCTAGAAAATATGTGGGTTCCTGAAAAAACTAGAAACAGAACTACCATATGATTCAGCAATCTCCCTTCTGACTATTTATCCTAAAGAATCACCATCGCAATCCCAAAGAGATATTAGCACTCCTATATCCACCGAGGCAATGTTCACAATAGCAAAGATGTGGAAACAACCTAAATGTCTATTAACGGATGGATAATGAAAATGTAGTATACAGTGGAATACTATTCACCTTTAAAAATATTTGAAAAAAGGACATTCAGCTGGGCATGATGGCTCATGCCTATAATCCCAGCACTTTGGGAGGCCAAGGCAGGAGGATCACTTGAGCTCAGGAGTTTGAGACCAGCCTGGGCATCACAGTGAGACCTTGTCTCTACAAAAAATAAAAAAATTAGCCAGGTATGGCAGTGGGTGCCAGTAGTCCCAGCTACTTAGAAGGCTGAGGTGGGAGGATCATTTGAGCCCAGCAGGTCAAGGCTGTAGTCACCACATTCCAGCCTGGGCAAAAGAGCGAGACTCCATCTCAAGGAGGGAAAAAAGGAAATTCTGCAATATGCAACAACATAGATGAATCTTGAGGACATTGATCTAAGTGAAAAAGAGAGTCACAGGAAGACGAATACTGCATGATCCCACTTATACAAGGTATCTAAAATGGTCAAGTTCACAGACTGAAAGACTGGAAATGGTGGTTCTCAGGGACAGGGACAGGGAAGGAAATTGAGAGTTACTAATCAATGTTCATAAAGCTTCAGTCAAGCAAGATGAGTAAGCTCTAGAAATCTGCTGTACAACATTGTACCTATAGTCAACAATATAATTGCACATTTAAAAATTCGTTAAGTGGGGCTGGGCGCAGTGGCTCGCGCCTGTAATCCCAGTACTCTGGGAGGCCGAGGCAGGCAGATCACGAGGTCAGGAGTTCGAGACCAGCCTGGCCAACACAGTGAAACCCTGTCTCTACTAAAAATATAAAAAATTAGCTGGACGTGGTGGCAGGCACCTGTAATCCCAGCTACTCAGGAGGCTGAAGCAGAAGAATTGCGTGAACCTGGGAGGCGGAGGTTGCAGTGAGCCGAGATCACACCATTGCACTCTAGCCTGGGCAACAATGCGAGACTCCGACTCAAAAAAAAAAAAATTTTGTTAAGAGGGTAGA
>NW_016821745.1:685547-694781 GCF_001698545.2 Rhinopithecus bieti | reverse complement strand
AAAAAAAAAAAAAAAAAAAAAAAAAAAAAAGAGTGTAGATCTCACATTAGGTATTCATACTGCAATAAAATCAAGTTTTAAAAAAGGAAGACAGGGCCAGGCACGGTGGCTCACACTTGTAATCCCAGCACTTTGGGAAGCCGAGGCGGGTAGACCACCTGAGGCCAGGAGTTCGAGACCACCCTGGACAACAGGTGAAACCTGTCTCTACTAAAAATACAAAAATTAGCCAGGTGTAGTGGTACACACCTGTAATCCATGCAACTTGGGAGGCTGAGGCAGGAGGATTGCCTGAACTCAGGAGGCGGAGGCTGCAGTGAGCCAAGATCACGTCACTGGACTTCCAGCCTGGGCCACAGAGCAAGACTCCATCTCAGAAAAAAAAAAAAAAAAAAGGCGGGGGGGGGACAGTATAGGAAGACAGGAAAAATTATCTCAAATGTTATTAGAATGTCCCAGTTTCCTTTAACCTCAAGTAGACAACTAGGGAGTGGTAAGATATACAGGGACAGCAGTGAAAGTCAAAGCCTCTTGATGAAGGAGTAGGAATCTCCTATGGCTGCTGTAACCAAATAACACAAACTTAGTGACTTAAAATAACACAAATTTACTGAATTTCACTGGGCTAAAATCAAGGTGTGAGCAAGGTTGGTTCCTTCTGGAGACTCTAGGAAAGAATCCATCTCCTTGACATTTCTAGCTTCTAGAGGCCGCCCACACTCCTTGGCTCACGGTCCCTCCTCCTTCCTCAAAGGGCATCACTCCAACTCTGTCTCTGTCTTCGTATCTCCTTCTGACTCTGACCCTCCTGCCTCTCCTATAAGGACCCTGTGATCACATAGAGCCCACCCGGATAATTCAGGATAACTCCCCTTTAACGTACTGACATCTGCAGAATCCCTTTACCCATGTAAAGTAACATACCACAGGTTCCAGGGAATATCACATGGATTACCAACTTCAGGGGCCTTATGCGGCCCACCACAGAGGGGAAGCTGATTCAACCCAGTTTAGAAAAGCCAAATACAATGAAACCTTTACACCTCTATCCCATTCCTTTTTGCTCTTCTACGTTAGAAAATCACTTCAACGTATGTTGGCTATTGGATTTGTTTCTAATACACCATTCCACTAGAAGACTTTACAACCATGTGAGAAAAAGAAAAGCAGCCCCCAACATCTGGGAGCTGGCCTGGTAATATCACAGCTGGGTCTTGGTGTTGCTGTAAACTGGCAAGCAACTCAGAGCAAGGCACACACCTCGGCCTTGACGACTGACTCTTCCGTGGAACATAAACAATTTCAGAGAACATCAATATCAGACAAGACCACGATGGATAAAGACTAAACAAGACCATTCTGTAATCACTCCTGAACACAAGCAAAAAACATGAACATTGTCCAAATCACAAAAATGACCATCTCTCTATGCTGGCTAACAGGAATGACTGTTGCTTCTTTACCAGTTACAGCTTTAGCTTTATTCCAGTCTTCTCTCCTTCTAGAAAAGATTTCTTAAGCTATCCAATTACAGAATTATTCCAGCTTCCTAACAGCATCCCATACAGATCAAAGCCTCACTTCCTTAAACCCTTCCCAAACTACCTAGTAGAAGCCCAAATCCCACTTGAAAAGTTACTTAAACACCCCACAGTTCTCCACGGAACTCACCGCAATATGCAATAAGCCCAATTTGTCCAACTACAGGTGTGCTCTTGGTAGTCTTTGGCTGGAGGGCAATGACAAAGGTCAGAAAAGACTACACACTCCACGATAACTGTATTCTGAACTTACATACCAGATTGGTGACTGGTTCCCATCTTCTGCCCAACCACTATCCTCAAGTGGGAAGGATTAAAGTTTTTGATCTCCTGCACAAAGGGTAAGCCATAGAGTTGAGGGCAAGACATTGGCAGAAAACAGCAGGTAAACTCACCTAGAGAGGCAGCAGGTGAAGAATAATTCCTTCTATCCCCATTATCTCCCACCTCTCATTTGGCCTAAAAGAAGCCAACTAAATGGGAAGGTTCTAAAATCTCTGTTGTAAAAGTCCCAGTCTGGTCGGGCACGGTGGCTCAGGCCTGTAATCCCAGCATTTTGGGAGGCTGAGGCAGGGGCGGATCACCTGAGGTCAGGAGTTCGAGAGCAGCTTGGCCAACATGGCAAAACCCCATCTCTACTAAAAATACAAAAATTAGCCAGGCATGATGGCGGGCACCTGTAATCCCAGCTAATTGGGAGGCTGAGGCAGGATAATTGCTGGAACCTGGGAGGCGGAGGATGCAGTGAGCTGGGATCGCTCCACTGCATTCCAGCCTGGGTGACAGAGCGAGACTCCATGAAAAAAAAAAAAAGTCCCAGTCAACCCCAGACTTGGTTCCAAAAATATTATAGCCAAGAGGGGAGCTTAAGCCATACCCAGGATAAGGAAGAATTCAGATTGCGCAGCCAGGCTGGGCATGGTGGCTCACACCTTGAATTCCAGCACTTTGGGAAGCTGGGGCAGGAGGATTACTTGAGGCCAGGAGAGTTCAAGACCAGCCTAGGTAACATGGAAAGAACCTGTCCATACAAAAATGGCCAGGCGCACTGACTCACACCTGTAATCCCAGCATTTTGGGAGGCCAAGGCAGGAGGAACACTTGAGGTCAGGAGTTCGAGACCAGTTTGGCCAACACGGTGAAATCCCGTCGCTACTAAAAATTCAAAAACATTAGCCTGGCATGGTGGCAGGCGCCTGTAATCCCAGTGGGAGGCTGAGGCAGGAGAATCACTCGAACCCGGGAGGCAAAGGTTACAGTGAGCCTAGATCATGCCACTGCACTCCGGCCTAGATGACAGAGTAAGACTCCACATCATAAATAAATAAATAAATAAATAAATAAAATTAGCCAGGTGTGGTGGTGGGCACCTGTAATCCCAGCTACTCAAGAGGCTGAGGCACAAGAATTGCTTGAACCCAGGAGACAGTGGTTGCAGTGAGCTGAGATCGTGCCACTGCACTCCAGCCTGGGTGACAGAGTGAGACTCTGTCGCAAAAAAAAAAAAGGCAATGACTCACCTGTAATCCCAATACTTTCCGAGGCTAAGGTGGGTGAATAACTTGAGCCCAGGAGTTCAAGACCAGCCTAGGTAACATGGTGAAACCTAGTCTCTACAAAAAATACAAAAATCAGCCAAGTATGGTTGTATGTGCCTGTAGTCCCAGCTACTTGGAAGGCTCAAGTAGGAAGATCTCTTGAGCCTGGGAGGTAGAGGCTGCAGTGAGCCATGTTTGTGCCACAGCATTCCAGCCTGAGTGACGGAACGACACTCTGCCTCAAAAATAATTTTGAAGAGAGTCACAGCCTACAAGGTGGCAATCCTGACGGCTGGGAAGCATCCTCCCGCAGAGCACAGAAACAGACACTTTAAGGGAGGATCGAACAGGGATTTATGCTGAACGGGTTGGCCAAGTTTATATATTTAACAGGTTATAGGAGGAGCTATGAATATTCACAAAGCGGGGGAGGTCATGCACATGTAGGCTGAATAAACATGTATGTTACATACTTATCCGCATTCACATGTGGGTGGAGACTTAACATCTAAATGCATTACAATGAGGCCCTGTAGTCAGATGGCGAAGCAGGGACATGAAGGCACTCAAGTGCACGGCCTCTGTAAATTGGCCAGAACCAGTTCATGCTCAGTGCTCTTATCAGGACACAGTTACTGAAATCAGTCTCTTATCCAATCAAAGCTGTAGTTATAGCTTGTGGAACAGGGGAGTGAGGGTCAGTTAGTCAGGGTCTGGCAGTGAGTGAGCTGCATTTATTAATATTGCTTATCTGGACAGGCCAGTGCTTGTTTAGCTGCTAGAAAAAAAGAAACACCTTGAGATAGTTAGAACCAAGTTTATTCCTTAAGGGCGGGGGGGGGGGGGGGTTGCTTTTCTTAACCCTTGCCTGGCATGGCCCTACATCTTGTTCACCGTTTGGTATTTTATTGCCACAAAGAGTCTGTTCTCTCAGTCTTAAGATCTCTATTTTAACAATAATGCTGGTCAGTTGTTGTTTTTAAAACTCAAAAGGGAGTGGGTATAACAAGGCGTGCAAGATCTCTCATCCCATTCTGGCTGGGAATTCAGTTTTTAAGGTTTCCTGGGGTCCTCTTAGCCAAGAGAGGGTCTACTCAGTTAGTTGGCAGTCTTAAGATTTCATAGCTAGCTCTCAAAAGAAAGGAAATGGATCATTACTACCTGATATTAATAGCCAAAGTCAAATATGATCACTAAAGCAACTGACAAGAGATCTATGAGATATTCATAACACAAAAGACAAAATTATTACATGAGTATTTAAAAGTTAAACACTACATTGTACACAAAAATTAATTCAAAATGGATCAAAGACCTAAACATAAGAGCTAAAACTATACAACTCTTAGAGGAAAACCTTCATGATGCCGGAGCTGGTGATGAATTCTTGGATGACACAAAAAAACACATGCAACAAATGAAAAAACAGATAAATTGGACTACAAAATTAAAGACTTTTGTGCATCAAAGGACACTATCAATAGAGTAAAAAGGCAACCCTACAGAATGGGAGAGAAGTGTTTGCAAATCACATGTCTGATAAGGGGTTAATATTCAGAATATATAAAGAACTCCTAGAACTCAACAACAAAAATCAAGCAACTCAATTCAAAAACAGGCAAAGAATAGATATTTCTCCAAAGAAGATGTACATATAGTCAATAAGCACATGAAACAATACTGAACTTCACTAATAATTAGGGAAATGCAAATCGAAACCACCATAAGATACCATTTCACATCCATTTTAAAAAAAAAGAAAAAACAGAAAACAACGTGTGTTGGTGAAGATGTGGAAGAACCGGAAACCCTGGCTCCTTGATAGTGGGAATATAAAATGGTAAAGCCTCTGTGGAAAACGGTATGGTAGTTCCTCAAAAAATTAAACATAGAATTATCATATGATCCAGCAATTCTACTTCTGAATTGAAAGCAGGGACTCTAATAGATATTTCTACACCCATGATCACAGCAGCATTATTCACAATAGCCAAAAACGGAAACAACTCAGGTCAATTGATGATTGAATGGATAAGCAAAATACGGTATACACAAAAAGAAAATATATTCAGCCTTAACAAATTCTGGGCCAGGTGCGTTGGCCTGTAATCCCAGCACTTTGGGAGGCCAGGGTGGGTGCATGACTTGAGGCCAGGAGTTCGAGACCAGCCTGGGCAACATAACAAAACCCCATCTCTACAAAAAATACAAAAATTAGGCCAGGCGCAGTGGCTCACACCTGTAATCCCAGTACTTTGGGAGGCTGAGGCGGGTGGATCACCTGGGGTCAGGAGTTTGAGACCAGCCTGGCCAACATGGTGAAACCCCATCTCTACTAACAATACAAAAATTAGCCAAGCATGGTAGCGCACACCTGTAATCCCAGCTACTCGGGAGGCTGAGGCAGGAGAATTGCTTGAACCAGGGAGGGAGAAGTTGCAATGTGCTGAGATCACGCCATTGCACTCTAGCCTGGGCAACAAAGACTCTGTCTCAAAAAAAAAAAAAAGAAAAAAAAGAAAAAGAAATTCTGACACATGCTACAACACAGGTGAACCTTGAAGGCATTATGCTAAGTGAAATAAGCCAGACAGAAAAGGACAAATATTTTGTGGTTCAACTTGGAACAGTCAGATTCATATAGGCAGAACCAGCAGCTGGAGAGAGTGGGGAATGGAGAGTTACTGTTTCATGGGTATCAAGTTTCAGGTGATGAAAAAGTTCTGGAAATGGATAGTGGTGGTGGTTGCACAACAATGTGGATGTATTTAATGCCACTGAACTGTATATTTAGATATGGTAAATTGCATGTTATATATATATATATCTTATGATTAAAAAGTTAAGCAATTATAGCATTATGTAGCAAAATCAGAAACAACTGAATAATTTCAAAAACTGGCAACAGGTCTTACAGAAAAAGCAAGTATTTACATTCACTCTAAATATAAATCATTTGAGAAAGAAATGCCAAAGACTGGGAACCCTGAGCCTGGTCACTGTCTATGCTGGTTCTGTAGAAGATGGAGTACACTCAACCAGCCAGGGGTGCTGGATTGAGGGAAACAGGGGTGAGGAGAGTCAGAACTAAAGAACTCTGTAATCAGTACCAAAACCGAGTTGTTTTCAGGGGAGTAGACAAAGCTCTGGACTGTTTTAACATGTGTCCCTTTCTCAACCGAAATTCTAGAATCTCTAATTAATTAAAACTAAAGCCAAAGAGCAGGAGGATCACTTGAGCCCAGGAGACAGATCTGGTCAACATGATGAGACCTCACCTCTACAAAAAATTAAAAGATTAGCTGGGTCTGCTAGTGCACACCTGTATGATTCACGCCTGCAGTCCCAGCTACTTGGGAAGCTGAGGTGGGAGGATCGCCTGAGCCTGGGAAGTCAAGGCTACAGTGAGCCATGATTGCGCCACTGCACTACAGCCTGGGCAAGAGAGTGAGACCCTGTCTCAAATTAAAAAATAATAATAAAACTAAAGACAAATAGACCAATAAAACAGCATAAAGTCTAAAATTAAACCTTATGAATATACAGTTACCTATCTGTGACAAAAGTCATAAATAGTGCTGGAGCAACTGGACATTCCTGTGGGAGAAAAAAATATGACTCCTACCTTGCACCAGACACAAAAAATAAATTCTAGATAGACTGCAAATTTAAATGAGAATAATTCAATAAAGCATTTTGAGAAAAGAACAAGAGAACGTCAGTCTTAGAGTAAGCGATTTCTTAACCGGGACATAAAAAGTACTCAAAAAATTTTAATAAATTGAACTATATTAAAAGTAATAATTTCTGTTGATCAGAAGATATCATTAAAAGTGAAAGGCATCCACAGAGTGGGAAATAAATATGTGCTGCATATATATATATATATATCTGACAAAGAAATCTTATCCATTTGTATTACAATATAATACAAGTTATACTGTAAAGACCTTGCAAATCAATATTAAAAGATAAACTTAATTTTAAATGGGGAAAAAAATTTGACCCTTCACAAAAGATTGCCAAATGGCTAATAAACAAACAGGTGCTCAAATTCATTAGTTATCAGGAAAATGCAAATTAAAATTATTCGTATGATGAACACTATAACACACTTGCTAGAATGACTAAAATTAAAAAGGACAGCAAATACCAAGCGTTGGTAAAGATGAGAAACAACCACACCTCTGAGACTCTCAGTACTGGCGGAAGCGTACACTAGTACAACCACTTCGGAAAATTGTTTAAAAGTATCTACTAAAGATGAACAAATGCACACTCTTTAACCTAGGGTTTCCATTTCTAGGGCTATACCCAACAGAAATGCACAAACATGTCCACCAAAAGCTATGTACAAAAATATTCATAACCAGCCGGGTGTGGTGGCTCACACCTGTAATCCCAGCACTTTGGGAGGCCAACGTAGGTGGATCACATGAGATCAGGAGTTCAAGGCCAGCCTGACTAACATGGTGAAACCCCCTCTCTAATAAAAATAGAAAAATTAGCTGGGTGTGGTGGCATGCGCCTGTAATCCCAGCCACTCGGGAGGCTGAGGTAGGAGAATCACTTGAACCCAAAGGCAGAGGTTGCAGTGAGCCAAGATTGTGCCACTGCACTCCAGCCTGGGAGACAGAACGAGACTCCATCTCAAAACAAACAAATAAACAAATATATATATATATATTCATAGCCAAGACCTAGAAACTACTGAAGTGCCCATCAACAGTAAAATGAAAAATAAATTGTGCTATAGTCACACAACTACAGCACTGAGAATGAATTATAACCACGTACAAAATGGAGAAATTTCACAAACACTGTAGAAGAAACTGGACACAAAAGAGTGTATAATGTAAGATTCTATTTACATAAAGTTCAAAACTAAGCAAAAACTAATCTATGATATTAGAAGGCAGGGCAATGTTTACCCTTGGTGGAGGAGAAAGTAACTGGAAGGGGGAAAGGAGTCAGTCTCCGGGATGATAGTAATATTCTGTTTCTTTTTTTCTTTACTTATAATGGTAGAGATGGGGATTCACTACGTTGCCCAGGCTGACCGGTCTCAAACTCCTGGTGGATTCAGGAGTACACAGGTGTGTTTAGTATGAAATTATCTGAAGGGTACATGTATGACTTCACGAACTTATCTCTGTGTATTTTAGCTTCAATTAAAAAAATTACAAATAAATTTGTACCAAATTCCACGAACTCAAATTCCACCAGCTCAGACTTCATATGTCCTCTTTATTCAAAGTATGACTTCCAAAGTGATTCTCAATTTTCAAGATCAGTAAGTACACAAATTAGACAATTCTTCACCTCGAACCAAGTGTGACTGAATCATAGACAACTTAGGAAAGGGGTAAATACAAATATAAGAAATTGATATACTTTACAACCGTTATGAAAACACAGATAAACCCAATTATAATACATTCTAGAGCATCACGAAATTATAAAAACATCAAAGTAGACTTTCCAAGGTCAAGTCCGCTTCCTGACCCCTGCCAACAGCACGCATAGAAACATGGGCCAAAAAAGAGCTGCTTCCCTAAGAAGTTGCTTCCAGAGCAAAATGGACTTTTGCTGAGGTTCTCACTCCCATAAATAACCAATATTCTCACCCCAAAAGGGAAGGTTTCGAACTCAATCCACGTGGGGGCTGGGAGAGATGAAAAAGGGATGGAAACGTGAGGCGCCGGGAGGGCAGGAGGTGTTGACTGGGACAAGGTAACCGGCCGGGTCCAAACGCGAGAGGGGGGCGGGCTCCGCGCAGCCTGGTCCTTCCAGGACCCGCCGGGCCCACCGAGGCTCTCGGGACGCCTGCGCATCCACCTGCCTACCTGGCCGGGCGGCGGAGCGCGGGGGCGCGCACCGGCGGGGCCGCCGTCCACACCCCGAGGCGCGAGCCGCACATCCCCCCAAAGAGGAAGCCCCCGGGGTCCCGGAGCGCGGCGCGTACCGCAGCCCTCCCCGCGGAAAGGGAAAGGCAGGACGGGGGTCGCGGGGCAGGGGCGGGGTCCGGGCTGGCACAGAGGGAGCGGGAGGGGGCAGGGGAGGCAGAAGCGGAGCGGGGGGCAGGCAGGGGGAGGGGAGGGAAGGGAAGGGAGAGCGGCAGAGGCCGGGGCGGGTGGCGCGCGGCGCAGGCCCGG
>NW_016821745.1:675715-685098 GCF_001698545.2 Rhinopithecus bieti | reverse complement strand
CGGGGCGGGGGCGGGGCGGGGCGGGGAGGGGGCGGTGCAGAGACACGTAAGACGAAAGGCGCCGACACGTCAGAGAAGCGCGCCTCGCGGTCTTCCGGGCCGCTGGGCCGGGAGGCCCCGAGGGGGCGGGGTCCAGCCACGCCCTCAGGAGCTACCCCAGTTAGGGAGGCTCTGTCCTGGCGTAGGATGGGGACGGGGAGCGCGTCGAGGGTTCTGCGACTTCTGCCCACCTGGCCCGGCCGCAGTCTCTGAGTTCCTGTTCCTCACAGGAGCTAATTATTTATGAGAGCTGCAAGGTGCCCCTCCCCCAGTTACTCAGTGCTTGGCACTCAGCACCCCTTAACTCAGCACTCAGTACCGCACTCAGCCTCAGAGGACCTGGGCAGAGGGAAGCAGGGAGTCTCCTGCGGAAACTCTTGCTCTGCCAAAGTCGGTTGAAAGGTCGGAAATCGGTGGTTTGGGGCCGGGCTTTGGGCGGAAACCCAGCTTCTCTGGGCCTGATAAGGGTCTTGGGCTGTCCCACCTGGAAAACTCAGATAACCGAACTGGCGAGGCCCTTGTCAAGCCCTTCCGGTAGCTCTAGGGTGAGTTTTATGACCCTCAGTGGACCCTAAACAGCACGTAATACATGTATTTGTCACCGCCAAATATATCAAACACAATGATTCACCCTCCATTCCCCATTATCTTTCTTTTTGCTATAACATTTGAATTTAAGGGAATGTTTGTAATTTTACCTTGGGATTTATTTGGCTACGAGGAAGTCATTTAAATTGCTAGTGGCTATGATTTTTGTTTTTGGCATCTTTGAGAATTCTTAGGAAGTGTGAAAATCTACAAATTGTTTTCAAATATCATTTAGATTTTTTTTTTTTTTTTTTTTTTTTTGAGACGGAGTTTCACTCTTGTCGCCCAGGCTGGAGTGCAGTGGCGATCTCGGCTCACTGCAACGTCCGCCTTCTGGGTTCAAGTGATTCTCCTACCTCAGTCTCCTGAGTAGCTGGGATTACAGGCGCCCACCACCGCGCCCGGCTAATTTTTGTATTTTTAGTAGAGACAAGGTTTCACCACGTTGGCCTGGCTGGTCTCAAACTCCTGACCTCAGGTTATCCGCCCACCTCGTCCTCCGAAAGTACTGGGATTACAGGCGTAAGCCACCGTGCCTGGCCGTTATGTAGATCTTTATGAATCTAAATTTAACAGCTAATGAAGTTGGTGCAAAGTTTTTCAAAGACAAATATATGGTAATTTAAATGTTGCCGTTTCTCTTCACAATTTTGAGTTAAAATTTTTTCACAACTCAAACTTGTTAATGGTGCTTGGCGAAGTTGGAGGCCCCGACACATTGTTTCTATGAGTTCACTATAGCTGAACATTGTGGTGGTGGGAAAACTTAGAGAACCTGAGGCTTGTTCTCAGCATGTGCCCTGCTGCCACAGGCTGATTGATCATAATCCAAGAACAACTGTCAACTGGTTGAATTCAACGTTCACCTTTATTTTTTAGAATGTTTTGGAGCCCTAAAAAACCTGGATAATTTCTGGGTTACCTCTGAAGGGCAAGCAGATTAGATTTTAAAGTGTACAGCATTTAAACACAGATTCCGGAAAGTGATTGCATGCAGGATTTCTCATCTTTTTAATGCAACACTCCAACCATGTAGACCTTTCGATTTTCTTTTATGCAATCAGCCCTAAAGGTTTACCCACCACTGTACTTGTAACACTTAACCCAAGGTAGCAGGCTTCAGCAATGGGCCACGTACTCACCACTCCCTGTACGCTCACCCCTCTGCCATCTACCTTTGTCCTTCCTCCCAGCAAGAAATGGACTCTGCTTTCCAGCCCTGGAATCAGCCTGGCTGGGTGACCTGCTCTGGCCAGTGGGACATTAGAAAATATGAAACTATAGGAAAGTGCTTGTGCGTTAGGACTTGCCCTTTCTTACGGACCCTAGGGACCCTCCATGGCCACTGGCCACTGCATCATGAGCCCCAGCCCAGCTGACGATAGGTGACCTGGTCACCTCCATCAGCCCAGCCAACACCCTCTTTTCCACATCCCTAAACGCTGTTGTATGAGACCACGTGGGCCATTGTAACGGCTTTGGCTTTTATTCTGGGAGAGGTCAGGAGCCACTGTGAGTTACTGACAGGTGTGATGTGATCTGACTGTTGCTCAGGGCCTGGACAGCGAATGAGGAAGACGTATTGCAGAAATTCAGAGCCTAGCAACCTGGACCAGGGTGGAGGCAGCAGACGACGTGAGAGGTAATCAGATTCTGAATGCATTTTGAAAGGAGGATTTCCTATCACATGGGGGATGTGGTCAGAAAAAGAGAAAGACAGAGAGCTCCGAGGCATCTGGCCTTAGCAGCCAGAAGGACAGTTGCATCACCAAAAAGGGGGAAAGCTGCAGTTAGAACAAATTTTGGAGAAAAGACACAGAGTTCTTAAAATATGATGACACCTCCTGGCCCCCAAAATATGCTGTGTGGATATGAAGTTTCATCTCATATCAGAACAATATGGCTGGCAATCAACATTTAAAAATATGTTTCATCTCATCAATACCCAGGACATGCAAACTGAAACCTAAATGAAGTAGCTTTTCACTTTCATTGGGTGGGCAAAATTTTTTTAATTTGACAATATTGAATGTCACAAGAACGTGGAACAGTAGAAATTCTATGCCACTGGAGGCAGCGTGAACCAATGTAACATCTCAGTAAATAATTTGGCATTATCCGATAAAGCTGAAGATAAGCAATGAGCAGCTGCACTCCTACCCATACATCCTAGAAAAGCTTGTGAGCATGTACGCCAGGAGATGTGAACGAGAATCCCCACAGCTGCGCCACTTGAACCAGCAGAATTCTACAAATAGCCCAGCTGTCTATCCACGGTGAGATGGGTAAAGAAACTGATATGTTCATGCAACAGAGTGTGATTCTGAAAAATTAGTGAACAATAGCTGAAAGCAGCAATACAGATGCATCTCTAAAACAGTGTGGACCAAAAGAAAGTACCAGAAAAAGACACACAGTGACTCCATTTAGGTAAAGTTCAAAACCACACAAAACTATATACTATTGTATTATTCCATTCTCACACTGCTACAAAGATCCTACCCAAGACTGGGTAATTTATAAACAAAGGAAGTTTAATTGACTCACAGCTCGACATGGCTGGGGGGGCCTCAGGAAACTGACAATCATGGCAGAAGGGGAAGCAAGCATGTTTTACATGGTGGCAGAGGAGGTGGGAGAGGGTGCAGGGGAAGTGAGGAAGTGGGGAAGAGGGGCAGGGAGGGGGGAAAAGAGGAGGGAAGAGGGGATGGAGGAAGGAAAAGAAGAGAGGGGGAGAAAGCGAGAAGGAGGAACTGTCAAACACTTATAAAACCATCAGATCTCATGAGAACTCAGTACCATGAGAACAGCAAGGGGCAAACTACCCCCATGATCCAATCACCTCCCTTCCTCGACATGTGGTGATTACAGACCCCTTGCTTGGTGTTTAGGCTAACATGCTCCATTTAGCAAGGGGTTATGTTGCAGTAGAGAACCCACGGTTTAAGCTATCAGGAAATGGTAAACCCTCCATACATGGTGACTACAATTGGCGATGAGATTTGGGTGGGCACACAAACCCCAACCATATCAACTATTTGGGGATACAATCATGCAGTAGAACTATAAAGAAAAGCCAAGGAATGATAAAACTCTAAGAGAGAGGTCAGAGAAGGGATTGGTGAGAGGCATTCAAGCGCCGCAAAGAGAATGAGAATGCTCTATTTGTTAAACCAGAGTGGAGGAGGCCCACAACCCTATCTTACATTGTTATTCTTTATACCTACACATTATCTGTCATGCATAAACAGCATCTATATAATATTTAATAAAGTAACTGTTTCAAGAAGCACAACTTCCTGGTAGCCTAAACCATGGGTTCTCTACCACAACTTAACCCCTCGCTAAATGGAGCACATTAGCCTAAACGCTAAGCAAGGAATCTATAAACAGGTACCAGTTCTGTGGTAAATTGCTGTGTGACCTTCCAGGTCTCCATTCAATTAACAATGCCTGAGATTCCTTCCAGCACTAATACTGTGTTTGTTGTCTTAAAAATTAACTTGGAAGGCCTTACACAGTGACTCACCCTATAATCCCAGCCCTTTGGGAGGCCAAGGCGGGTGGATCATGAGGTCAGGAGATCAAGACCATCCTGGCTAACACTGTGAAACCCCGTCTTTATTAAAAAATACAAAAAATTAGCTGGGCATGGTGGCGAGCGCCTGTCATCCCAGCTATTCGGGACGCTGAGGCAGGAGAATGGCATGAACCCAGGAGGCGGACCTTGCAGTGAGCAGAGATCACACCACTGCACTCCAGCCTGGACAACAGAGCGAGACTCCGTCTCAAAAAGAAAAAGAAACATTAACTTGGAGCCGGGCGCGGTGGCTCACTAATGTAATCCCAGCACTTTGGGAGGTCAAGGTGGACAGATCACGAGGTCAAGAGATTGAAGCCATCCTGGCCAACATGATGAGACCCGCATCTCTACTAAAAATACAAAAATTAGCCTGGCGTGGTGGCACACACCTGTAGTCCCAGCTACTGGGGAGGCTGAGGCAGGAGAATGGCTTGAACCCGGGAGGCGGAGGTTGCAGTGAGCTGAGAACGTGCTACTGTACTCCAGCCTGGCGACAGAGTGAGACTCCGTCAAAAAAAAAAAAAAAGTTGGAAACTTTCCATGCAAACCCACGTTTCTGTTGGCATTTGTGTGGGTTAGAGGGGAGGAGGCGATCATGAGCATCAGTTGCTTAGCGCCAAGCCTGGGAGTCATCCTGAATTCCATACTTTCCCTAACAACACACACCCCATCCATCAGCAAGTATTTTTTTATTATACCACTAAAATATGTCTGGAATTCAGCCACTCTTCCACACCGCCTTTGCCACTCTCCTGTTCCAACCGGCCTCATGCCTCAGTGGCCTCTGGGCTGGTCTCCCTGCATCTACTCTTCCCAGACCCTCACCATCTTCTCCCTCCTATCATCCATCATGAGTGATAAGCATGTAAATTAGTTGTGTTCCCCAACCCGAAGGCTTCCCATATCACTTACACTCAAACTCTGATCCCTAACCAAGGCCTGCAGAGACCATAGGACCAGCCTCTGCCCACCTCTCCAACCTTGTCTTCTGCCATGCCCCCCATTTCCTTTGTACTGTGCCCTCTGCCCAGGATGCTCTCTCTCCCTCTCCTTACTCACAACATAAAGATTAATACTGTAGAGAGGGCATTTTTGACCCTGAGCTGAGGGAGCACTTGAACCCAGCCCAACTCTGCCGGCTCACTTCACCTTGCATTGTCTTCAAGACAGGACCATAGAAGTTATTAACACATAGGGGCCAGGCGCGGTGACTCACGCCTGTAATTCCAGCACTTTGGGACGCTGAGACAGGCAGATCACGAGGTCAGGAGATCGAGACCATCCTGGCTAACACGGTGAAACCCCGTCTCTACTAAAAATACAAAAAATTAGCTGGGCGTGGTGGCAGGCACCTATAATTCCAGCTACTTGGGAGGCTGAGGCAGGAGAATGGCATGAACCCAGGAGACGGAACTTGCAGTGAGCCGAGATCGTGCCACTGCACTCCAGCCTGGGCGACTGAGCGAGACTCCATCTCAAAAAAAAGACAAAAAAAAAGAAGTTATTAACACATAGGTGTGTTTTTTGTCTGCCCTACTCATGGCAAGGACTTTATCCTGTTCACTATTTTTCCAATACCAAGCATAGGGCCTGGCACATGATAGGAGGTTGATAAGCCTTTGCTGAATAAATAAAGAGTGATACATGTGAATGGGGGGGGTGGTAGTGGGGAGCTAGCTTTTGTGGAATAACTACTGTATTCCAGGCACTTTCCATGCATTATTTAATTTAACCATCACAGTAGCCCGGTGAAGTAGGTGCTGTCGGCTCTATGTTACCATTGAAGACAGTGAGGCTCAGAGAGGTTAAGCAACCTGACCTGGTTTACACATCAAGATTTGAACCTAGATTCATTGACTCATTAACACCTGCTTTTCTCATAGTTCCATTGCTGTCTGCCATGCAATAAAACAAAAACAATTGTATCACCATGCATGACACATAGTAAAACATCCAGGTCCCTCTGTTGGAGATTCTGCCCTGACAACCCACCTCCCCTTCCCCAGTGAATTCTGTAATCCTGAGTGTGCTTGAGTGGAGTATGCAACCGAGCATACAAATGAGTCCAAGCTCACTCTCTGCCCCTCAAGTTCCAGGAATGGTGCATTAAGGCTCTCCAGAGGAACAGGACTAATTAGGGAGTGGAGGTGTAGAAAGAGAAGGTGGGAGAAGGATGTAGAATTGGCCCACATGATTCTGGAGGCTGAGAAGTCCTAAGATTTGCAGATGGCAAGCTGAAGACCAAAGTATAAGTTCCAGTTCAACAGCCAGCAGGCTCGAGATCCAAGAAGAGCTGATAGTTGAGGCTGAGGCCAAAGGCAAGAAAAGATTAATGTGTCAGCTCAAGCAGGAGGAGCTCCCCCTACTCAGGGGAGGGTCAGTCTCTTTGTTGTGCTGAGGACTTCGACCTATTGGATCATGCCCACCCACACTGGGAGGGCCATCTCCTTTACTCAGGCCTCCAATTCAAACATTAATCTCCTCCAGAAGCACCCTCACAGACACACCCAGAATATCGTTTGACCAGCTATCTGGGCATCCCATGGTGTGGTGAAACTGACACAGAACATTAACTATCACAAGTAGGGACCCCTGTTTTTATTCTCTTCTTAATAGGCTTGGGGAGAAGTTGGCCTCTCATGCTTCTAACTCATCAGCTGTTGCTTGTGGGAGCTACTACCTACTCAGGATTGCTCAGGGCACTGCATTACGCCTTCCAGGCAATTATACGAGGTACTGCTTGAGCTTAAGCAAACTGAGAGAAGATTTAGCACACTTTCTAAAGGTAATATCATAAATAGACATTGGTTCCAATCATTTTGTTTTTTTGAGATGGAGTCTCTCTGTGTCACCCAGGCTGGAGTACAGTGGCGCAATCTTGGCTAACTGCAACCTCCACCTCCCGGGTTCAAGCGATTCCCCTGCCTCAACCTCCCAAGTAGTTAGGATTACAGGTGTGTGCCACCACGCCCAGCTCATTTTTGTATTTTTAGTAGAGACGAGGTTTCACCTTGTTGACCAGGCTGGTCATGAACTCCTGACCTCAGGTAATCCACCCGCCTCAGCCTCCCAAAGTGCTGGAATTACAGGCATGAGCCACCATGTCCAGCCTTGATTCCAATCATTTTTATTGGCTCATCATACATCATCTTCAGTCACACATCATCTTCCTAAGCTTTACTTATCTATCTTGATTCTTTTTCTTCCAACTTCAACACACACAATTTAGGAGGGAAATGAGTCAAAATGGGGCGGGGCGAGGGAAGGAACAGTCCAGCGAACCTCTTTGTGCCACAGAAGGAGCAAGAATGTCTCTGGAACAGTCAGGAATCACAGATGTGTGAAGCCTAAAGGACCCTGGGGATCTCCTAGCCCTATTGCAACCAAGTCCCAAAGAAATTTAGGGACTTTCCTAAAGAGACACACATTAGTGACCAGGGTAACCCAGGCTTGCTGACTTCCAGCCCATCATTCTTCGCCTTGTTCCCCATTCCCACTAGAGGAGAACTTAGTGCCTTCCCAGCTTCTGAACCCACTCCTTCCTCCGGTCCCCTCACCATCCTGGCAACACTCTCCTGTGTGGAGACTCATCCACACAGGGTCACAACTGCACTTTGTTGAAAGGAAACAGCTCGAAATGCAAATTCCATGTGTTACGGTCCAGCCTAGTGTCATGCCTGCGTTCATTTCTCAAATAGTTTTACCACCATTTTTAAGGTCATGCTGCCTTTCAAGCTTTTATCTTTTAGTCAAAATAACAAATATTTCTGAGCACTTAGTATTTGCCAGGCACTGTTCTTTTATTTTTAATTTTTAAAAAATATTTTGTGGAGAGATAAGTTTTGCCATGTTGCCCAGGCTGGTCTTGAACTCCTGGACTCAAGCAGTCCTCCTGCCTCAGCCCCCGAAAGCGCTGGGATTACAGGCATGAGCCACTGCACCTGGCCTTTTCTTTCTTTTTTTTTTTTTTTTTTTTTTTTGGAGACAAAGTCTCGCTCTGTTGCCCAAGCTGAAGTGCAGTGGTGCAATCATAGCTCACTACAACCTCGAATTCCTGGGCTCAAGCGATCCTCCCACCAGGCACTGTTCTAATTGCCTTACGTGTATTATCCAATTGCATGTTCATCACCATTCCATATGTAATTACTGATTATACCCACAGTACAGTTTAAAAATCCAAACACAGAGAGGTAGTAATTTGCTTAAGGTCACACAGCAAGCAAATGAAGGAATTAGAATTGAAACCCAGGCTGTCTATGCCAACACTTCTAACCACTATGATACATGGCCTCTTAACATATAATGTTCCCTGAGTAAAGAACTGTATAAAGCAACAAAGATTATGAGCTAACTCAACTGTTCATTTTCTTGGTGTAGACTAACCGTGCAACTGCCTCATTTTTGCCAACGATTTGGGGCATCTGAGCTGCAAAGGAAGTGCGTGTCTGATATTTTCAGCTTCTGTTGTGGGACGGAGTCCCTGCTTCATCAGATGTGGATTCCCTTGACACACAAGGTGGCTTCAGGTATAGTTTCAGCCAAAAAGAATGACATGGTCCAAATACGAAGTCTTCTGAGGATCCAGCATAATCCAAGTATAAAATCTAGACTCTCTAAATAAGTGAATGGACTTTCGGGATTTGGAAGCAGTAACCAGTCAGTACTGTGCTAGAGACTGCTTGTACTGGCCTGCGAGAAATGGTCATTAATTTTTAGGAATTACGCAAGCCAGTTCTTAAATATAACCATTACTTAAAGTTAAATTATGCAAACTTACACGTAGTTTTTGGGGGATTTTGTTTGTTTTTTGAGATGAAGTCTCGCTCTGTCGCCCAGGCTCGAGTGCAGTGGCATAATCTCAGCTCACTGCAACCTCCACCTCCCGCGTTCAAGTGATTCTCCTACCTCAGCCTCCAGAGTAGCTGAGGTTACAGGCGTGCACCACCACACCCAGCCAATGTTTTATATTTTTGATAGAGACGGGGTTTCACCATATTGGCCAGGCTAGTCTCGAACTCCTGACTTCAAGTGGTCTGCCCACCTCGGCCTCCCAAAGTCCTGGGATTACAGGCATGAGCCATGGTGCCCAGCCTTAAGTTATATTTTTATTTATTTATTTATTTATTTATTTATTTATTTATTTATTTATTTTTTGAGAAGGAGTCTCGCTCTG
>NW_016821745.1:651640-674378 GCF_001698545.2 Rhinopithecus bieti | reverse complement strand
TTTTTTTGAGATGGAGTCTCGCTCTGTCGCCAGGCTGGAGTACAGTGGCGAGATCTCAGCTCACTGCAACCTCTGCCTCCACAGGGTTCAAGTGATTCTCCTGCTTTGGCCTCCCAAGTAGCTGGAGCTAGAGGCCTGTGCCTCCACGCCCAGCTAATTTTTTTTTTTTTTTTTTTTTGTATTTTTAGTAGAGACAGGGTTTCACCATGTTCGCCAGGATAGTCTCGATCTCTTGACCTTGTGATCTGCCCGCCTCGGCCTCCCAAAGTGCTGGGATTACAGGCGTGAGCCACGGTGCCCGGCCCCACATTTCTAAGGAATTCATGACAAACTTGTAACTTTTACGCAGGGATGCTTACATGGATACTTAAAATGGAGGAGAGGACCTTTACTTTGCGAAGAAATTCTGTGGCCGTCTTATCCACGAGTCGAGATGTACAGGAAACTCATCAGAAGAAATGGGTAGACATGAAACTGGAATTAGCTTGAGGAGGATTGCAGGGTATCATGGGGAATTTAAGTCCATGCACAAAAATAATATCACCCTGCTGAATATTTCAGCCTTTTACAACCTATCACCACTTCAACCTTCGGCGTCAGTCTCCGATTTTAACAAGATGTTATCTTAGGACTAATGGTACAAATTTCACCTGTCCCTGACTAACTCTCGTTGAAATATAGAGAAACAGATGATCAAGACTGCTAGCAGGAGAAAAAGAGAGAAAAGAGACATGAACAAGTCTTGTGTGACCAGAAGCTTATCACCCTTGTGTGCTGTTGGCTTAGTTTAACATTTACAGCAGATGATAGATCCCTGAATTGTGTTCAGATCACACAATAAGGTATCAAATGACCTCACGAAAGCAAGACGGCACTGAACCGCAAGGTAAGAGATTGCACAGACATCATTTAAAGGTGTGTGTCCCCCCTTAAAGGTTTGTGTCCCCCTTTGGCAGTCCAGACATGAAAACTTCTTATCTGGGTGTGACTCAGACACCACTCTGGAGTAGGCTGACTTTGTAACTCGGGAGCACACAGAATGGCAGGAAGCAAAGCAACAGTCAGAGGAACAACCTGGGCCAATGTGGCACGAGATCAAAGAGGAGCACAGGACTTGCTGAGCCCAGAGGGGGTGAGTCAGAGAGAGAAGAGGATGTTTTCTTGTGGTCACTGCAGACGCAGGTTTTGTTATGAGCACTAGGTGAGCTGAAAAGCCCCCATCCTAATTCTAGGTCTGCAAGCCAAGAAGGTGGAGCAGGTTCTCGTGGGGCTCTGTCTCCAGAGACCTTGTGTGAGCTTGGTCATGAGAGGCCCAAAGCTAACATTTAGATAGTGCTGCTCCAGGAAAGGGAATTAAGGGCTTTAAAACTGGATGCTGAATTGCCTGAATCCAGGAGGCAGAGGTTGCAGTGAGCCGAGGTCACACCATTACACTCCAGCCTTGGTAACAAGAACAAAACTCCGTCTAAAAAAAAAAAGCAGATGCTGAGGCAGGCTCACTGCAACCTCCACCACCCAGGTTCAAATGATTCTCCTGCCTCAGCCTCCCGAGTAGCTGGGATTACAGGTACCTGCCACCATGCCTGGCAAATTTTTTTGTAGTTTTCATAGAGACAGGGTTTCACCATATTGGTCAGGCTGGTCTTGAACTCCTGACCTCAGGTGATCCACCCGCCTCAGCCTCCCAAAGTGCTGGGATTACAGGTGTGAGCCACCATGCCTGGCCTTGGGCATGGTGACTCTTGCCAGACATGGTGGCTCATAGTGGCTCATGCTTGTAATCCCAGCACTTTGGAAGGCCAAGGCAGGAGGATCACTTGAGGCTAGTTCCAGGCCAGCCTGGGCAACATAGTGAGACCCCATCTCTACAACAAAAAAATTTAAAAAAAAGAAAATTAGCTGAGTGTGATGGCACATGCCTGTAGTCCCAGCCACTCGGGAAGCTGAGGCTGGAGGATGACTTGAGCTCAGCAGTTCAGTACCACAGTGAGCTGTGATTGTGCCACTGCACTCCAGCCTGGGTGACAGAGCCAAACCCTATCTCTAAAAAAACAAACAGAGAATGGATGCTGAACTTACACTTTTTTATGCTAGCTCTTATTTTATTTAGTTGTTCTTGTTTTGTTTTGTTTTGTTTTGAGACGGAGTTTTGCTCTCTCGCCCAGGCTGGAGTGCAGTGGGTGGCACAATCTCGGCTCACTGCAAGCTCCGTCTCCCAGGTTCATGCCATTCTCCTGCCTCAGCCTCCCCAGTAGCTGGGACTACAGGCACCCGCCACCAGACCCGGCTAAATTTTTGTATTTTTAGTAGAGACAGGGTTTCACCATGTTAGCCAGGATGGTCTCGATCTCTTGACCTCGTGATCCGCCCACATTGGCCTCCCAAAGTGCTGGGATTACAAGCGTGAGCCACTGCACCCAGCCTTATTTATTTCGTTATTTTATTTTATTTTTTTGAGATGGAGTTTCACTCTTGTTGCCCAGGCTGGAGTGCAATGGTGTGATCTCTGCTCACTGCAACCTCTGCCTCCTGGGTTCAAGCAATTCTCCTGCCTCAGCCTCCCAAGTAACTGGGATTACAGGTGCCTGCCACCACGCCCAGCTTATTTTTTGTATTTTTAGTAGAGATGAGGTTTCACCATGTTATCCAGGCTGGTCTCGAACTCCTGACCTCAGGTGATCCTCCTGCCTTGGTCTCCCAAAGTGCTGCGATTACAGGCATGAGCCACCATGTCCGGCCTATTTTTATTTTCTTTTTGAGACAGGGTCTCACTCTGTTGCTCAGGCTGGAAGGCAGTGGTGCAATCTCAGGTCACTGCAAACTCTGCCTCCATGTTCGAGTGATTCTCCCACCTGAGCCTCCCAAGTAGCTGGGATCAGGCACGTGCCACCACACCCAGCTAGTTTTTTGTATTTTTACTATAGATGGGGTTTCACCATGTTGGCCAAGCTGGTCTTGAACTCCTGACCTCAAGTGATTCGCCCACCTCAGCCTCCCAAAGTGCTGGGATTGCAGGCGAGAGCCACTGTGCCTGGCCACTACACTGGCTTTTAAATACACTTTCTAGAGGGGAAATGATGGAAATAAGAGGAAGGCATACTTAAGAAATTAGTCTTTCTCCCTTCAGCCTCAGTTCTGTTCTCTAGATGCAACCAGGACTAAGGGTTTCTAGCCATTCTTCCAGAATTTTCTACACATATATAAGCATTTTTTAAAGTACACTGATTTGCTTTAATGCGACCCCCGAGCAAATGCCAGAGAAAAGGCAAGTAGGCAAGGCAAAAAAAAACTTTATTTACAAGCCCAATGTGAAGGAGGGAGCGAGGTTCACCGGTCTCCGGCGGTGGAGGCCGACGAAGTCGCTCCAGCGTTCTCGGGCAAGGTTCCTAGGTCCACACAGGAGCAGGGGCCAAGGAAGTTCGTTCCGGCGTTCTCCGACGAGGTTCCCGGGTCCCGCGTAGGAGGAGGGGCCAAGGAAGTTCGCACCGCGTGCCCGCCGGGAGCGGCTTTTATGTTCTGGGCCCGGGAGTGGGAGGGCAGTGGGCGGGACATAGGCGGGTCGGGGGCGGGGAGGTAGGCGTGGCTAGGCGGGTTCCGGTTCCTCTCCGTAGGAGGTCGGGTTGCGCCTGCACAGTCAACCCGTGTCTTTCCCGGGCGCGGGAAAGTTGATGGTGAAGAACCCGGAACTGCGCCATCTTGCCTCCGTTTGTCCAAACATACACAATTGAGATCTGTTTTGCCACTTACATTTTTACTTAATAATATATCTTGGCTGTCTGACCATATCATTACGTACCGGTCCATTCCATTCCTTTGCTTCTTGGTTAGTAGTCCCCTGACTAGTACGTGCTGCATTTACTGAACCAATCTTCTGTGAATGGGCGTTCAGATTATTTACAGTTTTGTTCTGCTTTGCAGCCCTCTTCTAACAATGCTGTCACGTATATCTTTGCACGTATTTCCTTGCGTACTTGTACAGCTTTTGGCGGGGGGGTGGACACGTCCCCTGGTATGAGGTGGAAGCAGCCAGATCTTTTGGATAAGGTTCCACTGTGCCCAGGGTCATGGCATGGCAGCAGCCCAGGATTAGCAGAGGATTCCAAGAGCTACCTGCTAGGGGCAGAGTCAGAGCTAGTGGTGAAAGGAGTGGGTGGTATTTTCTGTCTCGCGTGACACTGGGCCAGGTGGGGAGAGGCAGTGTCTGTAAAGACCTCAGGAAATTCACCCAGGAGAGCACAAGCCTCATCCAGGCCTCCCCTGTGACTGCAAGCCCAACACCAAGCCCTAGAACAGCCCAGTGAACTGAGGGTAAATGCAGCACCCTTGGGAGGGGTGGGGCCAGCTGGGAGTCTTCCACAGCCCTGGGCGCTTTGGAAAACACTGAGCGGTACCTCCTGAGAGCCCAGGCCCCTTGCTGGGTGGCCCAAGGGTTCCAGGCCTGAGCACCCCACCCAGAAATGAGCAGACAGAGGCAAAGGGGCAGCTGCCCAGGTTGGGGGTAAATCCACTGAGCGTCTCCCTTGTTCTCAGGTCAGAGTTTCCTGGTTACTCCCACGTGTTTATTTTTCCAGATGAATTTTGTATCATCTTCATTACCTTACCTACTCCTCCCCCAACATCCTCTATTTGATTGGAAGTGAATTAGGGAGAATTGACATTTTTATAACATTTGAGTCTTCATAGCCAAAACAAGGAATGTTTTTATTTAAATGAACTGACACCCTTTTTTTAATTTATTATTATTATTATTAAGACAGCATCTCTCTCTGTGGCCCAGGCCGCACTGCAGTTGTGCAACCTCACTGCAGCCCTGATCTCCTGGGCTCAAGCGATCCTCCCATCTCAGCTTCCCGAGTAGCTGAGACTACCGGTGAATGCCACCAAGCCTGGCTAGCTTTTTTCATTTTTATTTTTATAGAGACAAGGTTTTGCCATGTTGTACAGGCTGGTCTTGAAGACCTGGTCTCAAGTGATCTTCCTGCCTCAACCTCCCGAAGTGTTGGGATTACAGGCATGAACGACTACACCCTGTGACTTATTTATTTATTTGAGACAGAGTCTTGCTCTCTCTCCCATGCTGGAGTGCAGTGGCATAATCTCGGCTCACTGCAACCTCCACCTCCCGGGTTCAAGCCTTTCTCCCACCTTAGCCTCCCGAGTAGCTGGGATTACAGGTGCTCGCCACCACACCACGCTAATTTTTGTATTTTTAGTAGAGATGGGGTTTCACCATGTTGACCAGGCTGGTCTCGAACTCCTGACCTCAAGTGATCCGCCCGCCTCCCAAAGTGTTGGGTTTACAGGTGTGAGCCACCGCACCCGGCTGACATCTTTTTTTAATCAGCTCTTGGCTCTTGGGTTATAAGCCAAGACAGTGGACAAAAGTATTTGAAGAGTTTCTCTAGGAATAGGATTTCTCCTTCTCTACACAATCTTTTCTACCAATGGCAGGTCACACCTGCAGGGGCAGCTTTGCCTCCTACACACCAACGGGGCTCACTGTCACAGCAAAACACTGCTGTAAAAGAACCAGGTCCCAACTCTTGGCCATATCCTCCCAGGAACGAAGCAGGTGCCTCTGCCAAGTGTTACTTAAGGAGTTTGTAGGGCTCATTTAGGCAACTTATAAACCTTGACAGAAACATCTTGGCCACCTTTATGCACTCTTACACTGCGGCATTCCCAAACATCCTCCTGCTAATGTTCCTGTTTTACAGCATTTTAAAACCAATTTTCAAGTGAGTGTCATAAAATCAGTCTATACAGGAAGTCAGCTCCATAATCTCCATGACATAAGCTTTAAAAGCAAGATGTAAAATGCTGTTGGGATGCTCTGACATGCTTTTACACTGGGCTCATTTGTAAATTTATTAGCAAATCATTAGGATATCAAAATCCACATCCGGGAACTGCTTACCAATTGTAGTAGGAGACATGATTAGGTTTTGTGACCTGGCAGGATGCAGAAAAATCATTCAATCTGTGCATGACTTGCTAGTTTCCTAAGAGTTTGCTTTCTGGGAAGGTTTCCATGACAAACACAAACAAACCATTAGCCTGAGAACTTCATGTTGCTTTGTGGTTTAATATGCTGTATGACACAATAAGAAGTTCCTATCCTTGCCTCTCTTTTTATGCTTATAGCTTGTCTTCATAAGCATAGCATGATTCTCTAAGGGCAGAAACCATATACTGTGATTTCTTTTTATTTGTTTGTTTATTTATTTATTTATTTATTTATTTTTAGGACGGAGTCTCGCTCTGTCGCCCAGGCTGGAGTGCAATGGCGCCATCTGCAACCTCTGCCTCCCGGGTTCAAGTGCTTCTGCCTCGGCCTCCCGAATAGCTGGGATTACAGGCACCCGCCACCACACCCAGCTAATTTTTGTATTTTTAGCAGAGATGGGGTTTCACCATGTTGGTCAGGCTGGTCTCGAACTCCTGACTTCGTGATCTGCCAGCCTCAGCCTCCCAAACTGCAGGGATTACAGGTGTGAGCCACCATGCCCAGCCTGCAGTGTGATTTCTTCTATGCAGCTCTGAACATACCTCTCTCGTGGTTCTCAGGAAATACTTTTTGCAGACAATGACTGTGAGTCCACAGTAACAGACTCATAGAAACGGCTTACGTGGGCCAGGTGCGGTGGCTCACGCCTGTAATCCCAGCACTTTGGGAGGCTGAGGCGGGCGGATCACCTGAGGTCAGGAGTTCAGGACCAGCCTGGCCAACATGGCGAAGCCCCATCTATACTAAAAATACAAAAATTAGCCAGGCATGGTGGCCTGTGCCTGTAATCCCAGTTACTTGGAAGACTGAGGCAGGAGAACCGCTTAAACCCAAGAGGCAGAGGTTGAGCGGTTGTAGTGAGCTGAGATCCTGCCACTGCACTCCAGCCTGGGTGACAGAGCAAGACTCCGTAAATAAATAAACAGACTTCAGTGCAAAAACCATGCACGGGCGTGCTTGCTTGCTTTGCCAACTGCATTTGTCTGATGTGAGCAGTATGTGCCCAGGCTTGCAATGTTAAAAAAACAACAACAACAACAAAATCACCACATACACACGAACAGAAGTTGGGGGTCTCTCTCCCAGGGACAAGGGCTGGAGTTCCGTGCGGTCCTCCACCTGTCCTCATAGTTACTCTGCCTGCTGGAGGGAAGGCGCTCCTGTTTGTTCCTGGGAAGTTGCTGCAATGCAGCCTGAGCGCCAGCGGGGCTAGGGGGCGCTGAGGCTACACGGGACGCCGGCGACTCACCGCGCCAGGCCCGGCCACCGTGCAGTACGCGCGCGGGTCACACACGCCACCGTGCGGAACGCGCGCGGGTCACGATTCGTTCTCCCCTGCTCCCGGGGCCTCGGAGCCATCTCTCTTTTCTTGAAAGGCCTCCAGGTCTTGAGTGTCATCATGAATTAGTGTGGGATATTTTGGACCAGAGGTAATGTTATTCATCCTACTTTACACTTAGTTTTTCTTTCTTTTTTTCTTTGCATTAATTTTTCTTTAACCCTGGGCTTATTTAGACTTGAAACGATCTCAGGACTATGTTGTTCAATGTCATCCATGACAGTATTACAGATGAGAAAACTGAGGCTCCTGGGCCCTCCTCAATGCTCCACAGATTCTCTAGAGGTGAACAAAGCATAACAAAGTGCAGTCCTTCTCTGGGGGATGGGCCTTAAAATGAGAATTTACCCCCATTTATTATCACCTCCCAAACTGGACCTTAAAAATTTATCACTAATCTTGTTTGACTTTTATGTGGTATTCTATAGCCCACAAAGTACATGTTGTCCACTATTTAAATTCACAATAACTCAACAAGATAAGCAAGGATTATCATTTCTAACAGAGGAGGAAACTGAAATACAATAAGGTTAAATAACATACCCAGGGTTTCACAGCCAATAAATGGCAGAGCCAGCTCTAAGCTTCGGATCTCTGCTCTCTGCCCAGAGGTCCCTTTTCTACTCTGCATAGCCACTCCAGTACAGAGAGAGAGAGAAAGTTACAGATACAGATACAGATACAGATAGGGATGCAGATAGAGAGATAGAGAAAGATGTAAACACATAATTATAATTATAGATATGGAGCAGAGTGCAGTAGCTCATGGCTGTAATCCCAGCACTTTGGGAAGCTGAGATGGGAGGCCAGGAGTTCAAGACCAGCCTGGGCAACAGAGTAAGACCTCATCTCTACAAAAAACAATTATTATTATTATAGATATGGACACAGATATTATAGATATGTTTATTGCTGTGGTTATGGACATAGATGCATAGTTATAGATAGATGAGATACAGATGTAGAAACAGAGACATCTGGCTATAGAGATAAATATCCAGTACCCCTTTGAGTTAGCCAAATTAAAACTATTATGCAGCTAGAAAGCACCTGTCCACACATTCCATATCCCGCTTGTCCCCTTGAGCCCCAGAAGGTCTTGTTTAAGGGAGATGATGTTTTGATCATAGAAATGATCTCTGCAATGCTGAGGAGTTCCGTGATTGCTGGTTCCTAGATTGAAATGGTTGATAAAACTTCCCTTTCTCTTGTTCATCAAAATCAGCTTTTTATATAAGTAGGAAGTCTGGGAGCTTCCTGGGACAGTCTGGGATATTAATATATAGACAGTCTTGCTTTGTCTTTATATACATGAAGATGAAAGGTAAAACTCAAAAAAATTAATGCTAAAATTGTTTCTTATGTCTTTTATTATTATAAAAATTAAATTATAATTTAGGAGCTCCTATACGTTTCCAACTGTGGTAGATTTTAAGGTAATTATGTATCTCTTCAGTGATGTATTTGCAATCAACTTATTGCATAAAAGACTTGCTTGTGAATTCAAGATTATTTGTAGATTTATAGCCCTTTCAAGTGAAAAGGGGGTTTTTCAGAAGTGCTTCCGATTTCCAGTGTCTGGTGAATCTTCCATTCGCCATCAATAATGACACCTACAGAAATCCTCTCTCATATAAATCCAGCCTGACATTCCTGTAATGCACCGCCAAGGAGTGCTCTGAGGGCGAGAAGTAATATCTGTGTGAATTATATTAAGCCAGCATGTGAAAAAACATTCATCCTGCAATTTATGAATTCAGAATGCTCCTAGAACGTGTTTTGGTATTCTAAATAGAGGGAGGGGGTTTTTTTCATCATTATTATTATTATTACATGGCTGTCTTGATACATGTTTATTGCAGGCACTATGAAAACTGCTGATTTGAAAAAAGTATTTTTGTAATCATTTTTTTGGCCTGACTCTAATGTTTACTCTTCACATTATTAAAATTGTATGGCTCTATTATCTGTCAAAGGTTTTTTTGTGTTGTTTTTTCAGTGTAAAGATTACGTTAATGGCATCATTTGTGACCTGAGAATTTGGCTTAATCTATAATCATGCTGAGCACCTCGATGTCGATGTACCTCTTGGCTACTGCTTGACTTCAGTCTGTCAAGGAAGATTTGGAAAGGTTCTGAGTACGTGGCAGAGATCCAGTTAAAGATATTATATTACATTATAATGTTATGTTATGTTGAATTGTATTACTTTATGTTGTGTTATGTTAGTGTCTTATGTTACATTGTTTTTTGTTTTGATTTTTTGTTTGTTTTTTTGAGATGGAGTTTCGCTCTGTTGCCCAGGCTGGAGTGCAGTGGCACAATCTTGGCTCACTGCAACCTCCGCCTCCCGGGTTTGAGCAATTCTCCTGTCTCAGCCGCCCAAGTAACTGGGATTGCAGGCATGCACCACCATGCCTGGCTAATTTTTTTTTTCTTTAGTAGAGACGAGGTTTCACCATGTTGGTCAGGCTGGTCTCGAAATTCTGACCTCAAATGATCCACCTGCCTTGGCCTCCCAAAGTGCTGAGATTACAGGCATGAGCCACAGGGCCCAGCCCTGTTATATTGTTATATTATTTATATTGTATTGCCTAAGACCACAGAACTATAGTTGCAATACAGGTAAATAACAATTTTGTCAGCATTACTCTGTAGATAATTAAGGATGGAGTAAGTATTCAGGCTAAATGATACATTTTGTTTACAGTGTCTAAATTCACTGGATAATTACCATTCTCTCACTTTCTATCCTAATCATTAAAATGTGGGCTTTTTTTTTTTTTTTTTTTTTTTTGAGATGGAGTCACTCTGTTGCCCAGGCTGGAGTGCAATGGTGTGATCTTGGCTCACTGCAAGCTCCACCTCCCGGGTTCAAGTGATTCTCCTGCCTCAGCCTCCAGAGTAGCTGGGATTACAGGTGCTTGCCACCATGCCTGGCTAATTTTTGTATTTTTAGTAGAGACAGGGTTTTACCGGGTTGGCCAGGCTGGTCTTGAACTCCTGACCTTATGTGATCCACCCACCTCGGCCTCCCAAAGTGATGGGATTACAGGCATGAGCCACCACGCCCGGCCGGGTTTTAATTTTTCATTTGGCTGTTTTACAAGTTAAAGGTTGAGACTTCAAAACTTAGCCTCCTGCTTTTAGGTAAGTGTATGAGTGTGTGTGTGTGTGTGTGTGTGTATGTGTGTGAGTGTGTGTGTGAGTTTGTGTGTGTGTGAGTTTGTGTGTGTGTGTGAATGCTTACAGACCTCAAGGAAAAGAGATTCTATTTAATACAACAAATCTTGGTAACCAGCCCTGGCATCATCAGCCTTAATTCATCCAAACACTGAAGGAGCAGATGCTCTTACTTCTCCTCTCAGGTAGTACATTTAATTCTGATAGTGATGTCTGCACAGCTTACTCCTGATATAAGTCTAAGGGTAGGTAGACTTTAATCTGAAATTTGAATAATAGTTACCAGGAAAAGCATGCAAATATACATGTAGCATTAACTGAGGAATCATTTCTGAAGTCACTGAGTGCATTTCTGTAGTTAGATCATTGAAAAGAAACCATGCACCATTCTATTTCTGAAAGATTTCTTTCAGAAGCATTAGAAATCCTAGTCAGTACAAATCAGATTAATTTGAGAATTAGCAGGGATAAACATTATTCTGAAATCATGAATGTTCTAATTAGTTCAAATGTGGTTAATTCCTCTTAGGCATGTTACAATAATAAGTAGTGGACTTGATGTGGGGTGAATATCCTTGATCCCTGTCAATAATTAAGTTGGTTGGCATAATGTCTAACGTTGTAAAAACCCCAATCTTCCACTTCTGTCTCATTAGCAAAAATAAATAGGCTGGTGTTAACTGCACAGACTAATACAGGCATTCAGTATCGTTCAAGGACACGCCAAAGGAGGTCCAGGGTGCTTCTTGGCCGACAGTTGTTTATTCAGCTTGGTTTTCTTCTTCCCAAAAAGAGAGTGAGAAAAAGGGGTGAGATTAGCAGCTCTCACACATTCACATTACTGGGCGACCTGGTCACTCGCCAAGGGGCAGAGTCAGGAATTGGTTCTGTGCAGCATGGGCAGGTCGGGCACCTAGGTAATCCTTCACCCACAGGACCACACCACCCTCCCCCAGCGAGAGGAACCAGAGCCACAGGAAAGGGAAGCCCCACACCATCAGTGCTCGAGGCCCGGCCCACGGGGAGCACTGGGTGGCCTGGCCTGAGAAAGCCCCTTGTGCCCTTTGGGTGGCAGCAGCAGGTACCCATGGGAGCTCCAGCAGCACCAGACAAACCAAGCGGACCCAAGATAGCACCATGAAGGCTTTGAACATCAAATTGTCACTGGAAGCACGGCCTGCAAAAGTGGGCCACGATCCTCACACTAAACCTAAACAGGGTGACCAGCTGCAAAAAGAAAAGATTTTAAAAATAGGACCCAGAGACCTTCCTTTTCCTCATGAGTTTTCCAACTCATACTTGATTGAAACAAAAATGTTAGCAGCATCTGAGACTCAGGACAATGATATTTATGAGCTGGGAAGGTAAAGGAACCTACATGCAGTAAGTTCCGCACCTCACGCGAAGTGGGAAAAGCCACAGCATGCAGCACTCACTGAGTGGTTACCAAAAGAAACCAGCGCTGAGCGATAACATGGCAAGCTAATACTACATTTTGGAAAAGCACACATATTGAAATTTGTGTTATTTGTGCTATCCTAAAGACCTGATGCCTGGTGGAACCATGTTTAAAATGTGTGTTCTGAAAAACTCCTCTGCTGCTGCTTCCTCTGATGTAACATCAGGTAAACCTGCAGATGCACACATTTCATCCCCCTGTGAGATGTAGTCAGTGCCCAGTACATCTACATTTTACATAGAATAAGGTGATTACCAAGATGGCACCATGGATAAAGGAGACTACCTGTGTTAGCAGTTGTGACTTTTTTTTTTTTTTTTTTTTTTTTTTTTTGAGATGGAGTCTCACTCTGTCAGACTGGAGTGCAATGGCGTGATCTCGGCTCACTGCAACCTCTGCCTCCCGGGTTCAAGCGATTCTCCTGCCTCAGCTTCCTGAGTAGCTGAAATTCCAGGTGCCTGCCACCACGCCTGGCTAATTTTCTATATTTAGTAGAGACGAGATTTCGCCATGTTGGCCAGGCTGGTCTCGAATTCCTGACCTCAGGTGATCCGCCTGCCTCGGCCTCCCAAAGTGCTGGGATTACAGGCGTGAGCCACTGTTCCTGGCCATGAGTTTTCAGATGTTATCTAATAAGCCACCATTCTGAGGGGCAGGCACATCATTGTGTGCTCTTTATTCCAACCATGTTCTGCCATCTGAAGAAAGAATGGATTCTGCTAAGTTGGCACCAAGAAGCAAAGATACTGCAAAAAGTGGGAGACTAGAGAAATAGGCCTGGGACACTCACCAGAAATGGAGACCAGGGCAGCAGCCCTCCAAATGGCGGTCTGCTTAATCAACGCATAAATGCTCTGGATTAACATTCCGTGACAAAGTAACATTCAACAGCAGGAGAAAGGAGATAGAAGAAAGGGTTAACAGGCCGGGCGTGGTGGCTCAGACCTGTAATCCCAGCACTTTGGGAGGCTGGAGCAGGTGGATCACCAAAGGTCAGGAGTTCGAGACCAGCCTGGCCAACGTGGTGAAACCCCATCTCTACTAAAAATACAAAAATTAGCCAGGCATGTGCCTGTAATCCCAACTACTTGAGAGGCTGAGGCAGGAGAATCACTTGAACCCAGGAGGCGGAGGTTGCTGTGAGCTGAGCTCACACCACTGCACTCCAGCCTGAGCAACAGAATGAGACTCAATCTGAAAAAAACATAAAATAAAATAAGGGGGGCTGGTGGTGGTGGTGGTGAACAAACCAGCCCAGAAACCGTAATGAAGACAGAAAGAATCTCCTGGTCTGGTCTACGTCAGGCAGTTGTGGTCTTGCACGGAAGTCTTTGATGTGGCAGAGCCTTTGGGGCCGATGCCAGGTGATCATGAGTGACAGCAAGATAGGGTCTGTCAAGATGGCTGTATCTAGCTGGTTAGGTCCTGCTCGTTCATGGCCACGGAGCCCTGTGGCAAAGATGCTAGTGGAAAAGTTGCTTGGTTACGTCCTTATCTGGTTGGATGCAGACTTTATTGATCAGGCACAATAGCTGGTCCCTGTTGGCAAAGTGCCTTTTGAAATGTAAGATGGAGTCTTTTTCTAAGATGGAGTCACTTACGTCAAGGTGCTCTACACATGGGGACAATTTCAATGGAGAAGATTGAGAAATAAAAATAGGGCTGGGCACGGTGGTTCACACCTGTAATCCCAGCACTTTGAGAGGCTGAAGCAGGTGGATCACCTGAGATCAGGAGTTCAAGACCAGCCTGGCCAACATGGTGAAACCCCGTCTCTACTAAAAATACAAAAATTAGCTGGGTGTGGTGGCGGGTGCCTATAATCCCAGCTACTCAGGAGGCTGAGGCAGGAGAATCACTTGAACCCGGAGGCAGAGGTTGCAGTGAGCTGAGATCGCGCCACTGCACTCCAGGTTGGGCGACAGAGCAAGACTCCGTCTCAAAAAATAAAAAATAAAAAAAATCGAAGCCCCCAGCTGACTGAACAGACCCTGTGTTGGCGAAGGGGAGAAGACTTGGACGCCATGACGGGTTGGGAATTGGTCCCTCTCCCTCACTCACCATCCTTAGGCTCTCGTCCCTAAGGGCTGAAAGAAACAGATCCTTTCAAAAGGCTCCTCCCCGACTGTCTGGGTTGATTACTGATCTGCCCAGGTACAGAACAAAGACAAGATGAGATCAATTGTTCCTTCACCCCTCCCTGAGCCGTTCCTTTTCTTCAAATGTTTGCCTTATGTTGTGTAAAATGTAGATTTACTTGGCACTAACTACAGTCTCACAAGTATATACTCATTTGTCTCATTGCCACCCCCCATCTTTGAAGGAAACTGTAGAAATGCAAAACCTCCTGAGAACCTCTTCGAAAAAAACAGCCACAGATGTGTCTGTGGTGGGCATGCTTTCTGGGAGCGCCCTCAGCTGGCTCAGTCACCCCGATGATCTGAGACTTACGCCTCAGTCGCTCATTTGGTTGTGAAGATGAAAACAGCTCTAGAGACCGATGGTGGTGGTGTTTGCTCAGCAGTGAGAATGGATTTGATGTCACTGAACTATACACTTGCAATGGTTAAAATGGTAAATTTGATATTAGATATACTACCACAATAAAAAAAAAAAAAGTCACGACAACATCTATCTGTAGCATACCGAACTATTTCTGGGAAAAAATTCTATGTCAGAGATTTCGCTCCAAAATAATCCAAAGGGAAAGGGAAAGATGAAGGGGTGGGTGGGGTATGGATGAAGCTGGATGGGTTGGTTGACCATTGGTTAAGCTGAGTGGTGGGTATTTGGGGGCTAATTATGTGGTTCTCTCTACTTTTGTATGTTGTAACATTTTCATAATAAAAAGAAATAAAATGATTCTATCCGTTGTTTTCCAGCTATAGAAGGTTTCTGCTGTAATTCACTGTAACTCTGGGGGCTGAGGTTGCACAAGTTTTAAACCTAGAGTTTTATTTGTAACAATCTTACCCATAGTACAGAAAAGATTTTACTAAAAGTGGACAAAGGATTCTTGTTAGAGAGTGAGAATGTTCACTAAGAATTTGGAAATTCAGGAAATGAGATTTCCCTGTCAGAGTTATACTGTAAAATCAATACTGGCTGATGGGGAAAGAGATATCCAAAGGACTCGCGCTGTTCTGGCACTTGCAGGAGAAAATACAGCCTGCTCTGACTGGTGGGAAGGGCTGAGACCCAGGACAGACCACAGAGGTCTCGGCAAGCACCTTCCTTCCTCCGTGAGCCTTGAGGGTTTGGGAGTGTGGGGGTGGTCTCTGTGGCTGTGCAGTGAGTCTGTGTCTGCTCATGAGTCCTTCTGGTTTGCATTACCTAGGCCAGGTGGAGGAGATGAAGGAATCCTCTGGAACAGGTAACTATAAACTAATTGAATATGTTACTATATCTAAATAACCAATGCATTATGAACCCAAAAGGGGTTTACGGTCAATGAAAGCTTAGAGGAAAGGCTGCCCAGGCGCTGCCCACATGCTGCAGGCTCACCCATGGACTCCGGGTCTTACTCAGAGCCCACCCTCATGGTTCATCCTGTGGGGACAGGAGAACCAGAAGCTGCACGTGGTAGACACAGGCACTGTGGGGCCCCTGGCAAGGCCTTGTGGGCAAGCTTCCCACAGAGACCTGCACACAAGCCAGGCGTGGTGGCATGTGCCTGTGGTCCCAGTCACTCAGGAGGCTGATGAGTGAGGATTGCTTGAGCCCAGGAGTTCCAGGCTGCAGAGAGCTATGGTCACACCACTGCACACCAGCCTGGGCAACAGAGGAGACCCTGACTCTTAAAAAAAAGAAAAAAGGCCGGGCGCGGTGGCTCACGCCTGTAATCCCAGCACTTTGGGAGGCTGAGGCAGGTGGATCACGAGGTCAGGAGATCAACACCATCCTGACAAACACGGTGAAACCCCGTCTCTACTTAAAAATACAAAAAAATTAGCCGGGTGTAGTGGCAGGCACCTGTAGTCCCAGCTTCTCAGGACGCTGAGGCAGGAGAATGGAGTGAACCTGGGAGGCAGTGGAGCTTTCAGTGAGCGGAGATCGCACCACAGCACTCCAGCCTGGGTGACAGAGTGAGACTCCGTCTCAAAAAAAAAAAAAAATCAACAAAATAAAGAGACCTGCATACAGCAACACAGGGGCTGGTCTTGGACGAGACCCAACCACCTTGTCCCTCTGACCATGTCACTGTGTGTCGAATAAACCGACATTGTGTGCTCATCACCACTTCCATGAACTTGGCTACTGTGCATCTGTCCCTGAACGCACTTGTTGTGTTAGGTCTTCTGCTGAAATAGAAACTCTATTCTGGGGACATTAGCAAGGCACGTTGGGTCTCCACGGCCTCTGGGCCCCACTGGCCACCCTCAGACCATCCTGGTGAAACCTGTCAGTAGTTGGGGGTCCAACTCCTCCAACCCCACCCCCACTACCTTTTCTTCCTGGCTTTCAAGCTCATTGGCCTACTGTACATGGCTCATTCCGTATCTGTTTGCACACAGAGGTAATGCCACAAATAAAACGCTAAACAACAGCGTTTCAGAGAGAAAAATCACATCCGGAATATTCCAAGCCACTTAAATCTTCCGGAAGAGTGGAAGAGACAACCATGAAAGTGTTAATATTGAACTGAGACCACATTTTAAAATGCCAAGCTTGTGTGTGATTGTTAAATGTATATACGCGGAGGAATTATTATAATTCTAATTTACTACTTTACCAAAATAAACCGATAAGATAAATAAGTACTGCTGCTAATGCCCAATTGACTAATATGACCTGAATAGAAATAAAATATTAGTTGAGCTTGAGATGCCAAGATTAAACTAGATTAGCGGTAGAATCTCAGAGCACTGTTTCGATATAATTAAAGTGGTGATTTAATGTGTCTTTAGCTCAGAATCGTTGTAAGAGGTTTTTTTGTAATAGCGTAGAAATGAATACACACTCGTCCAAGCTGCAGAGGAATAAAAGGTTGTAATATTTTTGAGTTCCTTTGGCAGGGCAATCCATTCTCATCAATCTCACACTCTGCAGGGGAACATAAGGATGTTTTTCTTCCAATCATTCGCCGTCATTATTTAATGTAGGGCAACAGCCACAGTCTTCATTAATATATTAACCTATGGCTCACAAAGGCCTTGCAGTAAACCAAGTGACAACTCCTCATGACAGGTTTATATCATAGGGCTCAGAGATATTCGCCATCTGAAACGCTGACCTCTGGGATAAGCTTAATGTCGATACCCAACTTAAGCAGAGGCTAGCCAGAGCGAGGGAGGAACTCAAACGCCCAGCTCGTGGGTTGCTGCTCATTGCTATTCAAGAGGAGCTGGTCAAAAACACATCTCATGCAACCATGTCATGCAAGATTTTACAACTTCCATAGGAATGAGGCAGATCTACATGTTGCAAAACAGAACAGACGCAAATGGATATATACGGTTACAGGAAAAGCAATGGCGAGTACATGTCATCAGCATTCTGGCATGAAGGAGTCCTCAGAGAAATGGCTGACTGCCGTCCGAATCACCCCAAAGTAAAACCCATCCACAGCTCCACGGAAACACAGAGCACAGCTTCTCCATGCCCTTAGCTTTGAGGCATTATAAAGGCAATCACGGACTCTCAGAAAAGTGTAACTGGCTTGTAAAACATGGGTATATGGACTTTCTTTTTTTTTTTTTTTTTTTTTCTGAGATGGAGTCTCGCTCTTGCCCAGGCGGCACTGATGCTGGGAGCGCAGTGCTGCGGGCCTGTCCATGCCTGAGCTGCACCTGGAGGCGTCCTCCACCCTGACTACTGTCAATGAAGACAGTCAAACTCTAAAATATTTGAAGAGATTTCCTGTGAACCAAATATGAGTGACCAATTCTTACAGTGGGTAGCAAGTCAGACGTGAGCAGACAGGAGAGGGCCCCCCTCCAGCCAGGAGTGTCAGGTGACCATCAGGTGATGGTCAGGTGGCTGTTAACTGTCTCGCTAAAGTAATTAGTTGCAGCTGGCGCCAAGGAAAGCAGTCCCCCCCCACCCCCACTCAATAGACAGAAACACCTGCAACTGGTGATCAGCCACTTCCTGATAAGATCTCAGGAGCTGGGCAAGTGGCTCAAGTATGTGCACTAAGAGGCAAACCTGGAGGACGACGTTCCTCTGGGAATACTGGGCTGGTAAGGGAGGAATGCCTCAAGGGAGCACGCGTACAACTCCAGTAAACCCACTGTGCACGCAACCCCTACCAGGTGCTGGCAAGCCACTGTGCATGCGGACAGCCCACTCCACCAGAGGAATCAGGGGAGAAGGGATGCAAGACCCCTGGCCCTAAGTCAAAGGCTGTGGACTTGATCTTGCGAGTCGCCCACTTGGCCTTCTTCCAAGTATACTTTCCTTCCTTTTTTTCCCTGCTCTAAATGTTTAAATAAACTTTCACTCCTGCTCTAAAAATTTGCCTGAATCTCTCACTCTGCCTTTTGCCCCTCAGCTGAATTCTTTCTTCTGAGGAGGCAAGAAATGAGGTTGCTGCAGACCCGTACAGACAGGCTCGTTGCCGCTAACACCGTGACCCGGGCCACAGCCCTCCAGAGATCCTGAGAACATATGTCCAAGGTGGTTGGCCTACAGCTTGGCTTTGTACATTTCAGGGAGACATAAGACATCAGCCAATACGTGTAAGATGTATGCTGGTTCGGTTTGGAAAGGTAGGACAATTGGAAGGGGCAGGGGCTTCCAGGTCATAGGTGGATTCAAAGATTTTCTGATGGGCAGTTGGTTGAGTTATTATCTAAAGACCTGGAATCAATAGAAAGGAATATCTGGATTAAGATATGGGATTGTGTGCCGGGGTGCAGTGGCGCACGCCTGTAATCCCAGCACTTGGGGAGGTTGAGGCGGGCAGATCACGAGGTCAGGAGATCAAGACCATCTTGGCTAACACGGTGAAACCACATCTCTACTAAAAATACAAAAAATTAGCTGGGTGTGGTGGTGGGCGCCTGTAGTCCCAGCTACTCGGGAGGCTGAGGCAGGAGAATGGCGTGAACCCAGGAGGCAGAGGTTGCAATGAGCTGAGATGGCACCACTGCACTCCAGCCCCAGCAAAATAGCGAGACTCCATCTCAAAAAAAAAAAAAAAAAAAAAAAAAAAAAAAAAAAAGACACGGGATTGTGGAGACCAAGGTTCTTACTTCGCAGGTAGCAGGCTTCCGGGGGAGAACAGATTGTAAATGTTTCTTATCGAACTTAAAATGGTGCCTGGATCAAGAAAAAGGTCTGGAAAACAGAAAGGGGTTCTCTACAGAACAGATTTTCCCCACAAGAGACAACTTGGCGGTGCTATTTCAAGATTGGCAAGGAAGCATATTTGGTTTAAAATATTTTGATTTCCTTCCTTATCTGTCATGTGAGGTATTGCCAGGGTCAGGTTGGAAAGTGAGCCACATTATATAGGGTTAAATAAAACCCCTCCAGTAAGACTACAGTTTGTATTGCGGACTCCCCAGGTCCCTTAGATAAGAATTTGGGCAAGAGAAGAAAAAGATCGGAGTTCAGACCCCATTGCTCTGCTCCAGAACGTGGGCAAAGTGTCGGCGGTCTCACCTGTGCAGGGGGCACAATGACACCCATCGCAGGCCATGGTTGGGAGCAGCAAATGAGAACAGCATCGAGAGCTCTCACCCCTGCCTGACACACGGAGAAGGCTCAACAAATAGCAGCTCTCGGTGTGACTGCTGCTGCTCGAAGAGAGGAAATTCTGCAAAACTGAACAGCCTGAGGATGGTTTCTGGGCATTCCCCAATCAGCGGTTCCTCCCCACCCACGGCTCCTCCTCACCCCATGATCTCAAAGCTCCCAAAGCCTCAAGGCTCCCCCGGGCGGGTTTTCTGTCTGCCCTCTCTCTCAAAGGGAGCTCATTCCTGCTCAGGGTTTTAAATGTCATCTACCTGCAGATGACTTCATCTGCAGCCCAAGTCAAGCTCCTGAAATCCACGCTGTATTCCACTGTTTATCTGACATCTCAACTTGGATGCTTAATTAACCCCCAGGGGCATGAACAGAACCAGCCAATAGAGACCCAGGAGCTCATTCTGATTCCTGGACCATGATCCTGCAGGGACAGGGCCGTCTTCCTCCCCTTCTCCCAGTGGGAGGTGCTGGGATTACAGGTGTGAGCCACTGCACCTAGCCTAAATGCATTTTTAAAGTTTTATCTGTAAAACATCATACAGTTAAAAATGACTTTTTTGGATGACAGTTCTGTGAATTTTAACACATGTACAGATATGTGGAACCACAGCCACTCTCCAAATTGTACTCCAAAAAAAGAAAATGGGCTGGGCGCAGTGGCTCATGCCTGTAATCCTAGCCCTCTGGGAGGCCAAGGCAGGAAGATCACCTGAGGTGAGGAGTTTGAGACCAGCCTGGTCAACATGGTGAAACCCCATCTGTACTAAAAATACAAAAATTAGCCAGGCATGATGGCAGGCGCCTGTAATCCCAGCTACTCGGGAGGTTGAGGCAGGAGAATCGCTTGAACCTAGGAGAAGGAGGTTGCAGTGAGTGGAGATCGCACCACTGCACTCCAGCCTGGGTGACAAGAGCAAAACTCCATCTCAAACAAAACAAAACAAAAAAACACAACAATCAGTTTGTGCAATTTACAGCCTCTCCATCACAATGCTGTCCAACATCATGAGAAGGTTTAATAACTTTAAAAGCAAAAGCCCTGTTTTTAAATTCTTGAAAAGCGAATGAGTTTTTTGGTTTTCTATCTGGCACCCTCTAGAATATAAACCCATTAAGTGTAGCTTCCAAGTAACCTGATCTCAAGCAATCCTCCTGCCTCAGCCTCCCAAAGTGCTTGGATTACAGGAGTGTGCCATCTCGCCTGGCCAGTACTTCTTGACATTACAATATCATGAGTTCAGCCCTCAGCATTGCTTAGTATGATCAATTTAGATGCCAGGATTGGTCTGACAAGAATACCTATTTTGATGTTAGTTGGCGTAACTAATACTTTGCTGTTTCTGTTGACAATGGTTGACCGGTCGGTTTAGTTGCTCTTTGAGGCCTACTGAGAACTCAGTCATGGTCCTATATCATCAACATGGAGGATCATCTCTTGCTTATTTACTTTCAGAGGCAATAGGACCAGATTGGCAAAGAACCATTCCAGAATCTTTAGATGTATAGGCTGAGTAGGTCAGAGCCATCTTAACATAGTTAAATGTGCAGTTTGATGTCAGAAGGCTATTCCTACCCACTCTGATTTTTTTAGTGACATTATGATAAAGGCAAAAGGTACATTAAAAGCTTTGGATCTATATTGAGGTCGTAAAATGTCACCCATAGACAGTTCCTGTCTAGGGATTCATTTGCCAGGCAGATCAATAAATGCTGTGAAAAGTTCTACAATAAGTATTCCCAACCAGCTGCTCTGCAAAGCACCCATGAGTGTACGCTAGTTAAACAGTAAAACATTTCTGTAATCTCAGTATCAAATATATAATTTAGTCAAAGAGAATAAATTAGTTTTCAGGAAACTTAATTGAGAAATGGTGTGTTAGACTTGCCTTGTTTTCTAGGATAAAATCCTGATAATTACCACGGCCCGAGAGCCAACCCCAGACAGGCAGATGCTGGAGATTTTACTCTTCAGTGTGGGGGTTAAAACTTACTATCTAGTGGTGGTTCCATGTCTGTCATTGAGAAATGCCTTTATTATGGCAAAAATCCAGGTATTTCCAACTCACCAGGAAGAAGACAAAATAAGCAAATGTATCTTGGTGGATGTTTACTCTTTGAATGTCAATAAGAATTTCACTCTGAACGACAGCAGGTTTCCATGGTCCTCAGACAGGCAGCAGACAGCTGGGTCAGAAGCCAATGCTAACAAGTGAACCCAAGGTGAGGGAACTTTCAGATCCACACTCAATCTCTCCAACAGGAAGCATCGCTTTCCTGGCAACGGAAAGATTAATCATACATTGCACCAGGGAGAGACGAAGCTTGGTAATGTGAGACTGTGATTTACAATGATCTCCTGATTTATTGTTGTGTATTTTTAAGCCATATTATTTAAAATGCAGCTAATTTAAAAGCTAGTGTTCAGCACCACATGACTGCTGCTAAAGATCTACTCTTTGCTGAGAAGAAAAGCACCGTGTTCTGTCCCCTTACTCCCAGGTCCGCACGGCAGATCCAACCTCTAACAAAGCCGCCTGTCAGGTGACGAATCTTGCTTTTCTCTGGGAAGTTCATTATTTCTGTCTTTTTGTGTGTGTTTCCAATGCAGTTTATTTTTATTTTTATTTTTTATTTCTTAATTTTTTTTTTTTTGAGGCGGAGTCTCACTCTATTGCCCAGGCTGGAGTGTAATGGCATGATCTTGGCTCACTGTAACCTCTACCTCCCAGGTTCAAGAGATTCTCCCACCTCAGCCTCCCAAGTAGCTGGGATTACAGGTGCACACCACCACGCCCAGCTAATTTTGTATTTTAGTAGAGACGGGGTTTCACCATGTTGGCCAGGCTGGTCTGGAACTACTGACCTCAGGTGATCCGCCCACCTAGGCCTCCCAAAGTGCTGGGATTACAGATGTGAGCCATCGCACCCGGCCAAGACCCTGTCACTTAAAAAAAAGAATAAAAATTCACGGCTTATAATAAGGAATTAAAGGCAGGATGAACAAAGATTTTCTTTTCTTCTCTTCTTTTTTTTTTTTTTTTTTTTTTTTTTTTTT
>NW_016821745.1:621981-647577 GCF_001698545.2 Rhinopithecus bieti | reverse complement strand
TGTGTATATATATGTGTGTATATATGTGTATATGTGTATATATATGTGTATATATATGTGTATATATATGTGTGTATATATATGTGTGTATATATATGTGTGTATATATGTGTATATATATGTGTATATATATGTGTATATATATATATACATGTATATACAATATGTATATATATTTTCAGAGAATGCCAACATTTTTTCTTTTCAAATTAATTATGAGGAATTTGTTCTCTTATTTGATGTTTCAATGAAAATTTCTTTTCACCTCTTTATTTTATCTGCAGAGGGCAGCCACTACATTAGATGAGAAGATTGAGAAAGTTCGAAAGAAAAGGAAAACAGAGGTGAGAGGAAAAGTGGCTATTTCTTGTTGTTATGCCCCACACTTTACTCTCACCGCGACCGCAGCATCTCTCTGGAAGCCCTTACAGAGTGGGGCATGACGGGGCAGGCGCGCCCTTCTGTGCGTTTGCTGTGCATCTGTACTGAGAGTCCTCACAGCCATCTGTTCAGGCCGGAGAGCTTCCTGTTGCTCTTCTTAGGTTCTGGATTTGTAGAAGTTTGTCATCACCCTCGCTTTAATTTTTTTTTCCCAGGTTAAAGAAGCCAAGTCTGGGAAGTTGGAGAAGGAGAAAGAAACAAAGGAGGGCTCTGAACCAAAAGAGCAGGAAGACCTTCAAGGGAATGATGAGGAAGGCTCAGAAGATGAAGCCTCAGAGACCGACTACTCATCAGCTGATGAGAACATCCTCACCAAAGCAGGTAGACGTTACGGCGGAGGTGTCAGCAACGGGGACAGGAGATCAGAAGACATCCTCCTTTACTTTGTAGGGTTTCCTCCACTCTTCTGCACAGTTTAAGATATTCTGCCTACTACATTGAACTCTATTGAACTCCTTTCTGTTTTTTTTTTTTTTTTTTGAGATGGAGTCTCGCTCTGTTGCCCAGGCTGGAGTGCAGTGATCGGATGTCAGCTCACTGCAAGTTCCACCTCCCGGGTTCATGCCATTCTCCTGCCTCAGCCTCCCGAGTAGCTGGGACTACAGGCACCCGCCACCTCGCCCAGCTAGTTTTTTGTATTTTTTAGTAGAGACGGGGTTTCACCGTGTTAGCCGGATGGTCTCGATCTCCTGACCTCGTGATCCGCCCATCTCGGCCTCTCAAAGTGCTGGGATTACAGGCTTGAGCCACCACACCCGGCCAATTTTTTTGTTTTAATGTATCAATATATTGGTCGATTACCTTAACACATTGAATTTGTTTTGGTTGCAAAGATAATTCATGATTATTATAAAATTGAAATGTTACAATTATGTATATAAAATGTAGAGGGAAAAGTCCACCATAAGCTCTTCCTTCCAGAAATGCATATCTTTCTGGATATGTGATGTGTATATTAACTTGCATTATGATTTTTAAACCAAAATAGGGTATACTGTTTCTCATATTCCCGCTTGCTTTTGGTCATCTGGGTCCTGGCTACCTGGCGCAGGGGCCCCAGGGTAGCAGCAGCCATGCACCTGCAGGCTATGAGAAGTGCAGCCCCTCAGGCCCTCCCCAGACCCCGAGGCAGAGTCTACATTCTCACAGCCTCCCTGGATGATTCGCTTGCACATTGGAGTCCGAAGGTGTGGATCCCTCACTCTTTTCAGTGGCTTTATGGGTGTGACTTATGTAACCAATCCGGTAATGGTGAATATTTGATTGTTTTCTTTTGAAAAGATAATTTTTTTTTGTACTATTACAAAACGCTATAGTAGGCCAGGCGCAGTGGCTCACGCCTGTAATCCCAGCACTTTGGGAGGCCAAGGTGGGCATATCACCTGAGGTCAGGAGTTCGAGACCAGCCTGGTCAACATGGTGAAAACCCATCTCCACTGAAAATACAAAACTTAGCTGGGCATGGTTGTGCACACCTGTAGTCCCAGCTACTAGAGAGGCTGAGGCAGAAGAATTGCTTGAACCCGGGAGGCAGAGATTGCTGGGAGGCAAGACTGTGCTACTGTACACCAGCCTGGGTGACAGAGCGAGACTCCATCTAAAAAAAATGCTATAGTAAACTTCCTTTTGTGTATTTTGCAGGGTTGTGCAAATTTCACAAGAATTTCCTTCCAGAAATTGCTTAGGGAAAGGTAGGAATATTATTTTAAATTTAACAGATAATGCCAAATTTCCAACCCAAAACTGTGCCGGCTTGCACTCCCAGGGAGAGTGCACACCCATCCCCATCCCCTCCCTATATGGCATGGCCTCAGGCGGTTCCATCTTTCTCACTGACAAGAGGTCAGCCTCCTGGAGAGGGGAGAAGCCCTGACTCCACCATCCCCAAGTCCCCAAACTTCCCCTTCTTCAACGTCCCAGNTTTTTTGAGATGGAGTTTCACTCTTGTTGCCCAGGCTGGAGTGCAATGGCACAATCTTGGCTTACTGCAACCTCTGCCTCCCAGGTTCAAGCAATTCTCCTGCCTCAGCCTCCCAAGTAGCTGGGACTACAGGCATGCACCACCACGCCCAGCTAATTTTGTATTTTTAGTGGAGATGGGGTTTCACCACGTTGGCCAGGCGGGTCTCAAACTCCTGACCTCAGGTGATCCACTGGCCTCTGCTTCCCAAAGTGCTGGGATTACAGGCGTGAACCACTGTCTATTTCTTAATTTCTTTTTTTAGAGACAGGGTATCTCTCTGTCACCTAGGCTAGAGTGCAGAGGTGCGATCATAGCACACTGTAGTCTCAGGCTCCTGGGCTCAAGTGATCCTTCCATCTCAGCCTCCTGAGTAGCTGGGACTAGAAGCCCGTGCCACAGTGCCTGGCTTCAAATGCAGTTTAAATGTTACAGAAACCCACATAAGAACAGTACTTAATAGTAACAAACAGCCTTGCTGGATGAGTACAATGATATATATTTTTAGTTTTACTTTAATTATCCTTCGTCATTCAACTGAAATATGTTTTTTTTTTGTTTTTTGTTTTTTGAGACAGAGTCTCGCTCTGTCGCCCAGGCTGGAGTGCAGTGGCCGGATCTCAGCTCACTGCAAGCTCCGCCTCCCGGGTTTACGCCATTCTCCTGCCTCAGCCTCCCGAGTAGCTGGGACTACAGGCGCCCGCCACCTCGCCCGGCTAGTTTTGGTATTTTTTAGTAGAGACGAGGTTTCACCGTGTTAGCCAGGATGGTCTCGATCTCCTGACCTCGTGATCCGCCCATCTCGGCCTCCCAAAGTGCTGGGATTACAGGCTTGAGCCACCGCGCCCGGCCGTGAAATATGTATTTTTAAAGGGGCCCTTTTGTAACCAGCATAACTGACACCACTTGTGTTACGTGAGACTCTTGCAGGTGGCTCCCTTTAGTCTTAGCTCAGCTCCACAGATGGGCAATTCAGCCAACACCCTCATTTCATGGCTGAGGAAATTGACATGTCCCAAACCACACAACAGACTTTGCCGCGCTGCATTCCTGGTTAGGTGGGCACTTCCTGAGTCCACCATTTGCAGAATCTGCAGCTCTACTTCTAGGCCACACCAATTGCTGCCTTCTGGAATTTGGGAGGCATTGAATAAGTGGATTTTTTTTAAAGCTTAGAATAGTGCTTGCCTTATGGTAAACATACAATAAATGTTATGTCCCTATTATGACTGACACAGAAAAATTAAAATCTATCCAAGTTCATTATGTGCTAAATATGGTTAGTACCAGACAACGGACTAAACAACCCTAAACATGGTAGTGAACACAAATAATGTTTTTAAAGGACCTGTTAAACTTTCTCCCCAAAATTTACAATGTTGCAATGCAAATAATTAAAATGAAAAATAGACATAATTTCTCGTGTGAACCTTGACATCCAAACAACAGGGATCCCCAACTTGGGCAATTTTTGTACTTTTTTCTTTTTTTTCGAGACTAAGTCTTGCTCTGTCACCCAGGCTGGAGTGCAGTGGCGTGATCTCAGCTCACTGCAACCTCCGCCTCCCGGGTTCAAGCGATTCCCGTGCCTCAGCCCCCCAAGTAGCTGGGACTACAGGCATCCGCCACCATGCCTGGCTAATTTTTGTATTTTTAGTAGAGACGAGGTTTCACCATATTAGCCAGGCTGGTCTCAAACTCCTGACCTTAGACAATCCGCCCACCTCAGCCTCCCAAAGTGCTGGGATTACAGGCGTGAGCCACCGGGCCCGGCCTTTTGTACAAATTTAAAACATCTCCAATCAATGGACAACCGTGTGTTTTCTAAAGGCCCCTATGCCAGGCCCTGAAAAGATAATTTCCAAGCATAGTGAGATAGAGAATGGGAAAGAAAAGACTCCAGGGCAATTTTCTTCTGGGCATTTTTTTTCTTTTCTTTCTTTCTTTTTTTTGAGACGGAGTTTTGCTCTTGTCGCCCAGACTGGAGTGTAATGGCACCATCTTGGCTCACTGCAACCTCCACCTCCCAGGTTCAAGCGATTCTCCTGCCTCAGCCTCTCGAGTAGCTGGGATTATAGGCGCCCACCACCATGTCCTACTAGTTTTTGTATTTTTAATAGAGAAGGGGTTTTGCCATGTTGGCCAGGCTGGTCTCGAACTCCTGGCCTCATGATCCACTCACCTCAGCCTCCCAAAGTGCTGGGATTACAGGCATGAGCCACCGCACTTGACCCAAGACTCCAGGGCAATTTCAAAAGGGAGGTGGGATTCGGCCAGGTTGCTGTGTGAGAAAGCGCTGGCCACATGGCAAGGGTGGGAGCAGGCTGGGGCTTCTGTGCTGGCGGCAGTGGGCACAGGTGTGCACCCTGCATTGGGCGGCCACGGCTGCAGGAGGGGAGAATGAACCTCAGGAAGCCAGCAGCAATGTCTTCTGGCACCCACCCCTTTCTTCTGGGGAATTCCTCTCTCTGTGTTCAGGGCAGGGCTCCTGCCTCCCTAATCTCACTAAGCAGGAATCCTCAGGGAGCCGCCACCTTCACACCAGCCACCCTCCCCGGCACCGGCACCGCGGGCTGCAGGAAGACAGTGGGAATGGAGGATGATTGCCTTCTCCCCTTTGTTTCTCCAAAACCGTGTGTGTTGAAGAAAGAACCTTAGGCTGAGGAGGAGAAATCCAGCTTGGTTTCAGAAAGAGAGAGGGCCGGGCACGGTGGCTCATACCTGTAATCCCAGCACTTTGGGAGGCCAAAGCAAGCAGTTCACCTGAGGTCAGGAGTTTGAGACCAGCGTGGTCAACATGGTGAAACCCTCTGTCCACTAAAAATACAAAAATTGGCTGGGCGTGGTGGCATGCGTCTGTAATCCCAGCTACTCAGGAGGCTGAAGCAGGAGAATTGTTTGAACCCAGGAGGCGGAGGTTGCAGTGAGCCAAGATTGCATCACTGCACTCCAGCCTGGGTGACAGAGCAAGACTTAGTCTCAAAAAAAAAAAAGAAAAAAAGGCAAAGTGAGAACTCCACACGGCTTGCTTCTGAGTAGCCACTGGTTATTATTAGAGTTTCGCTGTTTTGTTTGTTAGCTGCTGTGGTAAGTCAGATTCTTTTGCACACAGAGACAAACATGTTCCTGCGAGTCACCTAGCTGGGAGTGGAACTGAGAAGCCCTGCGTTGAGCTGGTGCGAGACAGGGAGGTAAAGCCTGCAGTGAGGATGTGGAAGGACGAGGCTACCGCATGGGCAGCAGCCCTCAGAGTGGGCTGGGCCCGGCAGAGGGGAAGAAGCTGGACTGTTGATCCTTGATGCCCAGTTGTGCTGTTCCGGGGCTGGCCCCACTGGCCCCCTGGGACCCGGAGAGAAAGGCCCTTGCTGTGGGCATCACAGGTGCGCACAGCCGGAGACAGGGAGGCACCCACAGAAGGACCCTCCGCGGCCTCTCTTTCAGACTTTTTAAGTGGTCTGCAATTTTTATTTTGAACTGTTTTCTTCTTTCTTTTTGAGACAGGGTCTTGCTCCGTTGGCCAGGTTGGAGGGCAGTGGCGAGCAATCGCAGCTCACTGCAGCCTCTGCCTTCTGGGCTCAAGCGATCCTCCTGCCTCGGGCTCCCAAAGTGCTAGGACTACAGGCATGAGCCACCATGCCTGGCCTATTTTGAACTTTTTATAATAAGAAAACACTTTTTCCATCTAGAAAACATAAAATACACCTGGGTGTTGCATTGCCAGGATTTCCGTCTGGAGAGAACCGTGTTTGGAGTTAGTTTGTGATCTGAGTAATATCAAAGGGGAGGTGACTTTAGCCAGTGATGATACTAAGTAGTGTCTTATGAAATTTGAAAAAGCTACATTCAAACTCTATTAGTTTGCTCTAGGCCTGAGTAACATAGCCACATAGAAAGATAGAGTTGTTTTTTTGTTTGTTTGTCTGAGGTAAGTCTTCCTCTGTTGCTCAGGTGGGAGCACAGTGGTGCCATCTCAGCTCACCACAACTTCCACCTCCCAGGTTCAAGCCATTCTCATGCCTTCTCATGCCTCAGCCTCCCAAGTAGCTGGGATTATAGGCAGGAGCAACCACACCCAGCTAATTTTTTTCTATTTTTAGTAGAGATGGGTTTCACTGTGTTGGCCAGGTTGGTCTCAAACTCTTGGCCTCAAGTGATCCTCCCACCTTGGCCTCCCCAAGTGCTGGGATTACAAGCAAGAGCCACTGTACCCGGCCAAAAAACAGAGTTTTATAAGTCCTGTAAAAGCAACAGACACCCTCGGCCCAGTGTTGGCTAACTCGGCAGCAATCACAAGGCATTAGGATGAATCTTCTCAAGCAAGAGTGTCAATGGGAAGCCACCTCCGTGTAAGATTACCCTGCTAGAGCACAACACTGCCTGGCATAGACACAAAAACAAAGAAAGTCACAAAAAATAATGAGAAGTCTTACACGACTAACAAAACAGGCATAATTGTTTTTTCCCCTGAGGCAGGGTCTTGCTCTGTTACCCAGGTACAGTGGTGTGATCTCAGCTCACTGCAGCCTCCACTTTCTAGGCTCAGTGGATCTTCCCACCTCAGCCTCCCCAAGTAGCTGGGAGTGCAGGCCCATGCCACCACACCCAGCTAATTTTTGTATTTTTTGTAGAGATGGGTTCTCACTATGTTGCCCAGGCTGATCTCAAACTCCTGGGCCCAAGTGGTCCTCCCACCTTGGTCTCCCAAAGTGCTGGCATTATAGGTGTGAGCTACAATGCCCTGGCCCAATAGGCATAACTTTTATCAAGAAGGTGAAGTATATAAACGTCAAAAATGTAGCAATTCTTAATTTGAGGGCATTTAGGTAGCATTCGCTACAAATGAGGGGAGCACCTCTAGAAAATAGAAAATACACTCAAAAGGAGGAAAGTGTATAGAAAGAACAGAAAGAGCTAGTGAAAATGAATGATGCCTCTGAAATACGGCCAGTACTGGATGTAACTTTATGTTAGTCAAATGCGTAAGAACTGGCCAACGAGGCCTGGTCAGAGAACAAAGGTTTTGCAAGGACTTTGGTAATCAGGGTGAGATTGATAACCATAATGAAAGCCACAACATTAATAATAAAAGATCAATGACACAGACAAATATATTTATAGATCATTGCCTCAACTGGAGGCCCGCGAAGGCCCAGATGTATCACTGCTTTCAAATTTATTTATAGATCAATGTCCTAATGTGATAAACAGTTGGCTTGTAAACTAAAAATACTGAAAACCACAACACAAAACTATGAATTTTTCCTTTTCTTTACTGTGCAAGAGATGTCAGCCCAGGTCTATGGTTCGGGGACAACTCCTTACTCATCTGATGAATGGGATGAACAGTGTCAGAGGAGGAGTTAACCCTGCAGCCAAATTCTAATAAACAACGGGCTCAAGACCCTTGTCGACAAGCTCAGTCCAGACTCCAAAGTTTCACTGGAAGCATCTCCCACAGAAATGGCCTTCTCTGTGTCGAATACGACCCTACTGCTACAACTTGGTGCTGTCCAAGCTCCTGGGAGAGAAACATGAACCTTTCAGCTCTTGGCTCAGCCATTCCACAGACAATTAATATTGCAAAAGGAAAAGACTGAGGCCACGGCGGGGCGGCCTCTGAAAGTTCATTTCTGCCCACACGTATCTGCCTTGAGTGTTCTAAGGCACTTACTCATTCATTTGTTCGTTTGCTCACTTGTCCGTCAAAAGTCTGAGTGCTGACTGTGCGCCAGGAGTTGAAATAGGCCCCAAGGTAGAAACGTGAACTGTAGTCAGTTGAATAGGAATTGGAGGGTTAGACTCAAAGTCTCATGTGGGAGACAGAAGTGAGCACAGAGAGTTCCATATTGTTAAGGTTACCCATCAGGGCACCAGGCACAGGAGCGGAGGACAGAGGAGGCCCCTTGCTTCAGGAAGCAGGGAATCCATCACCCAGCAAAGCAGAGGCAGAGGGCGGAGAGGATGCCAGCCAGAGGGCAGGTAAGGCGCCAATGTGAGTGCTGCCCTGTGGCAGCATGGGGTTCCAGCTACTGGGGAGACTTGAGTCCGGGAGTTTGAGGCCAGCTTGGGCAACATGGTGAGACCCTGTCTCTTAAAACAATAATAATAATAATTGAAAAGAAGTAGTCAATGTATGTGTTGGTGCGGGAGGAGGAGTCCGGAATGGGCCTAAAGGCCGAGCATGAAGGAACCCAGCACTCCAGGTAGGACTCGCCCTGGACTCTCAGGCTACACACAGAGCCACTGAATGATTTGAAGAGGGGACTGGGACGTTGAAGAAGGGGAAGTTTGGGGACTTGGGGATGGTGGAGTCAGGGCTTCTCCCCTCTCCAGGAGGCTGACCTCTTGTCAGTGAGAAAGATGGAACCGCCTGAGGCCATGCCATATAGGGAGGGGATGGGGATGGGTGTGCACTCTCCCTGGGAGTGCAAGCCGGCACAGTTTTGGGTTGGAAATTTGGCATTATCTGTTAAATTTAAAATAATATTCCTACCTTTCCCTAAGCAATTTCTGGAAGGAAATTCTTGTGAAATTTGCACAACCCTGCAAAATACACAAAAGGAAGTTTACTATAGCATTTTTTTTAGATGGAGTCTCGCTCTGTCACCCAGGCTGGTGTACAGTAGCACAGTCTTGCCTCCCAGCAATCTCTGCCTCCCGGGTTCAAGCAATTCTTCTGCCTCAGCCTCTCTAGTAGCTGGGACTACAGGTGTGCACAACCATGCCCAGCTAAGTTTTGTATTTTCAGTGGAGATGGGTTTTCACCATGTTGACCAGGCTGGTCTCGAACTCCTGACCTCAGGTGATATGCCCACCTTGGCCTCCCAAAGTGCTGGGATTACAGGCGTGAGCCACTGCGCCTGGCCTACTATAGCGTTTTGTAATAGTACAAAAAAAAATTATCTTTTCAAAAGAAAACAATCAAATATTCACCATTACCGGATTGGTTACATAAGTCACACCCATAAAGCCACTGAAAAGAGTGAGGGATCCACACCTTCGGACTCCAATGTGCAAGCGAATCATCCAGGGAGGCTGTGAGAATGTAGACTCTGCCTCGGGGTCTGGGGAGGGCCTGAGGGGCTGCACTTCTCATAGCCTGCAGGTGCATGGCTGCTGCTACCCTGGGGCCCCTGCGCCAGGTAGCCAGGACCCAGATGACCAAAAGCAAGCGGGAATATGAGAAACAGTATACCCTATTTTGGTTTAAAAATCATAATGCAAGTTAATATACACATCACATATCCAGAAAGATATGCATTTCTGGAAGGAAGAGCTTATGGTGGACTTTTCCCTCTACATTTTATATACATAATTGTAACATTTCAATTTTATAATAATCATGAATTATCTTTGCAACCAAAACAAATTCAATGTGTTAAGGTAATCGACCAATATATTGATACATTAAAACAAAAAAATTGGCCGGGTGTGGTGGCTCAAGCCTGTAATCCCAGCACTTTGAGAGGCCGAGATGGGCGGATCACGAGGTCAGGAGATCGAGACCATCCGGCTAACACGGTGAAACCCCGTCTCTACTAAAAAATACAAAAAACTAGCTGGGCGAGGTGGCGGGTGCCTGTAGTCCCAGCTACTCGGGAGGCTGAGGCAGGAGAATGGCATGAACCCGGGAGGTGGAACTTGCAGTGAGCTGACATCCGATCACTGCACTCCAGCCTGGGCAACAGAGCGAGACTCCATCTCAAAAAAAAAAAAAAAAAACAGAAAGGAGTTCAATAGAGTTCAATGTAGTAGGCAGAATATCTTAAACTGTGCAGAAGAGTGGAGGAAACCCTACAAAGTAAAGGAGGATGTCTTCTGATCTCCTGTCCCCGTTGCTGACACCTCCGCCGTAACGTCTACCTGCTTTGGTGAGGATGTTCTCATCAGCTGATGAGTAGTCGGTCTCTGAGGCTTCATCTTCTGAGCCTTCCTCATCATTCCCTTGAAGGTCTTCCTGCTCTTTTGGTTCAGAGCCCTCCTTTGTTTCTTTCTCCTTCTCCAACTTCCCAGACTTGGCTTCTTTAACCTGGGAAAAAAAAATTAAAGCGAGGGTGATGACAAACTTCTACAAATCCAGAACCTAAGAAGAGCAACAGGAAGCTCTCCGGCCTGAACAGATGGCTGTGAGGACTCTCAGTACAGATGCACAGCAAACGCACAGAAGGGCGCGCCTGCCCCGTCATGCCCCACTCTGTAAGGGCTTCCAGAGAGATGCTGCGGTCGCGGTGAGAGTAAAGTGTGGGGCATAACAACAAGAAATAGCCACTTTTCCTCTCACCTCTGTTTTCCTTTTCTTTCGAACTTTCTCAATCTTCTCATCTAATGTAGTGGCTGCCCTCTGCAGATAAAATAAAGAGGTGAAAAGAAATTTTCATTGAAACATCAAATAAGAGAACAAATTCCTCATAATTAATTTGAAAAGAAAAAATGTTGGCATTCTCTGAAAATATATATACATATTGTATATACATGTATATATATATATACACATATATATACACATATATATACACATATATACACACATATATATACACACATATATACACACATATATATACACATATATATACACATATATACACATATATACANTCTAAAAAAAAAAAAAAAAATTGTGAACCTGAGTTAAAAGTTACATTTCATTATTATTATTATTATTTTGAGAAAGAGTCTCACTCTGTCACCCAGGCTGGAGTGCAGTGGCACGATAGCTCACTATAACCTCCATCTTCCAGGTTCAAGCGATTCTCCCGCCTCAGGCTCCCCAGTAGCTGGGATTACAGGCATGCGCCACCAAGCCCAGCTAATTTTTGTATTTTTAGTAGAGACAGGGCTTCACCATGTTGGCCAGGCAGTCTCAAACTCCTGACCTCAGGCTATTCACCCGTCTCAGCCTCCCAAATTGCTGGGATTACAGGTGTGAGCCACCACACCACGCCACAAGTTATACTTTAAATTGCATATCATATTACTCTTAAGAGATCATTTGGGCTATTATTTTTTTCTTTTTTTGAGACAAGGTCTCACTCTGTTGCCCAGGCTGGAGTGCAGTGGCACGATCTTGGCTCACTGCAACCTTTGCCTTCTGGGCTTAAGCAATCCTCCCACCTCAGTCTCTCCAGTAGCTGGGACCACATGCATATGCCACCACACCTGGTTAATTTTTGTATTTTTTTTTTTTTTTAGATATGGGGTTTTGCCAATGTTGCCGAGGCTGGTCTTGAACTCCTGGGCTCAAGTCATCCTCTTGCCTCAGCCTCCCAAAGTGCTGGGATTACAGGCATGAGCCACCAAGCCGGACCTGGGCTATTATTTTTTTTTTTTTTTTCTTTTTTTGAGACGGAGTCTTGCTCCATTGCCCAGGCTGGAGTGCAGTGGCATGATCTCCCCAAGTAGCCACTTTTTTCCAGGCTGGGGGAAGTTCTCAGATACAACAGCTTTCTGCCCGCCCACCTGGATTGCAAGGTCCTGCAAGCTGCAGGGCAGCCTGCTGAAAATGCAAAGCCGTTACTGTCCCTCTCTCACCCTCACCCATGCCCCACCCAAAACATGGCCATGCTTCCTACTGCTCCCAGAATAAACACAAAACACTCCTGGATTGGCAGAGCTTTCACGCCTGGCCCTGGCCACCTCGCCAGCCGCATGTCTCACGCACGTCTCCTCATGCCCAGCACTCCGGCTGCCCTTTGGACTCTAGTGTGTGCCACCTGCCCCCCACAAACCGACTTCAGCATCATCAATGCGCTGGTTCATGTTTGCATTCCTCACCTGTCCAGCCAGGTGGCAGAGCCTCCCATTTCCCCACTCCAGGCCCCTTTACCCAGGACCATAGGGATAGGACTCTTTCCCACGCGAGTGGGTGACGAGGCGTGACTGGGCGACGAGGCGCGACTGGGTGACGAGGCGCGACTGGCTGACAAGGTAAGTCTTGCTCACGACTACTCCCCACCTACCTAGCTCAGGTTCCTGGCAGGCGCTGGCCCTGCGTGATCCCTGGGAACTCCTGGCCACAGCCTGGTCTCTCAGCAGCCTGAACAGACCGTGGTCAGCTGCTGATGGTGACCAAGTCCTGATGCTTTGTTCCAGCACAGCCAGAGTGCAGGTCGGGCTCCCATCCACAGTCTGGGGCGGGGACAGGTGGTTGGGGGTGGTGTAGAGCACAGGAGGGCAGTTCCTGGAATGGTGACAGCCAGGGAAGGGAGCAGGGCTGCAGACAAAGGCCAGGCAGAACAGGAGCATTGGCATAGTAGAGTAACCAGCTCTAAAATACGCCTCAGGGGCTGGGAAAGTGACTTACTCCTGACTCCTGTGTACACACAATACGCTGAGGTGGTGAGCCGAGCCCCTGCTCCTGCCAACGCTCACTCCTGTACAGCGCCCAACACGCTGGGTGCTGGGGGCCCCTGTATTTCATTTCTACACACCACAAAAAGTGCGGCTGTTGACCCAGAAGATGGAAATGTTTTCACTGAGAAGATGTAGGGCTATGGGTGTCTGGACCTCTAGGTTGCAAGAGACAGGAAAGTTTTCAGCGGAAACTTGCGCCTGGCCCTCTGAATGGGGGGAAATGAATTTCTGTCTCCCCACACTTCCCAAAAGTGTGTGCCAGAGCCTCCTTCCCCACGTCTAGATGACACCCCAGGTGCATCGCAGAGCTTTTCCAGTCACTTTTGAGCTTTAGAACAGCATCCTTTGCAGATTTTTTTAAAAAAATTCCAGCTTGATTTAAATCAAAATTTCATCTTTCCACCAGTTCAGACCTCACCTCAGTTCAGAAATCTGCTAAGAGGAGTGGGGCGTTTTTCTTCACTTCCCTAACTTAGCACATCCTCACATTATTGGGGGTTGGAGGTGCAGGGACATGATGTCATCCTCCCCTCTGACAGTTCCCCCACGCAGGACATTCTCCCGATGCCGCCCCTCCCCTGGGCGTGGGTAAGAAAGCTATGCTCACCGCCCTTGCCACCCTCTGCCTCCTCTTCTCCGATAGTGAAGGGTCTCAGAACCCCTCCAGCCTCCCTTGGCAGATCCTGCGGCTCCTGGACGGACATGGGAGTGCTCATCACCTGCAAACCTCACCAGAGCTCCCAGGAAACAGAAAAAGCCCCCATTCTTCCTGCTCACTCCACTCCAGAAAGCCCCCCTTTCCTTCTGAGTCCCTTTCCTGCTCCAAACACCCCTAGCTCCCTGGAGACTCAGCCTGGACCGCCGCAGACCACAGACGGACGGACGCCAGGGCCTGCCTTCAGGCAGAATTGTGCCCATCTGTGCTTCAGAGTCCTTCCCTGCACAATGAAGACATGGCCTGCACCTCACATGGTGGCTGCTGTGAGGATGGAGGCTGAGGCTTGGGAAGCCATTGGCTGCTGTGAGGATGGAGGCTGAGGCTTGGGAAGCCATTGGCTGCTGTGAGGACGGAGGCTGAGGCTTGGGAAACCATCTGCACAGCTTCTGTCCGCCGCAGGTGGGACACGCGCTCTCGCTGCCCAGTTTGGCTTTGCTTCTGCCTGACACCCATCCTCCACTCCAGCCAGGCAAGGTCGCTGTGCCATGTGCCAGGCTCATTCAGAAGCCCTCACCTCCTCCCACATTGCCCTTGGGAAGTCCCACATCCTCTCAGGCGTCAGAAATGCCCCCTGAGCCAGGGGCCGCCATCCCCCGCCTTTTCCAGGCCTCGCCCCTCCCTCCTCCTCCTCCAAGACAGGGAGCCCAGGACACCAGGACATTTGTGCTGCAGGAGTTAGCGAGGCAATTAGGAGAAAAACAAGCCAGATAAAAGTTAGGACAGGGAAATCTGACTGTCTCCAATGTCCGTTCTTTTCATATTCTCTAGAGGCCCAGATTTTTGGATGAGCATACAGCCTTCATACATGTTAGAAGATGTAATGATCCCATTGACAAAAACAGAGTGATAAGACACTTAAGAATAAATTCTGCAAGAAACATATGCACAACCAATATGAAGAGAACACAGACTGTCTGAATGAACGGAAGGTATACACTGTCCTTAGAGAGAAAGATTTAACATCATAAATATTCTAGCTTTTATTCCCAATTTAGTCTACAAAGTAAACACAGCCCCAGTTAAAAATACCAACAGGATTTTTCATGGATGTTCGTTAATTCTAAAGTTCGCTTTTTAAGTTGGGTGCAATGGCTCTCACTGGTAATCACTGCACTTTGGAGGACTGAGGTAGAAGGACCATTTGCACTTAGGAGTTTGAAACCAGCCTGGGCAACACAGCAAGAACTCCTCTATACTAAAAATAAAAAATAAAATAAATTAGCCAGGCATGGTGGCATGCACCTGTAGTCCCGGCTACTTGGGAAGTTGAGAAGGGAGCATCACTTGAGCCCAGAAGGGCGAGGCTGCAGTGAGCTACGATCATGCCATGGCACTCCAGCCTGGGCAACAGAGAAAGAGCCTGTCTCCAAAACATATATAAAAATAAAGATAAAATTTATTTAAAAAAAAAACAAAAGCACTAAAGAAATCAATTACGGGCTGGGCGCGGTGGCTCAAGCCTGTAATTCCAGCACTTTGGGAGGCCGAGACGGGTGGATCACGAGGTCAGGAGATCGAGACCATCCTGCCTAACACGGTGAAACCCCGTCTCTACTAAAAAATACAAAAAATTAGCCGGGTGAGGTGGCGGGCACCTGTAGTTCCAGCTACTCGGGAGGCTGAGGCAGGAGAATGGTGGGAACCCAGGAGGCGGAGCTTGCAGTGAGCTGAGATCCGGCCACTGCACTCCAGCCTGGGCAACAGAGCGAGACTCCGTCTCAAAAAAAAAAAAAAATCAATTACGAAAATGAAGAGTAACAAGGAATGAGAAGACTGATATTAAACTATGTTATAGAGCCATAATAGTTAAAGCAGTATAGCACTGAGGCATACATATGCAGGAAGATTAGGAAAAAGAATAGAGAGCCCAGAAATAGGCTCAAACACATTTTAAAAACTTTGCTGTATTATCAAGATGGTGTTTCAAATTGGTGGAGAAAAGGTAGATTTTTCAATAAAATGTACTGGCATTGACATTTTCTGGGGAAAAAAATAGGTTGGTCTTACCTTGTTTTATACATCAAAATAAAAAATACATTGGTCAAAGATTAAGTATTTTAGGAGCCAGGCATGGTGTTAGGTATTTTAGGAGCCAGCCTGTAATCTCAGCTACTCAGGAGGCTGAGGTGGGAGGATCACTCGAGCCCAGGAGTTTGAGGCCATGGTAAGCTATGATCCCGCCTGTGAAGAGCCACTACTTTCTAGCCTGGGCAATATCGAGAGACCCCCATCTCTAAAAGGAAAGGGGAAACTTAAAAAAAAAAAAATCTTTGAGTGGGGAAGGGCTTTCAAAGTATGATACAAAACTTTAGAAGTCATAAAAGACTGATAATTCTAACAATGCAAAAAAAAATTTTAATCGTTCATGGCAAAAAAAAAACAAAACAAAAATAAAACTAGTCAACTAGAGAAAAACACATATTTGCAACATGTCATGAACAGGAGCCAATTTCCTTAATATGTAAAGAGCTTCTGTAAGAAAAGACTGTCATAAACCATAGAAAAATGGGCAAAGGATATGAATCGCAATTTTGCAGAAATGAAATGGAAATGGCTCAGAAGCATATGAAGGATGGTCAGCTCCACTTTTACTAAGGAACATGCAAATTCAACTTAATGAGATTTTTTCTTCCGTCAAATTGGCAAAGATAAGTTTCATAACTTTCATTCATTGGTGGGACTTCCATGGATGGTCCTTCAGCAATATTTATCAAATTTACAAAATACACACCATCAATTTCAGAATTCACACACTTCTAGGAATATATCCCTGAAACTATACTCTCACATGAAATGCTGTGTGTGGAAAGCTATTCATTGTAGCATCTTTTTAGTATGAATGTGTGGGAAATAAAAACTATCATCGGGGCTGCGTCACTAAATGATGGACGGCCTCTCCATCACTGACTTTGCAGCCAATAAAAAATAACAAAGCATCCATTCAGTCACGTCTATTTACCGAGTGCCACTAACCCTGGGGACAAATCCACAGACCAGAAGTCGTGCCCTAGTGAGAAGGAGACAACCAACACATAAGTCAAACGGGGGGGGGAAGTGCCAAGGAAACAGATGACAGGAAACAGGATGACAGGAAACAGGATGACTGACAGGAAACAGGATGACAGGAAACAGGATTTTGAGGCTGCTGCAGCCTCAAACGGGGCCGCCGTCAGGATGGACTTGCTGAGACATTTGAGCAAAGGCTGGGCTCAGAAACGACCCGGAGCCTGTGCCCACACTGGAGCAGGTGGAAGCACCAGGAGAGAGGGGAGACAGGGTAAGGAGATGAGGAGGTGAGGGCAGATCCAGCAGGACCGCCAGGATTCCTGGAGAGTGAGCAGGCAGGCAGCCACGTGGTCCTATCGTCATATTTTAAAAGCATGCCTGTGGCTGCTATGCTGAGAGCATACTGAAGGGTTGAGGGGATTACAGTGGGGAGACCAGACAGAGGCCTTTGCAATAATCCAGGCAGAGATGATGATGGCAGGGAAGGTCCATTGGTCCCTCCCTCTGCTGCAGGATGCTCTACAAGATACATTGTTAAATGAAAAAAGCAAGATGTGGAATAGTGTTTAGTAAACTAACACTCATGAGACACAGCACACACACTTATGCTTCACTCAGTATAGAATCTATTGTGAAGATCACTTGAGAACGCCATATTGCTGCTTCATGGAAGGAGAACTGGGTGGCTTGTGGATGGGCACAGCATGGAAATTGACCTTTTCATTTCTATCTTTTTGCATCTTTTGAATTTTGGACTCTGTACATAGAGTATAATGCTTATTAAAAATTACTTATTTATCAAATACCTTAAATATTTGAGAGAGGAAAATATTTGCATATAGGATATACAGAGGATTATTCAAAATTTTTTATTTGTAAAGAATTCCTTGCCGGGTGTGGTGACTCATGTCTGTAATCCCAATACTTTGGGACTTGAGCTTAGGGATTTGAGTTTGAGACCTGCCTGGACAACACAGGGAGACCCTGTCTCTACTTTACATTTATATTAAATAAATTTTATATTTTAAAAAATTCCTAAAACGTATAAGGAAAATGGACAAAGGCCATAAAACAGAGGAGTAAATACAAATGGCCAGTGAACAAAGACACCCACTCTCATCAGGAACTAAATGACAAGATGCCACTTTGAGCTGACAAGCTGGCAAAAATTAAAACATTTTAAAGTCAAGGACAGGCCCGGCGCGGTGGATTGTGTGTAATCCCAGCACTTTGGTGGTGCCATTGCACTCCAGCCTGGGCAACAGAGTGAGACTCGGTCTCAAAACAATTTTTTTTAAATTAAATAATTAAAGTCAAGGGCGGGAACTCTGTGGAAATGAAGCTTCTGAAAGTGTCCTGGAAGAGAAGCGGCCCCTGGTCAGGCCAAGAACCCCACAGCAGCAGCCCCGTCTTCCCCCAACTCACTGCTAGGCGGGGGGCCTCCCAAAAATGTAGACGCAAACCGCGCGGCCTCTGCGTTCCCTTCCCGGTTCAAGTTACCCGGTAACGAGGAACCACAAACGCTCTGCCCCTGGTGGAGGCCCAGCGTCCAAACCCAGCCTGGGCAGGGCCGGCTCCTCCGGGGTTCTCGGCCGCCTGGGGGCCACAGGCGTCTCCCCGGTCCGTATCCAGAGCCTGCTTCTCAGGAGAACGCTGGATCTGGGGCCAGCCCTAACCTCGTCTCGACCACATCTGCAAAGACCTCGCATTCCTGGGTCCCGGGCGGACACGAACGCGGGGGCCCGCGCATCCCAGCGCCGCCGCTGCCAACCTCCAGCTCGCGCCGGCCCGCGATCCATCATTCTCTAGGATTCCCCTTTGGAGTCTCTCTCTGTCGCCCAGGCTGGAGTGCAGTGGCGCAATCTCGGCTCACTGCAACCTCCGCCTCCCGGGTTCAAGAGATTCTCCTGCCTCAGCCTCCGAGTAGCTGGGATTACAGGCGCCCGCCACCACGCTCAGCTAATTTTTGTAGGGACGGGGTTTCACCAGATTGGCCAGGCTGGTCTCGAACTCCTGACCCCAGGTGATCCACCCGCCTAGGCCTCCCAAAGTGCTGGGATTACAGCCGTGAGCCACCGCGCCCGGCCAGATTTCCCTTTTAAACGCGAAGGCACCTCCACGCTCATCGCGAGCCTGACGTCCACGCGGCGCCCACCTGCGGGCGCGCCTGCCCCGGGCGCCACCTGCCCGGCGCCCCGCGCAGCTGTGTGCTGTCGCCCTCCGGCCAGCAGGGGACGCCGCCCGCTCGCCCCGAGCAGCCGCCGCTGTCCCCGGAAGTACCGCCTCGGCCGGAAGTCGTGAGTCCACGCGTCTCGAAAAATGGCGTCGTCCAGGAACCCCGGAGAGGCCGGCCCGGGAGGCTCCCGTGGACGCGTGGTCCGCATGAAGCGCAAAGTGGGCCGCGGTCCGCGCCGCGGTCCAGGCGGCGGTGGGGACAAGGCCCTGAAGAGACTGAAACTAGCGGTGAAGGAGTTCGTGCACGCGACTTCGGAGGGCGAGGCTCCCGAGGGTTGCGGGGGGCCCGGCGCCCCGGTGCGCTTCCGCCCGGGAGGGAGAAAAAGTCGCAAGGAACTGAGGAAGGAGAAGCGGCACCTTCGGAAAGCACGCCGGCTGCAGAGGACGGCGGGTCCCGACGAGGGTCCCGGCCCGGGAGGCCGAAGCGGAGCCGAAGAAGCGAGCGGTCCCCGGCGGGACACGGAGGAGCGCGCCCGCCCAGCCCCTCGTCGGGACCCCTCGCCTCCCAAGGAGCCGCAGCCCTCCCGGGTCAAGGCCAAGGTCACGGCCCCCACCGCAAAGACTAGACCCTCCGCAGCCGCCACCGCCGCTGCCCGAAAACGGGCGCTTCTAGCGGCCAACGAGGAGGAGGACCGAGAGATCCGAAAGCTGGAGCGTTGCCTCGGCTTGAACAAGCGCAAAAAGAAGGACGGCAGCAGCTCCGTGCCGCTGAGCTTTGCACGCGACGGGCTCGACTATATTCTGGGAGCCCTGGAGTCTGGGAAAAATAGCGGCTTGTACGACAGCAGTGGTGAGGAGGAGGAGGAAGATGCCGGACAGACACTCTCCGAAAGTGACTTAGAGAGTGACTCCCAGGACGAAAGTGAAGAGGAGGAGGAAGACGTAGAAAAGGAAAAAAAGGCGCAGGAAGCAGAAGCAGAAGCGCAGAGCGAGCACGACGACGAGGATACAGAACAAGAACAGGGGGAAGAAAAGGGGAAGGGAACACAGGAGAAAAGGAGGGAGAAGAGAGTCCGTTTTGCAGAAGATGAAGAAAAGAGTGAAAATTCCTCGGAGGACGGTGACATAACGGAGCAGGTATCGTGTGAACACTCTCTAGGCCCTCTGGGATTTCCTTCAAAATAACGGGGCGGGGAGGAGGGCGTGAGACAGAAATGACACAGACTTGGTGTCTTGATAATGGTTTCAGCTGAATGTGAGTAAATCGGGTACGTTACTCTATTCGGTCTTTCATGTTTTTAAATTTTCATAATGTAAAGTTTAGGGAAAAAGCACTATAAAGACATTTTTATCCCGGGGACTTCAGGGCTGTCTCCACAGTGCGGCATCTTCATTCTGTGTTTACCGGCCCAGGTCTAAAGCAAAGCAACCCACCCCATCCGTTCAGGCCTCTTTCAAGTATCCAAGGACATCTGCCGTTCCCGACTTCTAGAGTGAATTTTCTTTTCTTTTCTTTTCTTTTCTTTTTTTGAGACGGAGTCTCGCTCTGTCGCCCAGGCTGGTGTGCAGTGGCCGGATCTCAGCTCACTGCAAGCTCCGCTTCCCGGGTTTACGCCATTCTCCTGCCTCAGCCTCCGGAGTAGCTGAGACTACAGGCGCCCGCCACCTCGCCCGGCTAGTTTTTTGTATTTTTTAGTAGAGACGGGGTTTCACCGGGTTAGCCAGGATGGTCTCGATCTCCTGACCTCGTGATCCGCCCGTCTCGGCCTCCCAAAGTGCTGGGATTACAGGCTTGAGCCACCGCGCCCGGCCTCTAGAGTGAATTTTCTAAAACCCAAAGCTAATTTACAGCACTCCCCTGGATAAAGTTCAACATTGAATTAAAGATAAAGTTCACGCCTGTAATCCCAGCACTTTGGGAGGCTGAGGCGGGCGGATCATTTGAGGTCAGGTGTTTGAGACCAGCCTGACTAACGTGGTGAAACCCCGTCTCTACTAAAAATACAAAAAATAGCCGGGCCTGGTGGCAGGCGCCTGTAATCCCAGCTACTTGGAAGGCTGAGGCTTAAACCAGGGGGGCAAAGGTCAGAGTGAGCCGAGATCGCGCCACTGCACTCCAGCCTGGGCGACAGAGCAAGACTCTGTTTCAAAGAAAAAAAAAAGTTCAGAATCCAGGATGTAGCAATCAAGGCTTTCATGGGCTGTCCTCTTGCATATTTTATCTCAGCGTTCTTTTGCATGTAGCTCATGGTTGGAGGCAGCTGTATGGAATTGCCTGCATTTCCTTCTCCCCACATCGCACTAGTTCTATGTATACAAATATTCAGCTTCTATGTATACACATATTTGTTGAACCAGGTTTAAACTCTCTAGCAGTGAGGATCTTGCCTTACAAATGTTTGTGTCCTTAATGATTTGCAAACACCACCACCCCCCTTGATAATTTAGGAAATAGTGAGCTGGTTTTTATTTGTTTATTTTTTTTTAAACTGAGTCTGACACTGTGTCCCAGGCTGGAGTGCAGTGGCGCAGTCTTGGCTCACTGCAAGCTCCACCTTCCGGGTTCACGCCATTCTCCCGCCTCAGCTCCCCAAGTAGCTGGGACTACAGGCACCCGCCACCATACCCGGCTAATTTTTTGTATTTTTAGTAGAGAAGGGGTTTCACCGTGTTAGCCAGGATGATCTGGATCTCCTGACCTCGTGATCCACCCGCCTCAGCCTCCCAAAGTGCTGGGATTACAGATGTGAGCCACAGTGTCCAGCCGGTTTTGATTTTTGTCATATAAACTTAGATACTACTTTTAAACAAGTTTGAAATTATTTTTAGGACACTTTTCCTCCAAAACTAGTGGTATGTTTAATTTAGGTATTTGTATGCTACTGTGCCTGCAGTAAATTAAGGCCGAGCAAAAGCGCAGTAGATAGGGCTCTGCTGGAGTTGAGCAGATACCAGAGGTGCACAGCTAGGTCTGAAGAACTGCGCAGGGGAAAACGAGATGATGAAATGTATTATTAATAGCATTAATGGAAATAATGACATGCACATCCTGATGAGTGGAATGTTTACCCATATACTAAGCACTCAATAAATCTGATGTATTTAGGCAGCAATGATCAGTAGCAGCTTCCACCAGTTCTTGGGAATTTAATATTTAAATGCACATATGGCAAAGAAAAGAAACAGGATTTGGTCAGTGTAAATTGTTTGTAATTTATTTCTCTTTTCAAGCGGAGTCGTTGTGAAAGTGGTGAGAAGTACATGCCACCTCATGTGAGGCGCGCTGAGGAGACAGTGGACTTCAGGAAAAAGGAAGAACTAGAAAGGCTGAAGAAACACGTGAAAGGTTTACTTAACAGGTGACCTGGCAGTATTGTTACGCGGTATCACTTAAGGAGCTTGTCTGTTTTCTAAAAATGTAGGAGTTATCCCCGCAATTCAAATCGAAGTGATGGGGACAGTTGATCGGATCCTTTCTGTTCTTGTCTTCATGCACCCAGACCCATACCTCGAGAAGGAGAGGATACCCAACTGTTGGATACTTTGAATCCCTTCAGGGTTTGAGAGCAGCCCCAGTGCCCACATGGTTATTCTGAGAAGTGGGAAGGAATAGGGCAGAGGTTCTTTGTGCATCTAAGGACAGTGTTGGAAGGACTGGCCTATGTCCACTCTGCAGGAACACAGTCACCTGGTCTTCCATCCCCCGTACTCATTGCTCATGTCTGCATTTTGTTGTTAACCACTTTAAGAACAGAACATTTAAACAACTGATTGGAAACCATACTGGTGGGGCTTTGGCAGTTACGCGTGCCCATCAGCTCTTTGGTTTTGAGGGTGTATGCGTGTGACCTTTTTTGAGATGGAGTTTTTTGCTCTTGTTGCACTGGGTGGAGTGCAATGGCGCGATCTTGGCTCACTGCAACCTCCACCTCCCAGGTTCAAGCGATTCTCTTGCCTCGGCCTCCCGAGTAGCTGGGATTACAGGCATGCACCACCACGCCAGCTAGTTTTGTATTTTTAGTAGAGATGGGGTTTCTCCATGTATGTCAGGCTGGTCTCAAACTCCCGAACTCAGGTGATCCACCTGCCCCGGCCTCCCAAAGTGCTGGGATTACAGGCGTGAATCACTGCACCCAAGCAGGTCTGTGTAGTTTTATCACATGAAGATTCGAGTTACCACCACTGCAATCAAGATAAAACTCACCACCATCTCTCTCCTGCTGCCCCTCCATGGCCTCACCCACCCCCTTGTATTGCTTTTTGTTTCCTATTATCCTGGGAATTTACTGTAAACCTCTGTTTTAATGTTGAGTTCTGTATTAGCACAGGTGCACAATGAATAACCTTCCATGTACATGTGTATATAGTCTCCCCTGCTACCCGTTCAAACAGAGCAGCCTTTTCTAGTGTTAGGAACTAAGGATTTCTATGCCACCTAAGAAATAAAAAGTTAGCATTTTTTCTAACAGCACATCCTAAGTCTGGACTCTGCCTGTGGAGATATCAGGTCAGGATATTCAGGGGAGTGTCCTCACCTATGTTTCAGTAGACTTAATCCAGGGTATGCCTCCGTGTGGCCACATTTCATCTTGTGAAGACAGCAATTACATTGTTTCGGGATTCCAGAATATTATGTGGTTATGAATAATATATGCTGGGTTATTGGGTCAATATAAGAATAGTGAAGGGGTCAAAAGTGTACACAAAAATAGAATATATTGTTGGTATGGATAACTTTTTAATTTTTTAAAATCGAACTGAAAATTCCTAATGGGAAACATAGTTGCTCTCTGTCTTTACAATTCTCTGCAGGTTGAGTGAACCCAACATGGCTTCCATCAGTGGGCAGCTGGAGGAGCTGTACATGGCCCACAGCAGAAAGGACATGAATGACACCCTGACCTCCGCCCTCATGGGTGCCTGCGTCACTGCCTCGGCCATGCCCAGCAGACTGATGATGGAGCATGTTCTCTTAGTCGGCGTCCTTCACCACACCGTTGGAATCGAGGTACAGTTGTACCTTTCTCCAGGCTGTCACCTGTGTCTCGTGGCGATTATTTTAATGATAGGCTTGATAAGTGCATCATTGTGTGCTGTGGGTGGTTCTTGTGTTAATTCCTTTTTGTTCTGAATAAATACTACATTGTCTATGTCATGTAATTGTAAAGAGCATTCAGGAAGTACTTGATTTGCCTGTCCGTTCTTTTTTTTTTTTTTTTTTTTTTTTTTTTTTTTTTTTTTTTTTTTTTTTTGAGACAGGGTGTCAGTCTGTCGTTTAGGCTGGAGTGCCATGGCACGATCACAGCTGCAGGCTCAGGTGATCCTCCCACTTATCCTCCAGAGTAGCTGGGACTGCAGGTGCACACCACCACGCCTGGCTAATTTTTTTGGCCGGGGTAGAAGTGGAGTCTCACTCTGTTGCCCAGGCTGGTGTCAAATTCCTGGGCTCCAGTGATCCTCCTGCCTTGGCCTCCCAAAGTGCTGGGATTGCAGGAGGGAGCTGCCATGCCCAGCCCTGTTCTGTCCAGCCTAGCATGTCTTTTATCTTCATTTTCTTCTGGACTGACATCTCAGATGTGCCTTCATTTCCTTTGCACTTCTCCCTTAACACTGATTTATTTCAGATGTTTGGAAGATAATGGTTGGTGTGGTCTCACTACTGAGGTGTTGGTATTGATGGGAGATGTGAGAGCATGGGGGCGTGGAGCTACCTGGACATGTTCAGGGAGGCCTGGTGCCCTTTCTGTGTTGTGGCCCTTTCTCATCAATGAAGTGGGCTTTTGTCGGGATTGAACCGTGTACAGAAAACATCTGGCACCTGACAGGTGCAAAGTAAATGTCCACCCCACCCCCACATCCCTTTCGTATTCTTGGTCCATGACCCTGGTGGTTAAAGTCAGGGAGGCTCTTTGGTGATGGCCCTGGTTCCACAGTCACTGCCCTCTTCTGGGCCTGTTCTGTCTTAATTGAATACAGGAAAGTCATAACCCTCCCAGTCAATATTGCAGTCCCCCAAGGGAGCTGATTTCAGGTGTGTTGGAGGAAATCAGTCCAGTTAAAGGAGTTTGTTTTGAGGTAGGTGAACGAATGGGTGGTTGGGTCTGTGAGGCTTAGTTTTCCCACGATACAGTATTTACCTGCAAATGCAGTGTTTCACCCATTTGGACCTTTAAATGATACCGTCTCTTTTGATGGTGGTTCTTAGTTTTTGCTTTCTGACAGCTGTACTCCAAAAAATAGGCCATTCCAGCACAGCATCCCTAAAAGTCTGATTCCCTGGTGTACGTTTATATACTTCTGTCTCCTTTTCATCTTTGATCCCAGAGTGTCCCGGTGAGATCAGGACAGACATTTGCCGAAGCCTGCTTTGCAGTGCAGCAGGCAAAGCCACTGAAGCGCTATGTGAAATTCCCAAGATCACGTCTTGTTAAAAGTACACAACTTGTTTTCTGGGCTCCTAGGCAAGCATGCTTTCTACTGCAGTGCTAGTCACATTCACTTCATTTTTATATTATTTTCTCTCAATTATAATCTTAACAGTTATCTAGAGTCTTACTAACTGGGGCTCTCCAAAGCTTGCTCTAAGATGCACAGATTTGCCAAAATGAATTAGCCTTCTTGTCACTGGGGCTTCTGTGCTGAAGGTGGTGTAGGGTGGGTGGAGACGCTGCCTGAGCACAGAACGTGCTGTACCAGCACGGTCTGTGTCACTTAGATGAGCTTGTGCCTCCGAGTCTTCCTGTGTCCAGTCGTTAAGGTCAGTGAGTTAGTTAATGTAATAGGCATAGGAGGCCGGGCGCGGTGGCTCAAGCCTGTAATCCCAGCACTTTGGGAGGCCGAGACGGGGGGATCACGAGATCAGGAGATCGAGACCATCCTGGCTAACACGGTGAAACCTCGTTTCTACTAAAAAATACAAAAAAATTAGCCGGGCGAGGTGGCG